>NC_135236.1:319482804-319785834 GCF_051348905.1 Ranitomeya variabilis
GAACTAAGGAGTGGCTCAAAAAGAAGCACATTAAGGTCATGAAGTGGGCTAGCCAGTCTCCAGACCTTAATCCCATAGAATACTTAAGGAGGGAGTTAAAGTTCCGAGTTGCCAAGCGATAGCCTCAAAATCTTAATAATTTAGAGATGATCGGCAAAGAGTAGGGTACCGAAATTCCTCCGGACATATGCGCAAACCCCATCACCAACTACAAAAAAGTCTGACTGCTGTGCTTGCCAACAAGGGTTTTGCCACCAAGTATTAAGTTTTGTTTGCCAAAATGATCAAAAGCTTATTTCTCACTGCAAAATGAAAATAAATTTATATAATTTTTACAATGCGATTTTCTGGATTTTATTTTGGATATTCTATCTCTCAATGTTAAAATTAGCCTACCCTTACAATTATAGACTGTTCATGTCTTTGTCAGTGGCAAACTTACCAAATCAGCAAGGGACCAAATACTTATTTCCCCCAATGTAACACTGAAATGTACCACATACCACTTAACAGCATATGGATGACTAATTAATTGATTGCATAAAAAAAGTTTAAACGCTTTTATGGACTGTTATGTAACACCAAAATGTACCACAGATCACATAATAGTATCAGGAGCTGAATACAGTAAAATTTTTCAAGGCTTTTTTGGAGTGTTACATAACACAGAAATGTTCCACAGAAATTGTATAGTATATGGATGACTAATTCAATACAGAAAAATGTTTAAATGCTCCTTTGGACTGTTAACTAACTCCGAAATGTAACACCTATCACTATCACATAATAGTATATGAAAGAATAATTGAATACAGAAAAAATGTTTCATGGCTTTTTTTGACTGTTATGTAACACCTAAATGTACCATAGTCCACGCAATAGTATATGAATGAGTAATTGAATACAGAAAAATGTTTCAAGGCTTTTTGGAGTGTTATATAACACAGATATGTTTCACAAACCACATAATAGTATTGGTTAAATTATAAATGTTGTTACATCTGCATTTAATTTAAATAATACAATTTTAGTGAGAAGTTCTCTTGAAACATGGTCAGCATTGTGATTTTATTAAATTATGAAAACAACTGTCTAGAAATTGTAAGCACTCGTACATTATACTTGTTGTCCGTACCCTCAGTTTCTATAAAAAATGAAATGGTTAATTTGTTGGGCATTGGTAGGGTCTAAAAACATTGAGCCTTCTGTGGAGGAACACTAAAGTATTTTTAGATGCAATGTAGCTACGCAGGGGATCCTCCCTGCTATATATTAGGATAAAAATGTATTTTTGCATGATGTTGATGCAGATAAAATTCAAGGCCTTTGGCACTAGAAACACCACTGATATATACCGTCTTCTTTAGCTATTGCAGTAATTCAGTCATTAATGTTGGAACTTCTTTAAATTAGGTCTAGTATATCTCAATCTTCTGGCAAAACTTTGACATGTTCTTCACATCATTATTATTTTGTCCTGCAGAACTTCCATTATTTGCTTGTGACATATCAGTGGCTTCCGCTCTTCACTTTGCATCATTATCCCATGAATCCTACATTCACTAACATAAATAAAAAAATGATGAAGTCATGGACTCCCGCAAGAGCAGCTCAGAAAGCATTTAGATAATCTGAATAGCTGCATGCTGTTCTCTCACACCTACTCCAGTTAAGGATAAAGTACAACCAATGCACCCAGTGTGGGTGGTAAGAATTAACTACAAGTGCTATATCATTGGTTAATCACATAGGTATGATGATTGGGAAAATTTTACTCACCAGCCACAAAGTGGCCAATAGTGGGAAAAAAATGTGCAGGTAAAGTAAATGTTTACATAGAGTACATAATACTGGCATTATATTTGAGCTGCTGGATGTGGATTTGCTTGTCTTCGTCCCTTGGTTTGTCAATAAACATGTGTTAAGATCAACCACAAAGTTGGTTCTAAAGCTATGGAATGAAAGACTGTTTCCTTTTTATAAAACTGTAATTTATTTCAACCCGATGCGTCCAAAGTACATTTCACATTATGCAAAATATTCACAGCCAATATTTCATAGATACATAAACATAGAATTAGTCATTTGTTTCTTACGTGGCAATAACTTATACATGCTGTTACAGTGGACTTCTTGCCATGGAATATGTTTCCAAAGTATAACTTCATTGGAATCATTTTTTTAGTGGTATTTCCATATGTTTGTGTATTGCAATGCTTAGTGATTTCTGGATTCACAGAGAATATACCGTAATTGTTGTGACATTGTTGCTAGGGTACAATATTTTGCTTTGTTTTGTCAGTGATCTATTTTGCAATACTTCACGTTTGACAACTGCTGTGTCTGTACATCATTCACCAGTTTCAATAAGACTTTAGTTTAGCATACATATGCATCTCATTAATGGGAGGAATGAAGGAGGTTGATTTAGGGCTCTGATCTGATATAGAGTTACACATAAGAAGACTGTAAGAAGTGGTTTAATACATAAAACTTATGATAACAACTTGCCTATAAAAGAGAAAATGAATACTTAAAGCTTTCCTGGTATTTTATAAAACTCTGGCCCCTATTCATCAACACCAACGTTGTCCTTCTTGTCTTGATCAGAGGGCATGGAGAATTTGGAGGCGCTTGATTATTTAAAAGACGCATTCAAAGTGGCATGTGCACCTCACTAAAAATCTTACTCCGGTCAAGAACTAAAATAAGATTTGTGGCATAACATGCTCCACAAGTAGGCTGTCATGTTCTCAATGGCAAGAGAACATAGCATCAGCATATATAGGAACTAGCTCTTGGAAGATGGGAACTGAGCTGACCATGAACTAAACCTAACGCACAACTAGCAGTGGCCGGGTAGCATGCCTACGTTGATTCTAGATGCCCAGCACCAGCCGGAGGACTAAATAATGCTAGCAGAGGAAAATATTAGTCCTAGCTCACCTCTAGAGAAATACCCCGAAAGGAGACAGAGGCCCCCCACATGTATTGGCGGTGAATTAAGATGAAATAACAAACGTAGTATGAAAATAGGTTTAGCAAATTTGAGGTCCACTTACTACATAGCAGAAGACAGAAAGGACACTTTCATGGTCAGCTGAAAACCCTATCAAAACACCATCCAGAAATTACTTTAAAACTCTGGCATTAACTCATAACACCAGAGTGGCAATTCCTGTTCACAAGAGCTTTCCAGACACAGTAACGAAACTACAGCTGTGAACTGGAACAAAAATGCAAAAACAAACATGGACAAGAGTCCAACTTATCTAGTAGTTGTCTAGGAGCAGGAACAAGCACAGAGAGGCTTCTGATAACATTGTTGACCGGCAAGCAACTAACAGAGCAGCAAGGTTATATAGCGACTCCCACATCTTGATGGGAACAGGTGAACAGAGAAGATGAAGACACCAGTTCAATTCCACCAGTAGCCACCGGGGGAGCCCAGAATCCAAATTCACAACAGTACCCCCCCCTCAAGGAGGGGGCACCGAACCCTCACCAGAACCACCAGGGCGATCAGGATGGGCCCTATGAAAGGCACGAACCAAATCAGAGGCATGAACATCAGATGCATTCACCCAAGAATTATCCTCCTGGCCGTATCCCTTCCACTTGACCAGATACTGGAGTCTCCGTCTGGAAACACGAGAGTCTAAGATTTTCTCCACAACGTACTCCAACTCACCCTCAACCAACACCGGAGCAGGAGGCTCAACGGAAGGCACAACCGGTACCTCATACCTGCGCAACAACGACCGATGAAAAACGTTATGAATAGAAAAGGATGCAGGGAGGTCCAAACGGAAGGAAACAGGGTTAAGAATCTCCAATATCTTATACGGGCCGATGAACCGAGGCTTAAACTTAGGAGAAGAGACCCTCATAGGGACAAAACGAGAAGACAACCACACCAAATCCCCAACACCAAGCCGAGGACCAACACGACGGTGGCGGTTGGCAAAAAGCTGAGTCTTCTCCTGGGACAACCTCAAATTGTCCACCACCTGCCCCCAGATCTGATGCAATCTCTCCACCACAGCATCCACTCCAGGACAATCCGAAGATTCCACCTGACCAGAGGAAAATCGAGGATGAAACCCCCGAATTACAGAAAAACGGGGACACCAAAGTGGCAGAGCTGGCCCGATTATTGAGAGCGAACTCTGCCAATGGCAAAAAAGCAACCCAATCATCCTGGTCAGCAGACACAAAACACCTCAGATATGTCTCCAGGGTCTGATTAGTCCGCTCGGTCTGGCCATTCGTCTGAGGATGGAAAGCGGACGAAAAAGATAAATCTATGCCCATCCTAGCACAGAATGCCCGCCAAAATCTAGACACGAATTGGGTCCCTCTGTCAGAAATGATATTCTCAGGAATACCATGCAAACGAACAACATTTTGAAAAAACAGAGGAACCAACTCGGAAGAAGAAGGCAACTTGGGCAGAGGAACCAAATGGACCATCTTAGAGAAACGGTCACACACCACCCAGATGACAGACATCTTCTGAGAAACAGGCAGATCTGAAATAAAATCCATCGAGATGTGCGTCCAAGGCCTCTTAGGAATAGGCAAGGGCAACAATAATCCACTAGCCCGAGAACAACAAGGCTTGGCCCGAGCACAAACGTCACAAGACTGCACAAAGCCTCGCACATCTCGTGACAGGGAAGGCCACCAGAAGGACCTTGCCACCAAATCCCTGGTACCAAAAATGCCAGGATGACCTGCCAACGCAGAAGAATGAACCTCAGAGATGACTCTACTGGTCCAATCATCAGGAACAAACAGTTTATCAGGTGGGCAACGATCCGGTCTATCCGCCTGAAACTCCTGCAAGGCCCGCCGCAGGTCTGGAGAAACGGCTGACAATACCACTCCATCCTTAAGGATACCTGTGGGCTCAGAGTTACCAGGCGAGTCAGGCTCAAAACTCCTAGAAAGGGCATCCGCCTTAACATTCTTAGAACCCGGTAGGTATGACAACACAAAATTAAACCGAGAGAAAAATAATGACCAGCGCGCCTGTCTAGGATTCAGGCGCCTGGCGGTCTCAAGATAAATCAAATTTTTGTGGTCAGTCAATACCACCACCTGATGTCTGGCCCCCTCAAGCCAATGGCGCCACTCCTCAAAAGCCCACTTCATGGCCAAAAGCTCCCGATTCCCAACATCATAATTCCGCTCAGCGGGCGAAAATTTACGGGAAAAGAAGGCACAAGCCTCATCACGGAGCAGTCAGAACTTTTCTGCGACAACACTGCCCCAGCTCCGATCTCAGAAGCGTCGACCTCAACCTGAAAAGGTAGAGCAACATCAGGCTGACGCAACACAGGGGCAGAGGAAAAACGGCGCTTAAGCTCCCGAAAGGCCTCCACAGCGTCAGGGGACCAATCAGCAACATCAGCACCCTTCTTAGTCAAATCGGTCAATGGCTTAGCAATATCCGAAAAACCAGCAATAAATCGACGATAAAAGTTAGCAAAGCCCAAAAATTTCTGAAGACTCTTAAGAGAAGAGGGCTGCGTCCAATCACAAATAGCTTGAACCTTGACAGGATCCATTTCAATGGAAGAGGGAGAAAAAATATATCCCAAAAAGGAAATCCTCTGTACCCCAAAAACACACTTAGAACCCTTCACACACAAAGAATTAGACCGCAAAACCTGGAAAACCCTCCTGACTTGCTGGACATGAGAGTCCCAGTCATCCGAAAAAATCAGAATATCATCCAGATACACAATCATAAATTTATCCAAATAATCGCGAAAAATATCATGCATAAAGGACTGGAAAACTGACGGAGCATTTGAAAGACCAAAAGGCATCACTAAATACTCAAAGTGGCCCTCGGGCGTATTAAATGCGGTTTTCCACTCATCCCCCTGCCTGATTCGCACCAAATTATACGCCCCACGAAGGTCAATCTTAGAGAACCACTTGGCCCCCTTTATGCGAGCAAACAAATCAGTCAGCAACGGCAATGGGTATTGATATTTAACAGTGATTTTGTTCAAAAGCCGATAATCGATACATGGTCTCAAAGAGCCGTCTTTTTTTGACACAAAGAAAAAACCGGCTCCTAAGGGAGATGACGATGGACGAATATGTCCCTTTTCCAAGGACTCCTTTATATATTCTCGCATAGCAGCATGTTCAGGCACAGACAGATTAAACAAACGACCCTTTGGGTATTTACTACCCGGGATTAAATCTATGGCACAATCGCACTCTCGGTGCGGAGGTAACGAACCAAGCTTGGATTCTTCAAAGACGTCACGATAGTCAGACAGGAACTCAGGAATTTCAGAGGGAATAGATGATGAAATGGAAACCACAGGTACATCCCCATGAGCCCCCTTACATCCCCAGCTCAACACAGACATAGCTCTCCAGTCGAGGACTGGGTTGTGAGATTGCAGCCAAGGCAATCCTAGCACCAAATCATCATATAGATTATACAGCACCAGAAAGCGAATAATCTCCTGGTGATCCGGATTAATACGCATAGTTACTTGTGTCCAGTATTGTGGTTTATTATTAGCCAATGGGGTGGAGTCAATCCCCTTCAGAGGAATAGGAGTCTCCAAAGGCTCTAAATCATACCCACAGCGTTTGGCAAAGGACCAATCCATAAGACTCAAAGCGGCGCCAGAGTCGACATAGGCGTCCGTGGTAATAGATGACAAAGAGCAAATCAGGGTCACAGATAGAATAAACTTAGACGGTAAGGTGCAAATGGAAACAGATTTATCAAGCTTTTTAGTGCGCTTAGAGCATGCTGATATGACATGAGTAGAATCACCACAATAGAAACACAACCCATTTTTCCGTCTAAAATTCTGCCGCTCGCTTCGGGACAGAATTCTATCACACTGCATACTCTCTGGCGACTTCTCAGTGGACACCGCCAGATGGTGCACTGGTTTGCGCTCCCGCAAACGCCTATCGATCTGAATAGCCATTGTCATGGACTCATTCAGACCCGCAGGCACAGGGAACCCCACCATAACATCCTTAATGGCATCAGAGAGACCCTCTCTGAAAGTCGCCGCCAGGGCGCACTCATTCCACTGAGTAAGCACAGACCATTTACGGAATCTTTGGCAGTAAATTTCCGCTTCATCTTGCCCCTGAGATAGGGACATCAAAGTTTTTTCTGCCTGAAGCTCCAAATGAGGTTCGTCATAAAGCAACCCCAAGGCCAGAAAAATCGCATCCACATTGAGCAACGCAGGATCCCCTGGTGTCAATGAAAAAGCCCAGTCTTGAGGGTCGCCCCGGAGCAAGGAAATCACAATCCTGACCTGCTGTGCAGGGTCTCCGGCAGAGCGAAATTTCAGGGACAAAAATAATTTGCAATTATTTCGAAAATTCTGAAACCCAGATCTATTCCCCGAGAAAAATTCCGGCAAAGGAATTCTCGGCTCAGATACAGGTGCATGACAAACAAAGTCTTGCAAATTTTGTACCTTCGTGGCGAGATTATTCAAACCTGCAGTTACACTCTGAATATCCATTACAAACAGGTGGACACAGAGCCATTCAAAGATTAGAAGGAGAAAAAAAAAAAAAAAAAATCTCAGCAGACTTCTTATTTCTCTCCTTTCTCAGCCAAGGATTTTAACCCTTTAGTGGGCCGGTCAAACTGTCATGTTCTCAATGGCAAGAGAACATAGCATCAGCATATATAGGAACTAGCTCTTGGAAGATGGGAACTGAGCTGACCATGAACTAAACCTAACGCACAACTAGCAGTGGCCGGGTAGCATGCCTACGTTGATTCTAGATGCCCAGCACCAGCCGGAGGACTAAATAATGCTAGCAGAGGAAAATATTAGTCCTAGCTCACCTCTAGAGAAATACCCCAAAAGGAGACAGAGGCCCCCCACATGTATTGGCGGTGAATTAAGATGAAATAACAAACGTAGTATGAAAATAGGTTTAGCAAATTTGAGGTCCACTTACTACATAGCAGAAGACAGAAAGGACACTTTCATGGTCAGCTGAAAACCCTATCAAAACACCATCCAGAAATTACTTTAAAACTCTGGCATTAACTCATAACACCAGAGTGGCAATTCCTGTTCACAAGAGCTTTCCAGACACAGTAACGAAACTACAGCTGTGAACTGGAACAAAAATGCAAAAACAAACATGGACAAGAGTCCAACTTATCTAGTAGTTGTCTAGGAGCAGGAACAAGCACAGAGAGGCTTCTGATAACATTGTTGACCGGCAAGCAACTAACAGAGCAGCAAGGTTATATAGCGACTCCCACATCTTGATGGGAACAGGTGAACAGAGAAGATGAAGACACCAGTTCAATTCCACCAGTAGCCACCGGGGGAGCCCAGAATCCAAATTCACAACAGTAGGCACAAATTAGACAAGCAGGCATTTCAGTGTTCTGCCCATCTCACCCCATCTCCACCCATTTTCCTCGAATCTGGCGTGAAAAGGCCAAAAGTCACAACCCTGATTTGTACAAAAATGTTGTGACTTTATAAAAGAGATTTATGTCAATCTGACAATAAACACTTTGATGAACCAGGACCTTAACCTTTATTATAGTTGTTATAATTAATTTAACCCCTCTGTCACCACAGTGTGGGAACCTTGAGTCATATATAAATGGTATAATGTTTGTGCGGATCTGATTGGATTGAATGGGAAAGTGTGGTTTGCAGCATGCACCAATAATTCCTATATAATTAAAACTTGCCAGACATTAATAAAGTTATTATAATTCTTGCTCCCACTACAGACGTAATAATCAGATTTTTTT
This sequence comes from Ranitomeya variabilis, assembly GCF_051348905.1. Taxonomy (NCBI): domain Eukaryota; kingdom Metazoa; phylum Chordata; class Amphibia; order Anura; family Dendrobatidae; genus Ranitomeya; species Ranitomeya variabilis. The sequence continues at coordinate 319,491,602 of NC_135236.1, forward strand.
TTATAATTTCTGAGGTCTCCATAAACATTAGAGATATGTCGGCCAACCTTCTGATTTTGTGGGACTGAATGACCATCTAATATGTTTGAGGATCTTCTTTTCTATTCCTGGACAAATGATGAGAGAGTTGAATTTCAACACTTGATCCTTGTGTATTCCTAGGGACAAGTCACTGCTTTTATTCTTTTATCTCCAGAAAAAAGTCTTGGCACCTGGTGTCAGGGAAAAGCATAGTCATTTCCTTTCCATATTGAAACAGAGAAGCATAACAGCTTTTAAATAATTTAGGGCAGCTTGTGGACAATCCTTTCTCTACAGCTTTGCGCCAACTTTGAGTCACCAACAAGTCACAATTAAATCTCTAGCTTATTTCCAAATAATTCTGAATTGAATCTGTCAATGCAATTTTTACCTGTTTCTAATCTGAAAGCAGCATGATGTAGAGAAAGAGACCCTGATCCCAGCGATGTGTCACTTACTGGGCTGCTTGCTGCAGTTTTGATAAAACCCACTAAAAAAGAGAACTATGTTTGAGCTCCATATAACCCTGCCTCAACCAGTGATTGGCAGCTCTCTTAACTATGATTGGCAGATTTCTGCCTATGCACAGTGCACACAAAAAGCTGTTAATCAGTGATGTGGGCGGGGTATCTCAGAGCTTAGCATTCATAAAACTGGTAGATCTACAACAGATGCTTTAGTTGCTAAAGCTCCCTCTATATTTAATGTTTTAGAACTAATAAGTCCAATGAGCAAGCTAAAGCATCCAATAAATCCAAAGCAAATCGAATTTCCAAATTTGAGCCAACTGATGAATTCTAATTTAGGCAGATTCACACATCTGATGTTCTGATATTTCACACACCGTGTTCAATTAAAGAATTTTGAAGTCTGGATTTTACAATATTTTTAATTAAATGATTCTGAATTTCTCCTATCGGTAAAAAAAAATATGAAAATATAAGGTCACAAGTTCCAAATCCAAAAATTACAATCGAGAAAATATACATGAATTTCACTACAGAACAATGAAGCAGTAAAATTTTTTCAGCTCCCAAAATTAGGACTGCTTAAGAAATAATAACATCCTTCAGATCATTATCATACAGTAAAAATATCAAGCACATGCACATATGGCAATCTAGGGTAACTAATGACTTATAGGAGAGGAAATAGTAAAAGGATATGTTACAAAATGATTAAAAAGGTTTTATGAGATTTATAAACACATTAGAGAAAAAATTATGCTGAAAATAATATTTATATTATGCAGTGTTCTTAGCCCCTGATAACTATTACTACATAGAGTAGTAAATGAAGAAACTCGAAACACAAAGCGTAGAAATACTCCTGTGAGAGTCAGTAAAAATTAGTTTCCACTGATTATTTGTTACAGAATATGTTACCATTCTATTTCCAGTAAAATATATATTTTTAAATAGTTTGAAATGCTTTGCATGGTAAATTCCAATAGTTTTTTGCATTAAGTAGCTCATAATGTGGCGTCTTTAGCAAATAGCATTCCTCAGCTGTTATCATTCCAGGCACCCCAGGTCATTGATATCAACCATGTACTAAGCTGGCTTTGAACTGAGCAGCTGAGATATTCAGGAATGACCGATTGCTTCAAATACTATACCTATCAGCAGGAGGCGTCTAGCAAAAATCTAAATGGTATTCCCTTCCAGATTTGGAGGTTGCAAATACAAGGATACATTGTATATCTGACCCTCCTGCAGTCAAAGATTTGCACCTTGGGCAAAGTTCACCCTTTTGTATTGTGCGGCCCTGGTGAACAGTTTAAGTATATTGCATTACTTATGTTACACTGATCTCAGTTTGAATAATAATCTTAAAATGCACTTATTTAAAAAAAAAAAAAAAGGCTACCATCACATTTACTTAGATTGTGATATGTTGGGGGTTCTGTCTAAGTTTAGATCATTTTGACCACATGTAGAACTATTCTTGTGGTTTAGAGTGACAGAACTTATGATGGATCCACCCCCCAAAGTCGGGGCTCCAAATAATATGAACTGACCATTTACTGAGCCACTATATTGTTTTAGAGAATGTAATATTTATAGTAGATCTAGCATATAAATGTGACATAGAACCAAACATGTGTTCAGCAATACCATTTTTAAATTGCTGTGCATTACTGATAGGAAATTAGATTGTGAGCCCCAATGGGGACAGGGCTGATGACGTCTGTAAAGCGCTGTAAAATGAATGGCTCTATGTAAGTGAGAAAAATAAACAAAAAAATAAATTATATTCAGTTTATTTTTTTTCGGGAGAATTCCTGGTGGAATCCACCTGAATAAACATTGTGTGCACACACTTTATCTTAAAGTGAAAATATATACGTTTCATAAGTTTGAGGAATAAAATCCTTATTATAGGTTCCCTTTAAAAAGAATATATGTCACAGGGATACCATGACAGAGAGGGGTCAGTAGATTGTGGTGTCTGGTTACACGTAAGCATGCACTTATTAGAACTGCTTCACCTTCGTATTAGCAATGCAGGTTTCCTTTGTTCTGTTATTGCAAGGGTTAAACAGTTTTCTTTATCTCCTGGAGCTCTCTGTCTTGAATTGTTTTAGCTGTTCTGTGTTTGCCACTCCCCTCTGATAGATATGCTCACCTCTTGCACTTGGAGGTTGACAATTATAGCTTTTCAGCTACCTGGTTTTGAGTTAGAGGATTAAGCTAAGTTTGGAGAAGGCATTTGGAATTGTTTTAGGAGATATCTGCGTGAAGTGGGTTTGGGTGTTTGTCTATGTACCCTTATTCCCATTTGTTTTGCCTCCCCTTCTCTTTCCCTATATTCCATGTGTTTTTTGTGAGTATTTTTCGTATGATTGCAGTTTCTTTGATCCCTGTCTGTTTCTCCTCTGTGTCTTTACGTTGGAACAGGACTGACTATCTTGCAATCCCACTCACTGGCCAGGGTGATACTTGGGGTAATACAGGGATAGGAATGTGATCGCCACACAGTGTAAAAGAACCCATCTAGGAATAACAAGGAATCAGGGGTGCCCCTTGTTTTCCTTCCTGTGAGTCAGAACTCCCTTTCCCATCTGCACCCATGCTTCCATCAGAATTGGGACAATATGCTGCCTTAGTGATTTATGTTTAGTTTAGTGGGGAGAGAGTTATTACAACTTGTAATTTTTTTAACGCTTTTATTGTTTTTAATTCATGGTCTATCTGGGCTCAGGAGTCCAGTGGGTGGTCCTATTCAGGGACTTAAATCTATCTCTGAAAGCACACTTATACAAGGAAGAGTTTCAATCATTTGTTAGTTCTTCCCACTGGACTATAGTCCCAGAGTGAGAAGAAATTCAAACAGATGAATTACTAGTTATGCTTAATCTATTTCCATAATTTCTATATTTCCCATATCAATCTGCTCTGCTTTTTTTTGCTCTTTAATATGCTGTCCTCAAATTAGACTGTATCTTCAGTGTGACTGATCTCTTTTAACTTTGCTTACTTAATTTCTTAAAGGAGCATTGTATGGCCTATAAGTCTCCTTACACCAGCATGTCAGGTGAGAAAAGAAGAGATGTTCCCCTGTTAGGCACCAGTCAGAGGCATCTGATTCAGTCAAATTAGATCTCTTGTTTTGCACTGAGGAAGGGCAATACCCCAAAACAAGTGTCTGAAAATAGAGATTCTCGTTTGACTTACAGGTGCTTCTCCCAAAATAAGAATATCATCAAAAAGTTAATTTATTTCAGTTCTTCAATACAAAAAGTGAAACTCATACATTATACAGAGTCATTACAAACAGAGTGATATATTTCAAATGTTTATTTCTGTTAATGTTGATGATTATGGCTTACAGCCAATGAAAACCCAAAAATCATTATCTCAGGAAATTCGAATAATTAACAAAAAAACACCTGCAATGGCTTCCTAAGCTTTTAAAAAATTAGAATACTTTATAACATCAGCTTGAAGAATGATTTTAAAATCCAAAATGTTGGCCTACTGAAATGTATGTTCAGTAAATGAACTCAATACTTAGTCGGGGCTCCTTTTGCATCAATTACTGCAGCAATGTGGTGAGGCAGGGAAGCGATCAGCCTATGGCACTGCTAAGTCTAGGTTACTTTGATAGCAGCCTTCAGCTTGTCTGCATTGTTAGGTCTGGTGTCTCTCATCTTCCTCTTGACAATACCCTATAGATTCTCTGTAGGGTTAAGGTCAGGCGAGTTTACTGGCCAATTAAGCACAGTGATACTGTTGTTCTTCACCAGGTATTAGTACTTTTGGTAGTGTGAACAGGTTCCAAGTCCTGCAGGAGATTTAAATTTCTATCTCCAAAAAGCTTGTCAGCAGACAGAAGCAGGAAGTGCTCTAAACTTTCCTAATAAATGGCTGCGCTGACTTTGGTCTTGATAAGGCACAGTGGATCTATACCAGTAGATGACATGGTTCCCCAAACCATCACTGATTGTAACAACTTCATACTAGAACTCAAGCAGCTTGGATTGTGTACCTCTCCACTCTTCCTCCAGACTCTTGGACCTTGATTTCCAAATGAAATGCAAAGTTTACTTTCATCTGAAAACAACACCTTGGACCACAGAGCACAGTTCAGTTTTTTTTCTCCTTGGCCCAGGTAAGATGTTTCTGGCATTGTTTATTGGACATGAGTGGCTTAACACAAGGAATGTGACACTTGAAGCCCATGTCCTGGATATATTTATGTGTGGTGGCTCTTGAAGCAATGACTCCAGCAGCAGTCCACTCCTTGTGAATTTCCCCAAAATTTTTGAATGACCTTTTCTTAACAATCCTTTCAAGGTTGCAGTTATCCCATTTGCTTGTGCACCTTTTTCTACTACACTTTTTTCTTCCACTCAACTTTCCATTAATATGCTTGGATTCAGCACTCTGAGAACAGCCAGCTTCTTTAGCAATCACCTTTTGTGACTTTCCCTCCCTTTGGACTGTGTCAATGACTGCCTTCTGGACATCTGTCAAGTCAGCAGTCTTCCCCATGATTGTGGAGCCTACTGAAACAGACTAAAGGACCTTTTTAAATGCTTAGGAAGAGTTTGCAGGTATTTTTTGTTAATTATTCTAATTTACTGAGAAAATGACTTTTGGGTTTTCATTGGCTGTAAGCCATAATCATCAACATTAACAGAATTAAATACTTGAAATAGATCACTCTGTTTGTAAGGACTCTATATAATATATGAGTGTCACTTTTTGTATTGAAGAACTGAAATAAGTTTACTTTTTGATGATATTCTAATTTTGTGAGAAGCATCTGTATATAGTAAGTCATGTAGCAAGGCTCATTAAAGAGTTGATATTGACATTTAGGATTGCTACTTCTCTTTGGTGGCACTAGAGTTCAAGTCTTCTTCCTCTCTGAAGAGGCAATTTTGCATATATAATTTCCCAGAAAAGCATAACATGGCATATAAGTTTCCTTCCTTCGACATGTTAGTAATGTCACTCTCCAAAAGGAGAGAAGTTACCCATAATATATTAATTTGGATAAAAAAACTTTAGTTAGTATGGCTATTGTCTGCTCTTTTTTTCTGATTCCCCTAATACCTAAAATCAAGATTTTTAGACTATATCTTACTGCTATTTCAGGGATGTTTGCTCTCCAAAAAACCTTGTCTGTTTTTCACCAACATTTTACTAAATTTCATAGAAATAATTTGCCTCTCCAGAGAATAGAACATTTTCTACTTAATGACAAGATGGTAAATACTGAGCACACTTAAGGGTTTTGTTTCTTTAAAAGTTTTTCTGCTTTGATGTCAGATCTGTCATCAATATGTTAAGTTGGTATTTTGAACATTATTATTATCATTATAATATGATTTCTTTCATATTTGCAGAAGTATTATGTATACAGCAGTTCTTACCATGTAGTTCTAAATCTTACTAACAATGAATTGATTGTTGCAATGCTTTATATTGCCATTCAGTTTTCAATGGCTTCTACTGTGAATATACTTTGTGGGTGTGAGATGTCATTTGGAATTTCCTAAGATATTTTTAACATTACAGTGGAAAATCTCCAAAACTGAAAGTAATGTGGTTAAATTTTGAATAAGTAATATGTAGAAATACAATCCACATCCGCACCCATTAATTTATCCCCTCATACAATTACAGCCTGAAGTAAATCTAAACAACCACTTCTTCCTCATCTTGTCTTATATGTATTAAAATAGAATGAATACTCACGATCCAAAAATTATCATCATTTTATGTCATCTACAATGAAGAGAAGAAACATTAAAATTTGTATTTGGTTTTACTAACTGGAGATATACATTATTATTTTTCCGAGTGCTTTCTCTAAAATTCCAGGAAAATTCTCATTAATAGGTGTTAGCTAAAGGCACTTGAATCTGCTCCATTTTCACAGTTTCAGTTCAGCCCCATTGGAGAATTTTTTGGTAATAAAACAAAATGAACACTTAATAGTTCTTAGTTAAACATCTACATCGTGGATTTCTCTTCATATGGGTCTATGTATATTTTTTCTTTGCCTATAGAAAGAAAAATAACTGAGGAAAGCATACTGGTTTAATGGCAAAAGTGTCAAAAAGTGTTTTGTGCAGGTCTTAACATATTTAAAGAACACTTTTCCTCCTGAGCAGTGAACAAATAACCTATACAAGTGATGGCTGAGCTGCTTGGGCAGTGTAATGATATTTTATGAGCTTTTCTATTAAATACAACATGCCGAGCCTAGGGTTCTGAATAAACATTACTTTACGTCTATGTATGTGGGTTTACTGCAATCTCATAGAGGGATTTTCACCTTAGTCTATTCATAGAAATCAAGGTAAAATGGAAAAATTACAACACTGGCAGAAGTTGTTACAAACATATGCACGTGCAATAATACATTACTATTACAATTACTATTAATACAGCTCTGGCAAAAATTAAGAGACCACCACATCAAAAACCCTGTCTTGGGCAGCCCAATCTCCATACCTGAACCCCATTTAAAACCTCTGGAATGTAATCAAGAGGATGATGGATGGTCACAAGCCATCAAACAAAGAACTGCTTAAATTTTTGCACCAGAAGCAGTGTGATAGACTGATGGAAAGCATGCCAAGATGCATGAAAGTTCTGATTAAAAATCATGGTTATTCCACAAAATATTGATTTCTGAACTCTTGAGTTAAAACATTAGTATTGTTGTTTCTAAATTATAATGATTGTGTTTTCTTTTCATTATTTGAGGTCTGAATGCATTGGGGGTTTTTTAATTTTGACCATTTTTCTTTGTCAGAAAAAAATACTAAATTCATTGCTTGGAAATTCAGAGACATGTTGTCAGAAGTTTATAGAATAAAAGAACAATTCACATTTTACTCAAAAATATACCTATAAAGAGAAAAATCAGACAAACTGAACATTTTTTCAGTGGTCTCTTAATTTTTGCCAGAGCTTTATGTGGATTTTAATTATTGTTATTAACAATAATATTATTAATAATAATAATAATAATAATATAGAAAAAAATGCCTCCTAAACTCATTTTTTGGAGAAAATTGAATAGATGCTTTAACACTTTAGCCCCAAGTATTACAATGCCAGCAAAATTTGCCCACTTCAGATTGATGCATTAGACTGCATTATCTATATAGCAAAGCTATTCGTAACTAAACTATTTTTTATGGTGTTTTAAAGCACAACTCCAACACAATTACTGCCATATAAAATTTCACTGCTGAAAAAATTGTAGTATTACAATGCCAGGAAAATTTTCCCACTTCAAATTGACATATAAGACTACAGTATCAATATAGCAATGCTATTTATTATATTTATCATTATTGTACATTTTTATAGCGCCATTTATTCTATGGCGCTTTACATGTGAAAAGTGGGCAAATATAGACAAATATATTAAACATGTGCAAAAAACAATGCACAGAGGTACATAAGGAGGGAGGACCCTGCCTGCGAGGGCTCACAGTCTGCAGGGGATGGGTGAGGATATACTAGGAGAGGGTTCAGTAGGTTTGAGGTTCACTGCAGGCTGTAGGCTTGTCGGAAGAGGTGAGTCTTCACTTTCTTTTTGAAGGTTTCTATGGTAGGCGAGAGTCTGATGTGTTGGGGTAGAGAGTTCCAGAGTATGGGGAAGCACTATTTGTAACCAAACAATTTTGTTGTGTGTTTTGAGGCACAAATCTCGCACGATAAATGCCGTATAAAATTTCACTGCTGAAAAAAATTGCAATATTAGTATTGCAGTAAAATTTGCACACCTCAGATGGACTGGTTACACTGCAGGAGCAATGTAGCAATGCTATTGATATCCAACCACGTCTCTCTGTATTCTTTTCACACACAATTGCTGCAGTAAAAATGAGGTATAATATATATACAGTGGGGCAAAAAAGTATTTAGTCAGTCAGCAATAGTGCAAGTTCCACCACTTAAAAAGATGAGAGGCGTCTGTAATTTACATCATAGGTAGACCTCAACTATGGGAGACAAACTGAGAAAAAAAAATCCAGAAAATCACATTTTCTGTTTTTTTATCATTTTATTTGCATATTATGGTGGAAAATAAGCATTTGGTCAGAAACAAAATTTCATCTCAATACTTTGTAATATATCCTTTGTTGGCAATGACAGAGGTCAAACGTTTTCTGTAAGTCTTCACAAGGTTGCCACACACTGTTGTTGGTATGTTGGCCCATTCCTCCATGCAGATCTCCTCTAGAGCAGTGATGTTTTTGGCTTTTCGCTTGGCAACACGGACTTTCAACTCCCTCCAAAGGTTTTCTATAGGGTTGAGATCTGGAGACTGGCTAGGCCACTCCAGGACCTTGAAATGCTTCTTACGAAGCCACTCCTTCGTTGCCCTGGCGGTGTGCTTTGGATCATTGTTATGTTGAAAGACCCAGCCACGTTTCATCTTCAATGCCCTTGCTGATGGAAGGAGGTTTGCACTCAAAATCTCACGATACATGGCCCCATTCATTCTTTCATGTACCCGGATCAGTCGTCCTGGCCCCTTTGCAGAGAAACAGCCCCAAAGCATGATGTTTCCACCACCATGCTTTACAGTAGGTATGGTGTTGGATGGATGCAACTCAGTATTCTTTTTCCTCCAAACACGACAAGTTGTGTTTCTACCAAACAGTTCCAGTTTGGTTTCATCAGACCATAGGACATTCTCCCAAAACTCCTCTGGATCATCCAAATGCTCTCTAGCAAACGTCAGACGGGCCCGGACATGTACTGGCTTAAGCAGTGGGACACGTCTGGCACTGCAGGATCTGAGTCCATGGTGGCGTAGTGTGTTACTTATGGTAGGCCTTGTTACATTGGTCCCAGCTCTCTGCAGTTCATTCACTAGGTCCCCCTGCGTGGTTCTGGGATTTTTGCTCACCGTTCTTGTGATCATTCTGACCCCACGGGGTGGGATTTTGCATGGAGCCCCAGATCGAAGGAGATTATCAGTGGTCTTGAATGTCTTCCATTTTCTAATTATTGCTCCCACTGTTGATTTCTTCACTCCAAGCTGGTTGGCTATTGCAGATTCAGTCTTCCCAGCCTGGTGCAGGGCTACAATTTTGTTTCTGGTGTCCTTTGACAGCTCTTTGGTCTTCACCATAGTGGAGTTTGGAGTCAGACTGTTTGAGGGTGTGCACAGGTGTCTTTTTATACTGATAACAAGTTTAAACAGGTGCCATTACTACAGGTAATGAGTGGAGGAAAGAGGAGACTCTTAAAGAAGAAGTTACAGGTCTGTGAGAGCCAGAAATCTTGATTGTTTTTTTCTGACCAAATACTTCTTTTCCACCATAATATGCAAATAAAATGATAAAAAAACAGAAAATGTGATTTTCTGGATTTTTTTTTTCTCAGTTTGTCTCCCATAGGTGAGGTCTACCTATGATGTAAATTACAGACGCCTCTCATCTTTTTAAGTGGTGGAACTTGCACTATTGCTGACTGACTAAATACTTTTTTGCCCCACTGTATGTATATATATATATATATATATATAAATATATATATATATATATATATATATATCTGCTGAGAACAATTTGCAGGATTAATAGCAAAAAGAATATCATTGGCCCTGAGAAGGGGTTTTGGTATGAGGTGCAGGCTTCAGTATAAGGGACGCACAATTCACCCTATCCTGTCCTACACTATCCTATGCCAATAGCAGTATTACAATTGATTATCATTAGCTCTAAGAAGGGCTGTTGTTGTACTTAAAGGAAATGTTAACGTGGTTGAATCCCTGGCTAATATGCAGCTAAAATTCTGTTTCTCTTTCACTAGCACCTCTCCTTGCTCTAATTAATTCCGTGGTATAGTGTGTGAGGAGCATAGTGTGATTAGTCTTATATAGACCTGATTACGCCACAACCAAGATGGCTACGCTATTACAGTGGCTGGCAGGCAATCCCCACATGTTCATTGGCTGTCTACAAATCACCAAACTTGGCGGGGTGGGGACTCAAGCTCTGGCTCGAACATTAAAAAAATACTCGCTGAGTAATGAGAATCTCAAGCATACTGATGTTCTAGAGTGTAACAAGCAGTGATAAACAAGTCATCACTAAAGAACAGTGATCCATAGACCACTGAATGGCGACATCTTGCAGAACTCACTGAAATATTTTTAAAGTGTAGTTGTTGTACTCCCCCACTCATAAAAGCTGTTCACAAAGTACAAAGCTAGTAAAAAATTATAAGCAGAGAAATACAGTAATCCTCGTCAGGTGTCAGTTTTTTCTTCTCTTTCCGAGTCTGGTTGGACTACCTCCACCTGCTTCCTGGAGCACGATTCCCAGGTGCCTGGGCTATAAGTGATTCTGCTTCAGGTAGTGTCAGAGCCCCAAGATATAAAAATGGGCCACAACCCCCTGTGTCACCTACACCATCGGCTGCTACCGCATCAGATGTGGGGAACCGCAAAGACAGTACATTTTCTTGGGTGTGGTAGTAGCCCTTCTAGTCCTGTTCATTCCTCAAGAAGTGTTCATCATTTTCCCTTCATTCTTGGATCACACCCACTGCATACCAGCGATGTTGACCCTCTATTTTGAGGAATGTGACCCTGGTTCCTGCTATCAGCTCTTGCAGCCTTCTAGGCAAGTATGTTTTATTTACTGCCCAATGGTTGAACGAGATGTGATGTAGGGTCATAACTCTGACAGTTCTAAGTATCTACCACCCCCTGGGACGCCAACTCTCTGTACTTTAATGCTAGTGGGCCCTATAACAATTGTCCAGACCTGGTCTTAGCTCACATCCTTTTTTCTTCCAACCAGCTTAGGCACCACAGCTACTCATCAGTTCCTAAATCCTGGCTCTCCCATCTGCAGGCTGCAAGAGCCCCAGTGGTAAAAGATGCAGACTGGGTTCAGGCCTTGGTGGGTATGGGATATTGGCTGGATCTGGACCACAGGTTCCTGCTAACTCTGCTGTTGCGCCAGCTTCTTCTAGCACCAATATTCCACCGATCACTCCCTCAGAAGTCTGCCATCTTTGTCGCTTACTAAGCATGTTACACTGTATGGATGACTAATAGTGATGAGCGAGCATGCTCGTCACTGCTCTATACTCTCTCAAGCACTATTGCGTTCAAGATACTTGTTACTCAGAGAGTATTTTAGAATGTTTGCATGCAAGCTCGAGTCTAAACCCCACATATTTGCATCTTCTTAGACAGTCAATAAACATGCATGAGATTGCCTGCCAGTCACTGCATTGCCATAGCCATCTTAGTTGGGTCATTACTGTGATTGGTTCACCACATAGTCTCATCGGGTCTATATGATGCCATGCTTTCCACAGTGTACCAAGGGACACAGGAAGAGTAGGGAGAGATGCTGTGCTGCTGAGATAGGGACAGCGATGTAGCTGGTATAGGCATGGATAAGATATGTGTAATCTTTCTTTCAACCTATTATGGCTCGTTATAATTAATATTCATACTGCTGATAGCAGCACTTAGGGATAGATTGTGCTATTGGGATAGTGTAGGACAGGATAGGGCTAATTGCATGTCCTTTCTTCAGCAGCTCGTACCAAAAACCCTTCAAGTTTTAAGGGCTAATAATATTATTTTTGCTCTTAATCTTGCCAATTCTTTTCAACAGGGAAATATTATATGCCAGTTATACTGCATCAGTTGTGTATCAAAAGCATACAGTTAGACCTGGTTGGTTAGCAATAGCATCACTATATTGCTACTGCACTGTATCCAGTCCATCTGAAGTGGGCAAATTTTCCTGCAATAGTAGTCCCGCAAAGTTTTTTCAGCAGGGAAATATTATGAGTCATTTATACTGCTCCAGTTGTTCGTCAAAAGCATACAGCCAGAATAGGTTAGTTATCAATAGCATCACTATATTGCTCCTGCAGTGTAATAAATCCAACTGAGGTGGGCACATTTTCCTGTGATAGTAATTTCGCAACAATTTTTTTTCAGCAAGAAAATATTGTATGCCATTTATACTATGCCAGTTGTGCATCAAAATAAAAAAGCCATACTTGGTTGGTTTGAAATAAGATCACTATTTTGCTCTTGCAATGTAACAAGTCCAACTGAGGTGAGCAAATTTTTCTGCACTAGATACCTGCAAATATTTTTCAGCAGGAAAATATTATACGCCATTTATACTGCACTAGTTGTACATCAAAATTAAAAAAAGCAGACTTGGTTGGTTTGAAATAGTATTGGTATATTGCTCTTGTAGTGTAACAAGTTCATCTGAGGTGGGCAAATTATTCAGCAATAGTATTCCAGCAAAGTTTTTCTATCAGTGAAATATTATACACCATTTATAGTACACCAGTTGTGCATCAAAAGCATTAAGCCAGACTTGGTTAGTTATCAATAGCATTGCTATATTGCTCCTGCACTGTAACAAGTCCATCTGAGATGAGCAAATTTTACTGTGCTAGTAATCCTGCAAATTTCTGTTAGCAGGAAAATATTATAGAGCATTTGTACTGAGCCAGTTTTGCATAAAAATAAAAAAAGCAAGACTTGATTGGTTAGAAATAGCATCGCTATATTGATCCTACACTGTAACAAGTGGATCTGAGGTGGGCACATTTTCCAGTAATAGTAATCCTGCAAAAAAAATTTCAGCATGGAAATATTATACAGCCTTTATACTGTGACAGTGGTGCATAAAAAAAAAAAAAAAAAACTTGATTGTTAGAAATAGCATGGCTATATTGCTCCTGCACTGTAGCAAGTGCATCTGAGGTGGACAAATTTTCCTGCGATACTAATACTGCATAGTTTTCTCAACACTGATATATCATACATAATTTAAAATGGTCAAGGCAAGTGATAAGAGACCGGGAAGTGGACACGAAGTTGATTGTGAGCACAGAGGCAGAGGCCATGGGCAAGGTCAAACTGTGATTGCTGTGGGAGCAGAACAAACACACATATCATGTTAACCCAGCTTCCTGTCTGACTTTGTAGGGGGGTACCGAATACCACTCTTGAAGCCAGATCAGTATGAAAAGGTTATTCGATTGATAGCAGATAATGCTTCTAGTCACTTTGTCAGCACTACCCTGTCTACAACATGGTCCACTCTCAGTAGCTGTGATTCTTGACCACATAATCATCACCATCATCCTTCTTCCTCCCAACATGCCAAGTGCCCAGAGATAAGTGATCCCATACTTGCATACTCCAAAGAGCTGTTCATATTTCCATGTAAAGATTTGTCCTCTCTATACAGGGTGATGCTACACAGGGTGATAATGAGGAGGAGGGGAAACAGGAGCTGGTTGCCTGCGCTTCAGACGGTACTACCCTCACCAACTTCCTCCCGTCTGTTCTGTGTGGATGGCCTGAAGATGAGGAGGAGAGGAAGGACGAGGAGGAGAAGATGGACAGTGGCCCTGTTGGTGGGGACAGGAAAGTCTTGGCTGTTGGCAGTCTGGCACACATGGCTTAGTTTGTGTTCTGCTGCTCTCATGACCCTCGTGTTGTATGCATTTTGGTCAACATTAATTACTGGTTGGTCACCCTTGCTACAAGGAAAATTTTTCATCTCTCCTTCCCATGGCAGAAAGGCCAAACAAAAAGTTGCAGTACCAGAAGGCTTTAGTTGAAGAAATATGAAATAAAATCCATTTGATAATGTTAGCTGCAGAAATCACAGTTCCTTGGACAACCAAGAAGTAGACATAAGGGAAACACACACCAGATGCAACAGAGTCAGGGAAACAGTTTTCAGACAGTTCTTGGGACAGTTTTTGCAGACCCTCCCATTGCTCAGTCCCTGATGCACAGGTTTTCTGACAAGGAGAGAAAAGTTTTGGAAGATGCTGAAGGCCTACCTTGCCGACAGTACCAAAATGCTCCAAGATTGCTCTGCACTTTACAACTATTGGGTATTCAGCTAGACACGTGGCATGACATTTTAGTGCTGCTGGGGATATTATAACTGATAGGTGCAAGGCGCATCTGCTTGTCAACTGTAAATTCTGACAGGTTCTTATCAAAATCAGCAGGGACTGGATTCTCCTAGACTTATCAGCATCAACAGATGACAGCAGCGGAACATAAACTCAAATCCAGTGTTTAATTTTTTTTTCTGGTCTTCCCATGCACCCCTTCCCATCCAAACACGCTTCTGGATTTTGTCTTTTTTGTGTCGTCCTCCTCCTTCTCCTCCTCCACAACCACATCAACAGAGTGATCATGCTACCCTCGCTATAAGTTTTTTAAGGGTGTTTATGATGACTGCATTAAGAATTTTCAGAGGCCAGCCTCTAACATTCTTTCATCTATATGTATACCTCTGACGCAGTGGGGATAGCATATTACAGTCATCTAGTCAGGGATTATTGACTTATAGTCCTTGCTGCTGCAAACTAACAAAAAAAATTTCAAGGTAACAGCTATTCTATTCCCTTTTAATACCTCTGTTAGCTACGTTTAGTGTATGAATAGGTGCTAGGTAAAATCTGCTGGAAATGAGTGTTCATTCTTGTCACATACATCTCTTCCACAGTCCATAAATTGATTGCTTTATTTCTATGCACCTAAATAACAGACTCTTTTTAAAATCTTCACAAACTACAAGCAAAAAGGTAGTCATAAACCACTCAGTGCAATTTTTGCAACTAAAACAAATTCCTAAATCCAAGGCTCTATCATAGAATGTGTACCCTCTGCATTGAAAGATGGGAAAGTAGTTTTTTTAACATCCTAAAGAAAGATCTCCATAATCCATAATCCAAAATTTAAACATGACTGGTTGCCTCAAAAAGTGTGCGCGTTAAAAAAAATATTTTGTTGTAATACTCCTGTCTTTACAGTTTAGGGGAACATTAATGAAGCACTCCCATCAAAGTTTGAATCCTCTTAACATATTGAATCACCATATTATATAACACTGTGCACTTACAATTGTGACATCATGTGACACTGGCACCAATGGGCAGGGATTGTGAAGTGCTTCCGATGTGAGCATGTTAAATGCTGCTGCCAGAGATTAACAGCAGCATTTATCCTGTTAACAGCTGAAGGGAATCGCGATTCAACCCCCGGCTTTCAGGGGCACATGTCAGCTGATATGTGCAAGAAAATGTTGGGCTCAGAGCCAGAGCCCGCTTGGAGTACGGGAACATGACCTATGACATATAGATGGTGGTGAACTTATAGTCCATGAGCCAAGAACCAAATTTGACGATATCGGTACCAAGCGGAGTGACTAATTCTCTTTGGTATTTTTAGGTAGATGCATGTCTGTAGTTTATTTTTTGATATGATAGCCCTTACATATACGTAGCTTATTAACCCCTTCAGCCCTAGGCCTATTTGTACCCAAGTGCCTAAGCCAATCTGACCTGTGCCACTTCATGGGCTAATAACTTTGGAACGCTTTCACCTATCCAAGCCATTCTGAGATTGTTTTCTCGTGACATATTGTACTTCACGTCAGTGCTAAATGGGAGTCAATATATTTTACCTTTCTATATAAAAAAATGCTAAATATTCGGAAATTTTGGAAAAATCGGCAATTTTTTAACTTTGAAATTCTCTGCTTTTTACAAAAATACTGATACCCCCCATAATAGTTATTAATTTACACTCCCCACATGTTTACTTCATATTGGCATAATTTTGAAAATGAAACCTTATTGTTTTACGACGTAATAGGGCTTATAGTTTTATGCGCAATTTTTCACATTTACAGCAAAACCCACTTTTCAAAGGACCAAGTCACTTCTGAAGTCACTTTAAGGGGCTTACATAACAGAAACCACCCATAAATTACCCCATTTTGCAAACTACACCCCTCAAGCTGTTCAAAACTCATTTTTAAAAACTGTTAACCCTTTAGGTGTTCCACAGGAATTTTAGCATGAGCCAAGAACCAAATATGACGATATCGGTACCACCCGGAGTGACTAGATGTAGTATTTGTAACAAAATTTAATCCAAGTTATGTAAATACACACTGAACATGTCATGTGCATATATATATATATATATATATATATATATATATATATATATATATATATATATATATATATATATATATATATATGTTACTCCATAATATCTTCAACATCGGACTCTGAATCTGACTGTTGTTCTACTGGCTCGTCTTCAGTACCCTTGTTCTGGCATGTCTGTAATCTGCACATGTCTGTGCACTTCAGGCCATTGCTGAGGCAAGTACACTGAGGAAGTTCACATGACCGCACACACTTGCAGGACAGTAGCTGTATAATAGCTTCTGGTGCTGGTGCCCCTTGCATCCACTTGACAACAAGCTTTCCGTCGTTATCTATCATCCAACCGCAGTCTGTTGGGTTTGCAACCCATGGCTGGCTCTGCAGACTTCTCCTCCAGATCGCAGCCTGGTAGTTTGCACGCAGTGCATGCATGAAAAGGCAGTCCTGGCAAGGAGGGAGTTAACTTGACTCTACCACTCCACGTCTGGCACAGAACAGCTGATAACGGAGCCTGTTTACCTCAGTTGTTTGGGTAGTTGGCAGGTACATGTGGCAGGTGATTTCCTGTAACTTCTCAAAAAGTTCGGTAGACACTTCCCATGAACGACCAACTTCCTGAAAGGCATCCTGGTATGTCTTGTTCATCTTCAACTGCTTGAGTGTCGTCATCTTCCCACGGCCAGCGAATGCACTGACGGTGTCACAGCCTGTAAATGCATGCATACCAATCAATGAATCACATACGCTGCCTCCCAATGTTCGGCTCAGAGTGGTGATATCCAGGAATCTTGTCCGGTTCTGTGTACCGCATTTCTGGAACAGGTGGGATGGGATTTTGTGGCACATGCCCAGACACAGGACCATGACATCAGTATCCTCCGAAGTGATGATGACCGACTTGTAACCAGATTCTGCTGCATGAAGAGCATGGAGAAGGAGGCGTGTGTCTGCTTCTTCTTGATTTGACTTAAGGTCAGCAGCCTCTTCCCACTGTTCTTTGGTGATCTTAAAGCAGAGCTGCTCACATGTGACATACAGCTCCTTCTCCTCAAGCTTCTCCCTGTGGTGTTTCGCCTTCCATTCTTCTACCAGAAACTTTATGAGACTTGCCTTGTTGGAGGAACTACTTAGAAGCTTTTTCCACTGCTGGATGTTGTGCCCATGTTGAATGTTCTTGAAATGGATCCCTGTGCCTTCATATCTGTTGACTCTTTCTGTATCTTTGATGGATGTCTCCTTGTAGACGTCAAAGACAATATCAATGCGCTTGCTCTTAGCACCCTCATGGATAGCGCGACTCATTGCTGTGCCTGCTAGCTGGCCAAATGTTGCATTGTTTCCCTTCAGTTTCTGAACCAGGCTCATCCCATCAATGATGGTTGCAGAGGGCTCGGGGATCACTTCTGCAGGACGAGCATTCCTCTCCAACTCCCTTGCGAGGGCAGCCTTGTTGGTCTTGCGGATAGACCCATCACCATTGGCAAGTGCCCATGGCAATGGACCCAGGGGATGAGTCAAGACATCACTCATTTGTAGCTTTCTGTTCTCAGCTACAAGTATCATCTGGCCAAATAGGTTTCTGTCAGCCTTCAAAATTACCTCCTTGCCAAGACCTTGTCTGCGTGTCTTCATTTGGATGTTAGAGAACGTTTTAAGTTTGTTCTTCGTCATCTTGTCATGAAACAATGTAGTTGGCTTATCGGTACCCAAACGCTCATCCTTGAATGTTTGATATGCATCCTCTCCTATACTGTATGCCCCTTGAAGGTCTTTGGCTACATCTGGTGTTGCTACAGTCGCTGTTGACAAACTGATAAGTTCACCATTATGCTCTTTGTTGAAGGGGTTCACCCAACCTGTCTCCAGCAGTTGAACGAAAGATTGGACATCGGCTTCATCTCTTCTAATCCTAGACACCTGTAGGTCTGAATGGCTGAAGTCAGTATATTGTTGGCCTACCAGGGCCCTCAGCTGCCTCAAGTACATACTGCGGTACTCTGATGTCAGGTAGAACCTGGAAACAGCTCCAACTTTGAGGCTGAAGCCTTTTGTGCCCCCTGGTGTCTGGGTGTCTTTGTTGATTGTCTCTTCAATGGTCTGGTCCACAGGAATTCGTCCAAAAGGATTCTTGCTACCGATCTGGACCGAAAAGCCACCTTGCATGAAGTATTCATGGACCTCTGGGTGTTCTATGGGCAGCCGAGACATTGTGGCATAGTAATAGGTTAGGTATCGGGCATAGTTGACCTTGTCATAGGCAAAACACCATGGTATCATCTGTCGGATTGCTCCTAGGTGAAGCATCCAGTTGCCTTCTCTTGAAGCTCGAACCAGGGCCAGCATGGTCTCGACCATGTCCAAGTATGACATCCAGAATGCTGAGAGTTGTTCATTTCTGAGGGTCTCAAGATAAACTTGAAAGAGCTTCAGGGTAAGTGTGCAAGATTCATTATCCAAGAGCTTTTCGAAGGATCCCTGCGACACACTGATGCGAAAGTTTGTGATGTTCTTCAGTGTTTCATCCAGATGGTGAAGGTCCCTTGCATGGTTTTCTTCTAGCCATGGAAGGAAGTTTTTCCATGCAAGCCTCATAAGTGCTTCATAGACCAGCTTGTGTAGTCTCACTGCTCTGTTGTACCTCCGGCCGTCCATCACTCCAGACACTGATCCTTCAGCGATTACACCGGATTCAACACACAGATCTCTAAGGCCTGCATCCTGAAATCTGTTCCCTATGATAGAGAGGAGATTACAGATTGTGTGGAAGACACCCATTCTAATTATAATGTTCTTGAACTTCTCCTGTTTCCAGATAACCTCGGCAGCTTTGGCATAGAGTGCTTGATCAAACACACACACAATTCTGTTAAGCTTCAGGGTCTGCATGATGGCATGTGTTTGCTCCAAGACTTCATTCACAGTGGACATGGCTGTTGCAGGAGCATTGATAGTGGGCAGGTAGCTTACAGTGTCCTGGGCCACTACAATGTCGCTGCGGATTTTTATGTTGAACCCAGTCCAACTGCTGGTGGTCTGATCCTCATGGTCTGACATTCTAGCCAGAAGCCAGATATGGTTTTTGGTTTTTGAATCCTGGACCTCCTTGGTAGTGTTAACATTCGAAGTCTCAATCCTGGGTGGCTCTCCCCGCTGCCCAACATTGTATATCGGTAGCATTAATTCTGTCAGAGTTATGCTTCTTTTCTTCGACTTGGTTACATCTGGCAGGACTTTCTTTGTCACAGAGCATGCAACATTGGACTGAACAGCAATGCCATTGACTCTATGAGATGTACCTGCTCCACTTAGTGTCTCCTCAAGTCTGTCAATGTTATCCCAGGCCAGGGTTGTGAACACACCTGGGTAGATACTTGCTGGCATTGGGATGTCATCCTTTGAACATTCCAACTTCTGGATACAAAGGGCTGTATCGATCTCCTCAGCCATTGAATATGACACACAGTGGCCAAGACGATTCAGAGTTCGAATCAGTTCTGTATTGCCGGTCAAAGACTTAACTGCAAAGGATAGCAGTACGTGCTTTGGTGGCTTTGTCTTTCCATTGGTAACAGCAAAAACCAAGTCACTGCCGAAGGATGTGGCAAGACGTTGAGCTCTTTCACAGGTAGTTTGGCACTCACAATCTCCTGTAAGCAGGGTTTGCAGGAATTGAGTGACTAATGCAGGAACGACATTCTGATCTGTATTGGGAGGCCATGGCTGACTCACATCTTGCTTCTTGATCTCATTCCTTAGCTGCATTGCTGCTTTGGTTACGATATCTCCAGAGTTAGCAGCTCTTGCTTCTTGCAGATCTTTTGTCATGCTGTGTACTTGCCGGACAAGGTCGTCCATTGATAGGCTACATGGATAGACTAGAAGCTTACCTTTCTCATCTGAGAGAAAGCGGAGTGATTCCCCAATCTCTGTTTCAAGTTTTCGTCGAACATGTTTCTTTGTCGATGGTTTCAGTTGGATGATACCACGGGATATCATTAATCTCTCAAGCCTAGATGTGAGGTTTATCATAGGCAGTACTTCTGGGTTTGGGAACAATTTAGTCCTTATATACAAGAAGAGTTCTTCAAGGGCCTCTTTCTCTGCCTCTTCGTAGCGTACTTCCTCGCTTTCGACCTGATTTTCAGCTGCACTAGACCTACAGGCCACTTGGGAATCATCTTTTGTGAATAGTTTGTAGCACGACTTGTGGTAGTGCCCCTCTGCAGCAACAATGTCTCTGCTAAGTAAACCAAGTATTCTCTGTGTGCCTTTCCTTATCGCTGCTCTGCGGATCGTCTCATCTGCTCGTAGCTCAACACACTGGACAATTGGCTCCCTTGTTTGTTTTCCTTTTAGGTACTTGCTTGACTTCTCACAGAAGATACATACTTTGGCATACACCCTGCTATCACTGGGGGCACCCCTCGGTAGCTTCCTCATGGAGATTTTGCTTGCTGTTTCGACATTGACACCCTTGCCAAGGATAGAATCCAGTGACTTCTTCATTGTAAAGATACTACGACATTTACGGTGATATTGTATGTGTGGTATTTCTCCTTCTTCAAGGCCCTTAGCTGCTACCAGGACTGATTCATGCTGCCTGATCTCTGCAGCCCTAAGCAATGTTTTCCAGGAGTCCAAATCCTTAAGGGACGCCAGATCATCGCTGTCATCATTAGAGCAGTGTATGATACAGTCGATCCGTGATTTCTTCCTTGCTGGTACTTCCATCATGCCGTTAGATAGTCAGTAAACACCTGCAAACACAAAGAAAAACATTAAAATTTTATTTACCGTATTTCCTGGCGTATAAGACGACTTTTTAGCCATGAAAAACATGGCTCCAAGAGGGCGGTTGTCTTATACGCCGAATACAGCCGCCGGGGGGAAAGGCCGCCGCGCAGGGAAGGAGGAGGCAGGGGCCCACCTTCATGAGGCGCTCGTTCTTAGAGCTGGGAGCGCTGGTGCTAGGTGACTGTTCCCCCTCTCTCCACAAGTTCCTTACCAGCAGCAGCACACAGTACAGGACTACAGGACCTGTGGTGATGTCACGGCCATGTGATCAGTCACAAGCCTGGGAGGTGTCAGCCTCTACAGAGGGAGATAGGAGCTCTGCAGAGAAGACCGGAGAGTCCTGTTCAGCACAGAACGTGTATGTGTCAGTGTGTGTGCGTGTGTTGGGGCACCTCAGGGTGTCTTCAAATGTGACATAGCCCCCTAGATTTCTTCCAGTAAAATTTGCACTCCAAAAGTCATTTGGCGCTCCTTCCCTTCCGAGGCCTGCCGTTCCCCAATACTGCAGTGTACGACAACATATCGGGTGTTGTTGTGTTCGGGAGAGATTGGTGAACAAATAGTGGGGTGCATTTTTTGCTGGTACACCTCTTAAAAATAAAAAAATGAGCCTAAAATGACACCTTCATGTAAAAAATGCACTTTTTCCATTTTCTCAACCAAGTGTTTCCAACTACTGTGAAACACTGGTTGGGTCAAAGTGGTCACTATACCCCCTAAAAGATTCCTTGGGGGTGTAGTTTCCAAAATAGGGTCACTTTTTGGGGTTTCCACTGTGGGGGTACCTCAGGCAGCCTTCAAATGTGACATGGCCCCCTAGATTTCTTCCAGTGAATCCGCCACCCAAAAACCACATAGCGCTCCTTCCGTGTTGAGCTGTGCTGTGTGCCCATACTTTAGTTTACGAGTACATGTGGGGTGTTTCTATAAACTGCAGAATTAGGGTAACCAAGTTTGGGTTTGCCGTTAACCCTTGCTAGGTTGCAGGTAAAATTGGATTACAATGTAATATCTGGAAAAAAAATGAAATTTTGAAATTTCGCCTTCATTCTGCTAAAATTCCTGTGGAACACCTAAAGGGTTAACAGTTTTTAAAAATGAGTTTTGAACAGCTTGAGGGGTGTAGTTTGCAAAATGGGGTAATTTATGGGTGGTTTCTGTTATGTAAGCCCCTTAAAGTGACTTCAGAAGTGACTTGGTCCTTTGAAAAGTGGGTTTTGCTGTAAATGTGAAAAATTGCGCATAAAACTATAAGCCCTATTACGTCGTAAAACAATAAGGTTTCATTTTCAAAATTATGCCAATATGAAGTAAACATGTGGGGAGTGTAAATTAATAACTATTATGGGGGGTATCAGTATTTTTGTAAAAAGCAGAGAATTTCAAAGTTAAAAAATTGCCGATTTTTCCAAAATTTCCGAATATTTAGCATTTTTTTATATAGAAAGGTAAAATATATTGACTCCCATTTAGCACTGACGTGAAGTACAATATGTCACGAGAAAACAATCTCAGAATGGCTTGGATAGGTGAAAGCGTTCCAAAGTTATTAGCCCATGAAGTGGCACAGGTCAGATTGGCTTAGGCACTTGGGTACAAATAGGCCTAGGGCTGAAGGGGTTAATAAGCTACGTATATGTAAGGGCTATCATATCAAAAAATAAACTACAGACATGCATCTACCTAAAAATACCAAAGAAAATTAGTCACTCCGGGTGGTACCGATATCTGGCCCGGCTCATGGACTATTATATATGTGTCATGGACCACAAAGAAGCAAGTACAGCTCCGGCAAAATTTAAGAGACCACTGAAAATTGTTCAATTTGATTTTTCTCTTTATAGGTATATTTTTGAGTAAAATGTAAATTGTTCATCTACTATATAATTGTCTAAGGGTCACATCCATCTTTCTGTCTGTCTGTCTGTCTGTCTCAGAAATCCCAAGCCGCTGATTGGTCGAGGCAAAACGGCCACGACCAATTAACGACGGGCACAGTCCGGCGGCAAAATGTCCACTCCTCACTCCCCGCAGTCAGTGCCCTGTTATGACCCCAATGGCGAGGGTCTCAGAGGAACGTGGAAGTCTGCAGAATACAAAAATCCAGCTCATAGGGCAGTGGTAACTGGGTTGACCATATATCTACTCCTAACGCCAACACTAGAAGTAGCCGGGGATCATTCCTACGTTGATTCTAGATGACACGCGCCAGCCGGAGAATCTAGCTACCCCTAGTAGAGGAAAACAAAGACCTTTCTTGCCTCCAGAGAAGGGGACCCCAAAGCTGGATAGAAGCCCCCCACAAATAATGACGGTGAGGTAAGAGGAAATGACAAACACAGAAATGAACCAGGTTTAGCACAGAGAGGCCCGCTTACTGATAGCAGAATAAAGAAAGGTAACTTATATGGTCAACAAAAACCCTATCAAAATCCACACTGGAAATTCAAGAACCCCCGAACCGTCTAACGGTCCGGGGGGAGAACACCAGCCCCCTAGAGCTTCCAGCAAAGGTCAGGATGTAGATTTGGAACAAGCTGGACAAAAAATACAAAACCAAAACAAATAGCAAAAAGCAAAAGGCAGACTTAGCTGATATAACTGGAACCAGGATCAGTAGACAAGAGCACAGCAGACTAGCTCTGATAACTACGTTGCCAGGCATTGAACTGAAGGTCCAGGGAGCTTATATAGCATCACCCCTAACTAATGACCCAGGTGCGGATAAAAGGAATGACAGAAAAACCAGAGTCAAAAAACTAGTAACCACTAGAGGGAGCAAAAAGCAAATTCACAACAGTACCCCCCCCTTAGTGAGGGGTCACCGAACCCTCACCACGACCACCAGGGCGATCAGGATGAGCGGCATGAAAGGCACGAACTAAATCGGCCGCATGAACATCAGAGGCGACCACCCAGGAATTATCCTCCTGACCATAGCCCTTCCACTTGACCAGGTACTGAAGCCTCCGCCTGGAGAGGCGAGAATCCAAGATCTTCTCCACCACGTACTCCAACTCGCCCTCAACCAACACCGGAGCAGGAGGCTCAGCAGAAGGAACTACAGGCACAATGTACCGCCGCAACAAGGACCTATGAAATACATTGTGAATAGCAAACGACACAGGAAGATCCAGACGAAAAGATACAGGATTAAGGATTTCCAATATCTTGTAAGGCCCAATAAAACGAGGTTTAAATTTGGGAGAGGAGACCTTCATAGGAACAAAGCGGGAAGAAAGCCATACCAAATCCCCAACGCGTAGTCGGGGACCCACACCGCGGCGGCGGTTGGCAAAGCGCTGAGCCTTCTCCTGTGACAACTTCAAGTTGTCCACCACATGATTCCAGATCTGCTGCAACCTATCCACCACAGAATCCACCCCAGGACAGTCAGAAGGCTCCACATGACCCGAAGAAAAGCGAGGATGGAAACCAGAGTTGCAGAAAAAAGGCGAAACCAAGGTGGCGGAACTAGCCCGATTATTAAGGGCAAACTCAGCCAACGGCAAGAATGTCACCCAATCGTCCTGATCAGCAGAGACAAAACACCTCAAATAAGCCTCCAAAGTCTGATTGGTTCGCTCCGTCTGTCCATTAGTCTGAGGATGGAAAGCAGACGAAAACGACAAATCAATGCCCATCCTACTACAAAAGGATCGCCAGAACCTGGAAACGAACTGGGATCCTCTGTCTGACACAATATTCTCAGGGATGCCGTGCAAACGAACCACGTTCTGGAAAAACACAGGAACCAGATCGGAAGAGGAAGGCAGCTTAGGCAAAGGAACCAAATGGACCATCTTGGAGAAGCGATCACATATCACCCAGATAACGGACATGCCCTGAGATAGCGGAAGATCAGAAATGAAATCCATGGAGATATGTGTCCAAGGTCTCTTCGGGACAGGCAAGGGCAAGAGCAAACCGCTGGCACGAGAACAGCAAGGCTTAGCTCGAGCACAAGTCCCACAGGACTGCACAAATGACCGCACATCCCTTGACAAGGAAGGCCACCAAAAGGACCTGGCCACCAGATCTCTGGTGCCAAAAATTCCCGGGTGACCTGCCAACACCGAGGAATGAACCTCGGAAATGACTCTGCTGGTCCACTTATCCGGGACAAACAGTCTGTCAGGTGGACAAGACTCAGGCCTATCAGCCTGAAATCTCTGCAACACACGTCGCAGATCCGGAGAAATAGCTGACAAGATAACTCCATCTTTAAGAATACCAACAGGATCAGCGACTCCAGGAGCATCAGGCACAAAGCTCCTAGAAAGAGCATCGGCCTTCACATTCTTTGAACCTGGTAAATACGAGACAACAAAATCAAAGCGGGAGAAAAACAATGACCAGCGGGCCTGTCTCGGATTAAGGCGTTTAGCAGACTCGAGATACATCAGATTTTTGTGATCAGTCAAGACCACCACACGATGCTTAGCACCCTCGAGCCAATGACGCCACTCCTCAAATGCCCATTTCATGGCCAACAACTCCCGATTGCCCACATCATAATTTCGCTCGGCAGGCAAAAACTTCCTAGAGAAAAAGGCACAAGGTTTCATAACAGAGCAACCAGGGCCTCTCTGCGACAAAACGGCCCCTGCCCCAATCTCCGAAGCATCCACCTCAACCTGAAAGGGAAGTGAGACGTCAGGCTGGCACAAAACAGGCGCCGAAGTAAACCGGCGTTTCAACTCCTGGAAAGCCTCCACGGCAGCAGGAGCCCAGTTAGCTACATCGGAGCCCTTCTTGGTCATATCCGTCAAAGGTTTCACAATGCTAGAAAAATTAGCGATAAAACGACGGTAGAAGTTAGCGAAGCCCAAGAACTTCTGAAGACTCTTAACTGACGAGGGCTGAGTCCAATCAAGAATAGCTCGGACCTTGACTGGGTCCATCTCCACAGCAGAAGGGGAAAAAATGAACCCCAAAAAGGGAACCTTCTGTACACCAAAGAGACACTTTGAGCCCTTGACAAACAAAGAATTTTCACGCAAAATTTTAAAGACCAACCTGACCTGCTCCACATGCGAATCCCAATTATCAGAAAAAACCAAAATATCATCCAGATAAACAATCAAAAATTTATCCAGATACTTCCGGAAAATGTCATGCATAAAGGACTGAAAAACTGAAGGCGCATTGGAGAGCCCAAAAGGCATCACCAAGTACTCAAAATGACCTTCGGGCGTATTGAATGCGGTTTTCCATTCATCACCTTGCTTAATGCGCACAAGGTTGTACGCACCACGAAGGTCTATCTTGGTGAACCACTTGGCACCCTTAATCCGGGCAAACAAGTCAGACAACAGCGGTAAAGGATACTGAAATTTGACAGTGATCTTATTTAAAAGCCGATAATCAATACAAGGTCTCAAAGATCCGTCCTTTTTTGCCACAAAAAAGAATCCCGCACCAAGAGGGGAAGAAGACGGACGAATATGTCCTTTCTCCAGAGACTCCTTGATATATGAACGCATAGCGGTATGTTCAGGTACCGACAGATTAAACAGTTTTCCCTTAGGAAACTTACTGCCTGGGATCAAATCTATAGCACAGTCACAGTCCCTATGAGGAGGCAGTGCACTGGACTCAGACTCACTGAAGACATCCTGATAATCAGACAAATACTCCGGAACTTCCGAAGGCGTAGAAGAAGCAATAGACACAGGCAGGGAATCCCCATGAATACCACGACAGCCCCAACTTGAGACTGACATAGCCTTCCAGTCCAGGACTGGATTATGGGTCTGTAACCATGGCAGCCCTAAAACAACCAAATCATGCATTTTATGTAAAACCAGGAAACGTATCACCTCGCGGTGTTCAGGAGTCATGCACATGGTAACCTGTGTCCAATACTGCGGTTTATTTGCTGCCAATGGTGTAGCATCAATACCCCTAAGAGGAATAGGATTTTCTAATGGTTCAAGAGTAAAACCACAGCGCTTAGCAAATGAGAGATCCATGAGACTCAGGGCAGCACCTGAATCTACAAACGCCATGACAGGGTAAGATGACAGTGAGCAAATCAAAGTTACAGACAGAATAAATTTAGGTTGCAAATTACCAACGGTGACAGGACTAACAACCTTAGCTATACGTTTAGAGCATGCTGAGATAACATGTGTAGAATCACCACAGTAGTAGCACAAGCCATTCCGGCGTCTATGAATTTTCCGCTCATTTCTAGTCAGGATTCTATCACATTGCATTAAATCAGGTGTCTGTTCAGACAACACCATGAGGGAATTTGCGGTTTTTCTATCACATTGCACCGAATTAGGTGTCTGTTCAGACAACACCATGAGGGAATTTGCGGTTTTGCGCTCCCGCAACCGCCGGTCAATTTGAATAGCCAGTGCCATAGTATCATTCAGACCTGTGGGAATGGGAAAACCCACCATAACATTCCTAATGGCTTCAGAAAGGCCATTTCTAAAATTAGCGGCCAGTGCACACTCGTTCCAATGTGTCAGCACGGACCATTTCCGAAATTTTTGGCAATACACTTCAGCCTCGTCCTGCCCCTGAGACATAGCCAGCAAGGCCTTTTCTGCCTGAATCTCAAGATTGGGTTCCTCATAAAGTAAACCGAGCGCCAGAAAAAACGCATCAAGATCAGCCAATGCCGGATCTCCTGGTGCCAGCGAAAAAGCCCAATCCTGAGGGTCGCCCCGTAAGAACGAAATAACAATTTTTACTTGCTGAGCAGAATCTCCAGATGAACAGGGTCTCAGGGACAAAAACAATTTACAATTATTCACGAAATTCCTAAACTTAAACCTGTCTCCGGAAAACAGTTCAGGAATCGGTATTTTAGGTTCTGACATAGGATTTCTGATAACATAGTCTTGTATGCCCTGCACACGAGTAGCCAGCTGGTCCACACTTGTAATCAAGGTCTGGACATTCATGTCTGCAGCAAGCATAGCCACTCTGAGGTAAAGGGGAAGAAGAAAAAAAAAAAAAAAAAAAACTCAGAATCTTCTTTCTTATAATCCCTCTTCTGCAATGCATTAAACATTTATTACTGGCCTGGCAAACTGTTATGACCCCAATGGCGAGGGTCTCAGAGGAACGTGGAAGTCTGCAGAATACAAAAATCCAGCTCATAGGGCAGTGGTAACTGGGTTGACCATATATCTACTCCTAACGCCAACACTAGAAGTAGCCGGGGATCATTCCTACGTTGATTCTAGATGACACGCGCCAGCCGGAGAATATAGCTACCCCTAGTAGAGGAAAACAAAGACCTTTCTTGCCTCCAGAGAAGGGGACCCCAAAGCTGGATAGAAGCCCCCCACAAATAATGACGGTGAGGTAAGAGGAAATGACAAACACAGAAATGAACCAGGTTTAGCACAGAGAGGCCCGCTTACTGATAGCAGAATAAAGAAAGGTAACTTATATGGTCAACAAAAACCCTATCAAAATCCACACTGGAAATTCAAGAACCCCCGAACCGTCTAACGGTCCGGGGGGAGAACACCAGCCCCCTAGAGCTTCCAGCAAAGGTCAGGATGTAGATTTGGAACAAGCTGGACAAAAAATACAAAACCAAAACAAATAGCAAAAAGCAAAAGGCAGACTTAGCTGATATAACTGGAACCAGGATCAGTAGACAAGAGCACAGCAGACTAGCTCTGATAACTACGTTGCCAGGCATTGAACTGAAGGTCCAGGGAGCTTATATAGCAACACCCCTAACTAACGACCCAGGTGCGGATAAAAGGAATGACAGAAAAACCAGAGTCAAAAAACTAGTAACCACTAGAGGGAGCAAAAAGCAAATTCACAACAGTGCCCGCTCCATAATCCCCTCCAGTCAGTGCTCACAAAGGGTTAATGGCAGCGTTAACGGACCGCGTTATGCCGCCGGTAACGCACTCCATTAATGCTGCTATTAACTCTGTGTGACCAACTTTTTACTATTGATGCTGCCTATGCAGCATCAATAGTAAAAAGATCTAATGTTAAAAATAGTAAAAAAATAAAAAAATCATTATATACTCACTTTCTGTGCCCCCCCCCCCCGGATCCAGCCGAGGCTTTTCCCGCTCCTTGCGACGCTCCGGTGACCGGTCCATGCATTGCGGTCTCACGAGATGATGACGTATCGGTCTCGCAAGACCACTACGTCATCATCTCGCGAGACCCCAATGCACTCTTGGGACCAGAGCGTCGCGAGAAGCATCGGTAAATGCCTCGGCTGGACCCGGGGGACCGACAGAGGGTGAGTACATAACTATTTTTTATTTTAATTATTTTTTTAACAGGGATATGGTGCCCACATTGCTATATACTACATGGGCTGTGTTAGATACTGCGTGGGCTGTGTTATATACTACATTTCTGTGCTATATACTATGTGGGCTTTGCTATATACTACGTGGCTGTGGTATATATTACGTGGCTGGGCAACATACTACATCGCTGTGCTACAGTTAGGTCCATATATATTTGGACAGAGACAACATTTTTCCAATTTTTTTATAGACAATACCACAATGAATTTTAAACAAAACAATTCAGATGCAGTTGAAGTTCAGACTTTCAGCTTTCATTTGAGGGTATCCACATTAAAATCGGATGAAGGGTTTAAGAGTTTCAGCTCCTTAACATGTGCCACCCTGTTTTTAAAAGGACCAAAAGTAATTGGACAGATTCAATAATTTTAAATAAAATGTTCATTTTTAGTACTTGGTTGAAAACCCTTGGCTGGCAATGACTGCCTGAAGTCTTGAACTCATGGACATCACCAGACGCTGTTTCCTCCTTTTTGATGCTCTGTCAGGCCTTCACTGCAGTGGTTTTCAGTTGCTGTTTGTTTGTGGGCCTTTCTGTCTGAAGTTTAGTCTTTAACAAGTGAAATGCATGCTCAATTGGGTTGAGATCAGGTGACTGACTTGGCCATTCAAGAATATTCCACTTCTTTGATTTAATTAACTCCTGGGTTGCTTTGGCTTCATGTTTTGGGTCATTGTCTATCTGTAGGATGAAACGACGACCAATCAGTTTGGCTGCATTTGGCTGGATCTGAGCACACAGTGTGGCTCTGAATACATCAGAATTCATTCGGCTGCTTCTGTCCTGTGTCACATCATCAATAAACACTTATGACCCAGTGCCACTGGCAGCCATGCATGCCCAAGCCATCACACTGCCTCCGCCGTGTTTTACAGATGATGTGGTATGCTTTGGATCATGAGCTGTACCACGCCTTCGCCATACATTTCTCTTTCCATCATTCTGGTAGAGGTTGATCATGGTTTCATCTGTCCAAAGAATGTTCTTCCAGAACTGTGCTGGCTTTTTTAGATGTTTTTTTTTAGCAAAGTCCAGTCTAGCCTTTTTATTCTTGATTCTTATGAGTGGCTTGCACCGTGCAGTGAACCCTCTGTATTTACTTTCATGCAGTCTTCTCTTTATGGTAGATTTGGTTATTGATACGCCTACCTCCTGGAGAGTGTTGGTCACTTGGTTGGCTGTTGTGAAGGGGTTTCTCTTCACCATGGAGATTATTCTGCGATCATCCACCACTGTTGTCTTCCGTGGACGCCCAGGTCTTTTTGCATTGATGAGTTCACCAGTGCTTCCTTTCTTTCTCAGGATGTACCAAACTGTAGATTTTGTCACTCCTAATATTGTAGCAATTTCTCGGCTTGTTTTTTTCTGTTTTCGCAGCTTAAGGATGGCTTGTTTCACTTGCATGGAGAGCTCCTTTGACCGCATGTTTACTTCACAGCAAAACCTTCCAAATGCAAGCACCACATCTCAAATCAACTCCAGGCCTTTTATCTGCTTAATTGAGAATGACATAACGAAGGGATTGCCCACACCTGTTCATGAAATAGCCCTGCAGTCAATTGTCCAATTACTTTTGGTCCCTTTAAAAACAGGGTGGCACATGTTAAGGAGCTGAAACTCTTAAACCCTTCATCCGATTTTAATGTGGATACCCTCAAATGAAAGCTGAAAGTCTGAACTTCAACTGCATCTGAATTGTTTTGTTTAAAATTCATTGTGGTAATGTCTATAACCAAAATTAGAAAAATGTTGTCTCTGTCCAAATATATATGGACCTAACTGTGTATACTATGTTGCCTATGTTATATACTGCATGGGCAGTTATATACTACGTCTCTGTGCTATATACTATGTGGCTGTGCTATATACTACGTGGCTGTGCAATATATTACGTGGCTGTGCAATATATTATGTGGCTGGGCAATATGCTACATGTCTGTGCTATATACTACGTGTCTGTGCTATATACTACGTGTCTGTGCAATATACTACGTGGCTGGACAATATACTACATGGCTGTGCAATATACTACGTGGCTGGTCAATATACTACGTGGCTGGGAAATATACTATGTGGCTGGGAAATATACTATGTGGCTGGGCAATATACTACGTGGCTGGGCAATATACTACGTGGCTGGGCAATATACTACGTGCCTGAGCAATATACTACATGGCTGGGCAGTATACTACGTGTCTGTGCTATATACTACGTGTCTGTGCTATATACTGTGTGTTTGGGAAATATGCTACATGGCTGGGCAATATACTACGTGGTTGGGCAATATACTACGTGGCAATTTGAACCACGCTTCGCTAATTGGTCGCGGCCGGCCAGCAGAATCCTGTGTGTAAATTGCATTATTCTGAAAACTTCACAAATAAACTATATACAGATTCTAGAATGCCCGATGCGTTAGAATCGGGCCACCATCTAGTTTTTTCTTTAAACTTCTAACAACATGTCTCCGAATTTCCAACCAATAAATTTCTTACTTTTTTTCTGAAAAGGAGAAATGGTAAAAAAACAAAAGAACAGTGCTTTCAGACCTCAAATAATGCAAAGAAAACAAGTTCATAATCATTTAGAAACAACAATACTAATGTTTTAACTCAGGAAGAGTTCAGAAATCAATATTTTGTGGAATAACCATGATTTTAATCACAGCTTTCATGTATCTTGGCATGCTTTCCACCAGTCTTTCTCACTGCTTCTGGCGCAAAAATGTAAGTAGTTCTTTGCTTGATGGCTTGTGACTATCCATCATCCTCTTGATTACATTCCTGAGGTTTTCAATGGGGTTCAGGTCTGGAGATTGGGCTGCCCATGACAGGGTTTTGATGTGGTGGTCTCTTAATTTTTGCCAGAGCTATATATACAGGGAAAGAAAGGGGCCAAGATTATTAGTAGTAAACTTACAATAGCCTAACACAAATAGATCTAATGAAGTCCTAAATGATAGGGATAAAGAAATTGTATATATAAGGTAGCCCTGCAGATGAAAGTAAAACTAGAATAAATGAAAGAAGCAAAAAAACACCACTATCAGGCAATGATACATAGAATAGTCAGTGACTAGTAAAAGAGATAGGATGATAAGTACCAGCAGTTCTTAAAGTAAGTGATTGAGTATACACCACACCATATGCCTGGTGGGAGAACTACTGTATGGAAAACTGATTGTTAAAAGTTCTAGATTGACAGGCTGTGAGGAGAAAGGCATTAGTAAATGGCCAGCAGATGATGATTAGCTGTTATAGGTAATGTTCAAAATTAGTTTTTATACCGCAGGCCATTTAGTCAAAAGTACTTGTATAGCAGGCAGTAGAGAGAAAAGCTTGGCAAGTGGCCAACAGATACTGGTAAAGTGTTAGAAATGATATTCACCATGTAGGCCAGGTTGAAGAGTATATACAAAAGGAAAGCAAGTAGACAAAATGGAAATTTTTTTTTAAAAAAATGTTTGCCTAAGTGGTTGAGGGTATCGCGTGTGTCTGCGAACGCACCCAATGGAGGTGATGAAGAAATCTTGTTCTCCATCTTCTCCTCACATGCGATAAGGTTCTCTCATCTGAAGCAATCAGATCACAATATACTGCCAGTTGGCTCACATATAGTATACACTGCTTTGAGTGAGCCCTTAATAGGATTGTTAATATCTATGCAGTTTTTGATGATAAAACTGAAGTTTCACAAGACAAACCTTTGAAAGTCAGTGTTTCATCAGTAATATGCAAGAGTATTTGTAAGCCAAAACCAAGAATGGATGAACAATGTAGAAGTGGTGACTTGTTTTTTATTATACTTTCGCTCTGATTGTTTAATTCCCAATTTTGGCTTACAAATACTGAAGTACAAAAATCATCAAATACTGTTACCTTAGTCTCTGATCCGTTTCTTTGCTTTTGGGGCAAGAATGTGAGAGGGAGGGACATTGGATTTATCTGCCTAGGGCACCAAGATACCTTATCCCAGCCCTGCTCTGTGTGTTGTTGACGCTAAAATGTATGAGCTCCTGGTGGCTTATATTAATACGATATGATACAATACGATACGATGCATGGGCTCTTGGGATATGTGTCTGTATGAATGTGCTATGTGTGTACATAAATGTTTGTTTGTGCTCTGTACAAATGTATACAGTGGCTTGCAAAATTATTCACCCCTTGACATTTTAAATGTTTTGCAACCTCACAACCTGGAATGTCCAATATTTTTTTAAGAGTTTGTATTAGTTTATGTAAAGAACATGCATGCCTACAACTGTGAACATGTGGCTTTATCGTGGAGCAAACAACAGATAGGACAAAATAGCTGAAAAGTTCAGTTTGCATAACTATGCAATCCCCCTAAAGTCAGTAAATTTTGAAGCCTCCATTTTCCACAATTACAGGTGCAAGCTTCTTTCGATGAGTCTCTACGAGCTTTACACATCTTGCTACTGGGATTTTTGCCCATTCCTCAAGACTGATTCTGCACCTTCAAGCTAAATGGTTTCCACTGGTGAAGAACAATCTACAAGCATGATCACAGATTGTCAAATGAATTACGGTCTAGGGTTTGACTAGGCCACTCCAAAACATTTGCATGGTTCTCATTAAGCCACTCAAATGTTGCTTTAACAGTATGCTTTGGGTCATTGTCTTGTTGGAAGATGAATCTCTGTCCCAGTATAAAATCACTGACAGACTGAAACAGGTTTGCTTGAGAATATCACTGTATTTTGGACTATCCATCTTTCCCTTGACTTGGACCATCCTCTCTATCCCTGCTGAAGAAAAACATCCCCACAGTATGATGCTGCCGCTACCATGTTTCACTGTAGGGAAAGTTTTTTTGGGGCGATGAACTGTGTTGGTTTGGCACCAGACATAGATTTTATTTTAGTGGCCAAATAGTTCAATTTTGGTCTCTTTGGACCACAGCACCTTCCTCCATACATTTAGGGAGTCTCCCACATGCCTTTTGGCAAACTCAAAATAAGCCTTAAATTTTTTGTGTGTCAATAAAGGTTTTTTTCTGCCCACTCTTTCATAAAGACCACCTCTATGGAGTGTGCCGCTTACTGTGGTTATATGGACAGATACTCCAGTCTCTACTTGGGACCTCTGCAGCTTTTTCAGGGTTAAATTTGGTCTCTGTGCTACCTCTCTGCCTAATGCCCTCCTGATCTGGGCTGAGAGTTTTGGTAAGCGGCCCTCTCTTGGCAAGTTTGTTGTGGTACCATGATCTTTCTATTTAATGATAATGAATTTGATGGTGCTCCGGGGGATTATCAGAGATTGGGATTTTTTTAATAACCCAACCCTGACTTGAACTTTTGAGCAACTTTGTCTCTGACTTCTTTGGAGATCTCCTTGGTCTTCATGTTGTTGTTTGTTTAGTGGTGACTCTTGCTCAATGGTGTTGCAGCTTATGTGGCCATTCAGAAAAGGTGAGTATATACTGACCAACTATGTGACATTTATATTGCAAACAGGTGGACTTCCTTTCACTAAGCATGTGACTTATGAATAGAAAAAAGCGAACCTTCAAAGGTTTGGTTCGATCCGCATTCGCTGAACAGACCTCCGATCGCCGAACAGTTCGCCAAATGTAACCGAACCCCATTAGGTTCAATGGGAGGCAAAACCAAACACATAGACAAAACCTTAAGGGGTGACAAAAAGCTTCCCAAACAGCTAAAACTAAAGGCAGACACCAGGAAAAGTTGCATCAATTGACCCATAGTAGAAATATGCAAATGGCACAACAGCAGTCAGCCATGGGCCATGCATGAGGTATCAGGGCCTGGCCCAACATTTACAGCTTGGAACTTCTTGCTACTAGAAAAACCTCTCTAAAATATAACTTTTATTCAGTTAATGGTAAAAACAACCCACATGCCTACTCAATGAAGGTGACACGGTGTGAGCAAAAAGGACACAAAAAAGTGCAAAAAATATATATAAATGTAAACTGTACAAGGGAGTCTACAGTAGTGATAGACATATAGCCTCGGGGTTAGAGTAGTACTCCTAAGATACTTTTGTAACTCATAAATCAATATCTGCTCAGAGGATAATATGCAGAGTATAGCCCCTGTGAACACGAAGCCTCAAATAATACCCTACTGTCCTTGGTACTATCTAGAGAGTATAAGATATATCATGAGGTGATCTATGATAGTGCACCATCCATCACATTCTTACTCAGCCGAGGTGCCGAAATGAGTGATGTAATCCTGCGTTTGTACCTGTCTGAACACCTACCTAGATGCGGAGGTTGGCACTCTAAGATGACAAGAGATGACACCCCCGCTCATATGTCAGCTATCCCTTTACTCCTATCTGACCCTGAGAAGACGTTTAGTCAGAAAAAGAGGGCCAGATGGCCTGTATCTAATATGTGTACACAATGGTACCAAAGATAGAAAAAAAGGAAAAATTAAATAGTAAAAGGAGATAGTTTAGACAAGTGCAATTCATTCATATTAGATATCAGGGATAAATACCCCCATATTCATTCTAGTACCCTAAAAACCAGGGAAGAATTAATATTGATATACCAATATGTATATGGTACTTAGCACTGAGTCAACATATGGTTATTTAAAAATACAAATATGGTAATCACACAATAAAAAACCATGGTACAGGACAGATCTTAATATAAAAGTAAATATTGAAAAAAAATCACATGCTGTTAAGTGCCAATGCATAAGATAATTAACTCTCACACACAAAGAAAAGATATTCCTTCATAGAAAGATGTTTCCTATGGTTACGCTAGGAAACCACCACAGTCATTATTTTTTATGTATGCTGACAGATAAAGAATCCAATACTGGATCAATGCTACAGATATCTGTCTATTCATGGTACAGCATCCAAGCACTTTGAGGCCATTATACATCAAACAAACTCTTTAGTAGCTCTCAACGTGTTTTCCCTTAAAAACATGTTCATCAGGAGAGACCGATATGTGATAACATGGCAGTGGAGAATTGTCCATATGGTGAGACCACCACCACATATGGACAATTCTCCACTACCATCACACATTGGTCTCTCCTGATGAAACTGTTTTCAAGGGGAAACGCGTTGATAGCTACTAAAGAGTTTGTTTAATGTATCATGGCCTCAAATCGCTTGGATGCTGTACCATGAATGGTCAGATAAGAGGAACTATATCTGTAGCATTGATCCAGTATGGGATTCTTTATCTGTCAGCACATGGTGTCACCTTCATTGAGTATGTAGAAAAGCCACGGAGACACCATCACATGTTTCTCAACGCAAGCAATGAATAGCCAGGTCTATAGGTGGTTTTCCTTTCTTGGATGCTGCCTTTCCCGTGGTTGTTCCTTCCTGGTGAAAGACCTGGCTATTCATTGCTTGCGTTGAGAAACACGTGATGGTGTCTCCACGGCTTTACTACATGCATTTGCATATTTCCCTTTAGGGATGGGGGCAGTGTTCTGGATCACTGCGTTGAGAAACACGTGATGGTGTCTCCGCGGTGTTGGATGTTTTGATCTCCCCGAGGTCATTCATCCTTATGTTTATAGTCTTTTCACTAGGCACTGCTCCTAATAGCCAGTTTCCAACTCCACACTGATGAGGGGAAAATACCCTGAAACAGCTGTCTGTGGATGGATACCATGTTTTGGCATAAGTGGTTTTCCTTTCTGGGATGCTGCCCTTCCCATGGTTGTTCCTTCCCGGTGAAAGACCTGGCTATTCATTGCTTGCATTGAGAAACACGTGATGGTGTCTCCGGCTCCGCGGCTTTTCTACATGCATTTGCATATTTCCCTTTAGGGATGGGGGCAGTGTTCTGGATAACTGCGTTGAGAAACACGTGATGGTGTCTCCGCAGTGTTGGATGTTTTGATCTCCCCGAGGTCATTCATCCTTATGTTTATAACCTTCATTGAGTAGGCATGTAGGTTGTTTTTACCATTATACCATTTTATACCCTACAATATATTGGATGTTTGTAAGATTAATTTACAGCTTGAAACTAAAGTTTCAATGAGGACTTGGTGGTTAAGGAAGCGGTGTACCCTTCTTAGCTGGGAGACCTCACACCTCATGCAAGTCCTTCAAATTTTTCTTTAATTCCTGCAGCACTCAGATGGCACAAACATGAGTTTCATAGACTACTATTAGTAGAAAAATGTGAGAATAGGAACACAGGTAAATGACTGATCAATTGACCCACAGTAGAACCTTTTTATAATGGCAAAGAAGCAGTCAACCATGGCCCATGTATAAGGTATCATGGTCTGGCCAAGTATTTACAGCTTGGAACTGAAGTTTCAATGAGGACATAGTGGTCAAGGGATTGGTGTAAGCCTTCTTAGCTGGGAAACCTGATACCTGATGCAACACCTCATTTTTTTTATTCCAGCCACACTCAGATGGCACAACCATCAGATTCATAGCCTACTATTGATAGAAAAATGTAAGAATAGTAGCACAGGTAGTTAAATGATCAATTGACCCACAGTAGAACCTGTTATAATGGCACTTAAGCAGTCTGCCATGCATGAGGTATTAGTCTCAGGTCCAGCATTTACAGCTTGGAATTGAAGTTTCAATGAGGACCTAGTGGTTAGAGGAGCTGCGTAAGCCTTCTTAGCTGGGAGACCTCGTACCTGTTACAACAACTCCAATGTATTTTTTTTTATTGCAGCCACATTCGGATGGCACAAACATCAGTTTCATACAGTAATATTGGCAGTGAAAAATGTAAGGAAAGTAACACAGTTAGTTGACTGAAGGTAAGTGCAGGCCTGCCTGTCTGACCTACTTGCATGGCCAACCCACTAGATGGAGACTGAACTTGGAGTCTTCACATTTCAAAAAAAATATTGTCACACAGCACAAAAGTGGCACCAGTTTCCACAGAGTGGAAACAGTATAATAGACCTCTAACACACCTTTTACTACAGGTAACCCACCAGATGTACACCCAACTTGGAGTATCCACATTTCAAAAAATAATTGCGACATACCACTAAAGTGGAATCAATTTCCACAGAATAGAACAGACCTGGGCAAGAAGCGGCCCGCGGGCCGCATCCGGCCCGTCTGATGATTTTAAACGGCCCACCAGCTAGCTGTCACTTCTTACAGCCGCCCCCGGCACCGCTCGGCCAGACGCTTCTGAGGAGGACTGCTGGCGGCTGGAGTGAAGGCCCCGAGCTCATCCACACGCTGTTGGAACTGTATGTGCTTGCAGCGTATACAGTTCCTCCAGAGTCCAGGGTCAGGATGTGATTGACACAGCATCAGGAGCCATTGGCTCCCGGCTGTGTCAATCATTCTTGTGACCGGAGGCAGCATTATGCTACCAGTCACAAGAGGCTGAGCTCCACATTGGCCCTGTACGTCACGTGCAATGTGAGCAGCAGAGCTGGGTTGATCACCTGTTTATCGTTGGCGGTGGCCATTTTCCCGAGGCCGCGCGTGTGCAGATGGAGTGCTGTGCTTCCCGGGGCTTCAGGAAAATGGCCGCGGGAGGCCGTGCGTGCGCAGATGGAGATCGTGGCAGCCATTTTCCTGAAGCTGAGTTTGCAGATTTAGATCTCGGCTTCAGGAAAATGGCCGCCGCGATCTCCATCTGCGCACACGTGGCCTCCCGCGGCCATTTTCCTGAAGCCCCGTGAAGCACAGCAATCCATCTGCGCAGGCGCGGCCTCGGGAAGATGACCGCCGCCACCGATATTCAACCCGGCTCTGCTGCTCACATTGCATTCCGGGCCGCTGCATCACCTCACCAGTGGAAGGGACCCTGCGCACACCATACCGCACCTCTGCCATCGCCACACCACTGCTGCAACCCCCCATGGACACCAGGTCATGGCGTCGCCCACCTAAGCAGGAAGGGACCCTGCTCAGGTGCACGCCACACCGCATCACCCCACCTCTGCCAACACCATGCCTCCTGTGACCCTGCTCTGCCACTGCCAGCCCTCAGGTAAGATTCTGTAAATTCGGACAATAAGATGGACCCCCATCTTATAAAAAATCTTTTTCTGCAATTTTCACCCCAAATTTGGGGTGCGCCTTATGGTCCGGTGCGTCTTATAGTCTGAAAAATACGGTAATTATATTAGTCCGGCCCTCTAAAACCATCCCAATTTCTCATGCGGCCCCATGGCAAAATTTATTGCCCACCCCTGGAATAGAAATATGATAATAGGCCTCTGAAAACCTTCCACCACAAACAACCCACCAGATTGAGACTCAACTTGAAGTCTCCACATTTCAAAAACATAAATGTTATACACCAATAAAGTGGAATACATTTCCACAAAGTAGAAATATTATACTAGACCCTCTGACATACCTCCTACCACAGGCAACCCACCAGATGGAGACCGAACTTTGAGTCTCCACATTTCAAAAATTTGTTTGTAACATCAGCAGCAGTAGCAACAGCAAGCACAAAAGACACCACAAAGATGGCACAGACTGCAATAACGCGAGATCAATACAAGACACTAAAAATGACACCATCACCTAGTCTGTTCAATATGTGACTGGGATGCAAAAGTCATTGGAGTTCCATGACTTGTTCTATTTAATGAAAGTTAGGTGGTCTACACTTTGAGGGGACAGCTGGATGCCCTTATCCATCAGGACACCTCCAGCAGCGCTGAAGACACATTCTGAAAGAACGCTGGCTGCCGGGCTTGACAAAACTTCCAAGGCATGACAGGCAAGCTAAGGCCACTCTTCCACTTTTAAAGACCAAAATGTAAAAGACTCCAAACCACCCCTGATGGCATTGATATTCAGCTCCAGTTACTCCTGCACCATCCTCACAGGCGATAACTCCTTGATGTTACCGAGGTCGGACATCTACAATTGAGATGCACACTGAGTGCCTCACTGCTGTCTTTCGGAAAACCACTCTAAAGATTGTCTACAAGCGTATTTCGATACTCCAGAATGTGCAGATCCCTTTCCTGGGGGGAAGTATCTGGTTAAATTTACTCTTGTACCATGGATTTAGCAGAGTGGCAACCAAGTAGTCAGCACTATTTTTTGCCCTAAGAATATGGGCATCATGTTTAAGATAGTGCAGCAAGAAGGTGCTCATGTGTGGGCGCTTGCATGAGGTCCAAGTCCATGCTTTGTTGATTGCATGGTAACACTCAAGGTTGCTTCCTCCATCCCCTCCCGCCAACCATGGATAACAGAGAGTGTATCATTATCCTCTTCATCTCCTGACTGCGGCATGTCCATGACCTTATCCTCTTTCATTTGTTCCTCGGCTCTTGCATCTTCACTAATAGTTTGTCTGGTACCATAAGCCCCCTTTGATAGCTGTAAGCCACCCTCCCATGGCATCCACCTGTGCAATGACAGTCTGAAAATGTGAGATATTATCCCGTCCGCATCCTCCTCTGCTTCCAACTCTTCCTCTGGGACCATCACCTCCTCACACATAATATTCAAAGTGTGCTCCAGCATGTATCTTTGGGTGATGGAATTGTTTATGGCAGAGCAGAAATCATCGTTCTCCAAAGAAAATCACCTGGTGTAAAGTGCAGACGTGCTTATGATAATATTCTATTGTATGGGGACAGATTGATCTACTACTGATCGTTCTGTGCCCATCACTAATCATCAGCCAGTGTAAAGAGGCCAGGAAACAAGCGCAGAACAACTTCAATATTGTGGACCATGCTCATTTAATGGTCTGAACTCATGGTATGTAAATTAAATGTAAATGTTTGAGTGTGATGGTGCAATATGTTAGCATTTGGGGCCTCATTTTAGACTTTTGCACATCGTCCTACTTTGTCCAAAACCATGCATGGGCAAGACCAGAGAATGCAATGCTCGACTGTGTGGAGTTACACACTGTTGGCGTGACTGGAACAAAGACTTGACGAAAGGAATTGCTTGATTTGTACAGTGTATATGTAGATTGGCTCATTTTGCACAGTCAAGAATCATCTCTCAATCGAGTTTTAAAACCATTCTTGTGGTTGTTAGAGTAGTTGTGATCAATATGCAGTCTGCCACTGTATTTACAGTTGTGTTCATTAAAAGTTAATCTGCTGAATTCATTTATTCTGTGACAGGATATATTACAATTAAAAATTGAATAGGGATCACAAAGACATAAGGATGAAGCATTTTGTACTTAAGAATGATTTCATCAAACAGGCAAGTTACCTTTTCAGAAATGTTTTCATTAATACAAAAACTCAATGCTGTGACTTTGCTCCAAAATTCAAAACGGGAAAGTGACAAAAGACCACAGAATCATCTGAAGTTAGAGAGGCCAAGATTTTCAGTTGTAAAGAATTGCAAGGGCTCATCCATTATAATTATTATTAAAAAAAATAATAAAAAATTACACATTTTGTATGATGTACAGTTATTCTGCATTCTTTTATTGCAAATGCTTACTAATCTACTTTTTTTCTCTTTTACAGTTTTTACTACCCTATTTCTGTAAAATAAAATCTGAGATAAAGGGACTGACTCATGAGAGTGTATTGTGTAAAACACCTTGAAAAATACGTTGTACAAAAATCCTTCCTGGCCAACTCTGCCTAAGAGGGCGCAGCATGGTCGTGATGGTGCTTAATGTGCATGTTAATGAATTCGGAGCATTCTACTACACCTAGCCCCTTCATTGAGATTGGTATGTACAATTCCATAGTTAATGAATCACCCCATTGACTTTCTAAATAAACCATAAAATACAGTGGAACACTTTCACACCATTTCCATGATTCAGATCCACTCTTAGTTCTGATGTAAAATAATTAAAATTGCAGAACAGAGGACACCTGTGTAAAAGTGGCCTTTAACCACCTGTGCTTTCATTTTTAGCAAAGGTTAGTTTCCGAGAAAGTAAATTAGACATAGTTGAAAGTATTAAATATTAAAGAAATATTGTAAACTTAAAATGTCACCTGTAGTGGACAGAAGATTAATGGTGGCAACAAGATAAGTGTCAAGAGATCAACATGACAAAGAAGGAAGGAGAAGACAGGGTTTCTCAATGTATCCGCGCTGACCACACATGATGGAAATGTTCTTGAAAGCTTTATTGTGCCGACGCGTTTCATAGCAATCTGTCACTTCCTCAGGGCCAAAGATTGAAAATGAAAATCTTTGGCCCTGAGGAAGTGGCAGATTGCTATGAAACACGTCGGCACAATAAAGCTTTCAAGAACATTTCCATTGTGTGTGGTCAGCGCGGATACATTGAGAAACCCCGTCTTCTCCTTCCTTCTTTGTCACATTGGTATCCATGGGAGTCTGCAGCGACCACTGTTTGTTCTCATATTCTGCAAGGGGTTGTGACTTTTCACAACCTCTAAAGGTGAGTGCACCTACCTTGTATTGTCATCCAAATTATCAATTTTATCGCCCTATGTGTGCTGTCTTTCCTTAATTCAAGAGATCAACATGCAATACTCATTTTGGTTACAAAAAAAATCTGGCAATCATAACACAGAATATGTCTGTCAAATTCCAGTTGTTCACAAACTATTAGGTCTAAAAGTTTAAGGTTCCAAGGGCTCAAAAGACCTTGGGTTTAAGGTTCAAAATCATTCAAACACTAATGGATTAAGATATCATATCACTTGCCATCAAAGAGAAGGGTAAAAACTATTAGGGTATGTGCACACATTCAGGTTTTTTCCCGTTTTTTTTGCGTTTTTTCATGATAAAAACGCTATAAAAAACTAATTAAAAACGCATACATTATGCATCCTATCATTTAGAATGCATTCTGCATGTTTTGTGCACATGGTGCGTTTTTTTTTCCGCGAAAAAAACGCATCGCAGTAAAAAAACAGCATGTTCATTAATTTTGTGGATTTTCCGCGTTTTTCCCACAATTCTATGCATTTGGAAAAAAACGTGTCAAAAACGCGTCAAAAACGCATTAAAAAAATGCAGAAAAAAGGCATGCGGTTTTCTGGCAGAAATGTCCGTTTTTTTGTCAGGAAAATTTCTGCAAGAAATCCTGACTTGTGCACATACCCTTAAAGAGAATCTGTCAACAGGATGTCCCCATAAACTATTTATACATGCATCTATCTCTTTCAAAGATAAGTCCAGCAATACTGTTTACATGGCCAGTCTGTTCCTCCACTACTGAGAAATCAGTGATTTAATTGATATGCAAATTAAGCAGAAGATCTGAAGCCTCTGTCATTCCAGCTCTAGTCCCCATCTAGCACCACTTCCTGCTGTGCTGTGTGGCAAAGGAGTCGTCAGTCAAGCAGAAGGCAGTGTCATATGGCAAGGAATTGAGCTGGAGTGACAGAGGCTACAGAGCTGCAGCTTTTTTTGCATATTGATAAAAATGCTGATTTCCCAGTAATGGAGGAACAGACTGTCTAAGTAAAAGTATTGCTGGACTTGTGCTTGAAAGTCCTACATGCGCATATAAATAGTGAAATCCTTGAAATTCTGCTGACATCCTTTAAAAAAGCAGAACATGACAACAGAACACCGATAATAACTTGTTACTATCAAATACACATGGGGGTGGGCAGATGTAA
Organism: Ranitomeya variabilis; assembly: GCF_051348905.1. Lineage (NCBI taxonomy): Eukaryota > Metazoa > Chordata > Amphibia > Anura > Dendrobatidae > Ranitomeya > Ranitomeya variabilis. The sequence goes on from NC_135236.1 coordinate 319,535,735, forward strand.
TACTGTTGGTTGCAAAAGATTAGGGGTTTTTTTACATTCAAATTTGTAAAAGTTTTTCTTATTTCAGCAGAAAGTTATGATAACATCACTATAATGTAACATTTCAATTACAGTATGTTTTATTATTTTTATGTAATGTGAAACTAGACCTGAAAAATGGCAGATGTGCATTGTTTATAGATGATTGTTCTAAGCTATATTTTATTTTCCTGCTTTGTACTTGGATTGCTAATTTTATTGGAGTCTTCTCATCTCACCCGGCAATGTTTAATAAACTGAACTCACCATAGTAAATCAAGGTATTTCAAGCAGAACAAGAAGATAAAACATTTTCTAATGAAACAACGCCGTGTAAAATAAATCAGTATTGGGCATAAATCTATTTGGCTATAATGTATTTGTTTCATGTGTTTTTTTATGTGCCTACACAAATGGATACCCACAGATTTTCAAATCAGATGTGTCCCATGAAATGGCAGCAAATGCCTTTGATGTCAGATGATCTGGAACAGAGGAGCCAAATGCCTGTATTCAAAGTACAGTTTATTTTAGATTTGTATTTGCCATGGTTTTGTTCTAGCACACTAAATAAAGCAGACACAAAAAATGAACGCCTCCATGTCCATACACCGGCCATGAATTTATTTTACAAATTAATTCTTGCTGAAAACAAATCATTCAGACACAGTTCTCTGTGATTTCGAGACGTGCCATGCATGTGCAATTTATCAGTGCTATAGAGAGGAAAGCTGAAATAAGAATTTGAAAATTATCCAGTTCCTGAAATAATCGACTAGCTGTGTGGTTATCCTCAAACATGTCCAATAAGCAATTACTGTTCTATGGGCTATTCCTAGTATCTGGATAACTCAGAGTATCAGTGGTTTTTGTCAACATACTTTACCTTAAAAAGCTTAATTTGCATTTTCACAGAAATCTCCCACAGAAATGTTCTAAAATTCAATTGGATTCAGAGATTAAATATAGTTCATGAACTTGAAATTATATTTAAATTCTGCACACTAAAACAGATGAGCATTAGTGTTCATCAATGGTCATTCCCAGAAGGTTGTGAAGGGTTGACAAATAAGTTCTGTTACAGAACATGAAAATTTATAGGTAGTTTGTGATAAAGCCATCCAAACATATTTACGTTTTCTAAGCATAAATGCTTTTCTTATGGATATATCTTTATACATACCAAAACATTACATTTCTCAAATTATCTAATTTCTAAGATTATTGAAATCAATGTAGAATTGCTAGTTTTTATGGGTACAATTTATGGTGATTTGTATATTTACTCTGTAAGTCAATAAAGAACTTTTGTAAGCTTTAACCCCTTTACGACCTTAAACGTATCCATACGTCGAGGTTGGCAAGTTCCGCGCAGAGGCTGTGTGAATGCAATTGCTGCTGGGGTTCAGCTGATTCTGATGACTGAAACCAGACTCATAATGCCAGTAGCGGTGCCTGCACTTTAACCCACTAAATACTGCAATCATTCAGCAAGCAGGAAGAGGGAACAAAACCCATCTACCCCTGTATCGGCGCTCCAATGATGTCATAGCGGGGACCCAATCATTGCCATGGTGGCCCAATATCGTCATGATGACATCCAAGTCACCAGGCACTAGCAAGACAGTTAGATCATGAGCAGTGCATGATCAAACAAACTTGTGTCTGCAGCACTGAAAGGTTATAAGATAAAACAAATAAGACTGCAGAAAGTGAAAGTCCCGTAGTGGGACTATATAAAAAGGTTAAAAAAGTTTAAAAAAAATACAAATGTAAATAAAAATGGTACCCCTGAAAACGTCACCTTGTCCTGCAAAAAAAACAGCTGCGGTATAGCTATATCAGATGAAAACTAACAAAGTTATAGCTCTCAGAATAAAGCGATGCAAAAATAATTATTGTTTCTATAAAGTAGTTTTTATTGTGTAAAAGCGCCAAAACATAAAGAAAGATATAAATGGGTTATCGCTGCAATCGTACTGACCCGAAGAATAAAGCTGCCTTAAAAATTTTACCATATACGGAATGGCATAAAAAGAAAAAAAAATCCTGAATCCTTGGTGTTTGTTCTGACTGCCAAAATTCAGAATTGAAAGTGATAACAAATGACCTGAGCCTGTAAATGATACCAATAAAAACGTCAACTTGTCATGCAAAATCAAGCCCTCATGGGGGCATGTCCGGATGCTGGGCTGAGAAGATGCTTGATCAAGGAGATCCTGCCAGGCTTAGCTTTCCTACAGCTTTAAATACCTGTACCAGCTTTCTTCCCCACTCCTATAATGGGTTCCAGGAGAGTGAAGACTTCTGCGCAAACAGAAGCCTTTTCAACCACCCCCATTACGACTCTGTACACTTTCCTCCTGCGAGAGCAGGCAGGCATGGGGGTCTGGGCACCATTTTGCAGGGAGGAGGAGGTGACTGTACAGCAAGAGGAGGATGCTGTGCTTCTGGGTATGGGAGGAGAGAAGCTGCAGACTTCACCCAGAGACTGCAGTCTTGGAAGGATTAAGGAAGACAGGTGTGTGGGTCATACATCACAGCAGCAGTAGGCTCTGAATGAGCAGATGGAGCAAGGCTCCCACATGCAATGCGATCGCCAAGATGACGGCCACCGCAAGAACATACAGGAGGACACCTCCCCCATCATGCAATGCCAAGTAGCCGGGTCCCTGTTGCCCCTCAGGTTAAGAAGACACCTCTGGGATGAAGCAGAATGAATAAAGAAGTAGGAATGGTACTATCCTTGAAAGGTCCCCCAATTTATCTCACACTACTAACAATGAAGGGGACTGGAGTGATTACTCAGAGGAGTCCTTTGGGGAGGAAGAGGGTCAAATGGTTGGTCTCCCTTTACCATCTTTGAAGAGATTTATCTCACAATTTCTTTCCAAGGAAGATTTTAAATCCCTTATTGCAGATGACAAAGAGACCTGCAGGTCTGAAATTGCTTGTGTGAGACAGGATTTGCATCATTTATCCGGCCGGATAGACTCTTTGATAGGGAATTATGACACCACCAAATCACATGTGGCTGAATTGCATTAGCTTTCTCTTTCACAACAAAGGATTGTCAGAGACCTCCATATTCAACTAGAGAATCTTAACAATAGGGGAAGGAGGTGTAATGTTAGGGTAAGGGGTATCCCAGAATCTCTTGATCAAGAAAACCTCAAATCAATTCTTCAGGAGATCTTTAATTCCGTCCTGGGAGAGCCTCCCTTAACACTTATCAAATTTGATAGAGCTCATCGTGCTTTGTTACCTAAAAGGTCAACACCATATCCATGTGACATCATCTGTTGCCTTCATGACTACAAATCCAAGGAAAAATCATGGCAAAGGCCACGTCACAGAAAGATATCTCATACTGATAGGCACTATGATTCAGTTGTTTCCAGGTTTTTCCCGTTTCACCCTTCAGAAAAGATGGCTCCTCTGACAATTATTACCCATCTTGAAAGACCTCCATATCCCATGTAGATAGGGCTTCTCCTTTGCCCTTACTGCTCGCAGTGAAGGAATCTCAGTGACATTATGCTCCTTGGAGGACCTACCAGCTCAGCTTTTTTGTGAAGCTCTGGGGCTGCAGATCCCAAAGATTGTGGACTGGGACTCTCCTTTTCCTGAGGCAGCTCCACTACCTCCAGTTTTGACTCAGAAAAGAAGAAGACAATGAGGAGGACCAAGAGATAGTGTGGACAAGAGGATTTCCTTTTAATAGACTTTGCTGAGATGACCCTCAATAGAATTGGACAAATCTGATCTTCAATGCCTTATTCTAAGTAGATGTTGGTATATTATTGTCTCTTACGTTTCTTCACAAGTACTAGCTGGTACAAGTACACTCGTATATTAGTACTTAAGATATATTGAGCTGCTTACATGTTATTCGGAATTATCCACAAAGTTTAAACAACATTAGCCTTGAGGAGTCCTGATTTTGTCCTGCTGGAAAGGTATTTTCCTTCATACTAGAGGTTTTCTTTTTTTCTCACCATTGCACAAGTCAAATTCTGGGCCCCACCCCCACAGAGAACTCTCCTGGGGTTATGTTGCCTTACCTGCATTCCTAGTGGGTTCAGGTCAGTCCACAGGAGGATTTTTCCTGGAAAACATGGTTCTTAATTGTATATGGTTTGCAATATGTTGTTTTCTATTCTTGTCAATGTCTTTCCCCTGCCCTTGTGTTTCCACCCTTTCTATTTGTTCAGGCATGGCTTTCCAAATAGGAGAGGTGCAATTCCCTGAAAACTCTGGGGATTTATCATCTCTTGAGTGGTCTTAGAGGGGAGACAGGTCCAGGGTCCTCTGCACATGTGAGTAACCCCCTCGCTTCCTATGATTTGCAAAATATCACTGAACGGGTGAACGTTAGAGGTCTTAATTCCCCTAGGAAACAGAGACTCACACTACAAGAATTGAAGTCTCAGAGGGCAGGCATAGGCTTTATACAGGAAACCCACTATGATTAACAGGGAAATTTTAAGTTTGCCCTCAGTTCTTTTCCTACATCTTACTCAGCTTTTAACAATAACAAAAGAGGAGGTGTGGCGAAGAACCTAATATCCTCAGCTTGCCCTCTGCAGGTGACCGACACTCACATTGATCTGGGGGTAGGTTTGTTGATCTAGTGGCAATGCTAAAGAGTAAGCCCATTACATTATGTAACGTATATGCTTCAAAGGCAGGGCAGATTCGTTTCCTGCAGAAAGTTATCTTTAATGCAGAAACTGTCACCGGCGGCTTTATTAATAGGAGGAGATTTTTATGTTCCTTTCTCAGAAATATTCGATAGGCATTCTGTAGGTGACAGGCCTCCATCACAAAATTTAGTCAGATTGGCGCTGGACTTCAGGAAATTAATTAGGGCCAACTCCCTATTTGATCTGTGGCGGACAGATCACCCCAAAAGATAGAGCCTTTCTTTTGTTCTCCTGCTCATCATAGTCATACCAGAATAGATTTTTTTTTTGCAAACATACTATCTCTCAGGATGCTTGAAAAAGTGGAGATGGGTCAAATTACCTGGTCAGATCATGCTCCTGTTGTGTTAGGTCTTAAATCTTCTCAACAACCCACTCGGGCCTGTTTATTGGCACCTTAATGAGTTTTTAATTAAGGATCCCATATTTAGAAATACTTTATTTGAACATGTTATAGATTTCTTCCACCTTAATGAGGGTTCTGTTTCCTCCCCTTCAGTGTTATGGGAGGCTCACAAAGCAATGATGAGGGGGTTTTGTTTACAGTGAGGGGAAAAGGTATTTAGTCAGCCAACAATTGTGCAAGTTCTCCAACTTAAAAAGATGAGAGAGGCTTGTAATTGACATCATAGGTAGACCACAAGTATGAGGCTAAGTTCACACGTTGCAGAATTTCCGCGGAAATTTCCGCGGCAATTCTGCGCCTCCTGTCGCGGGTATATCGCATGCAGAATTAGCATGCATATACCCGCAAAAAACTAGCATTTTGCAAGCATAATTAGCTTGCAGAATGCTAGAGTTTTCCAAGCGATCTGTAGCATCGCTTGGAAAACTGGTTGACAGGTTGGTCACACTTGTCAAACATAGTGTTTGACAAGTGTGACCAACTTTTTACTATAGATGCTGCCTATGCCGCATCTATAGTAAAAGATCAAATGTTTAAAAATAATACAAAACATGGTTATACTCACCTGCAGACCTCAGCAGCGTCCGTTCCTATAGCTGTTGTGCGGTGAAGGGCCTGTGATGACGTCACGGTTTGTGATTGGTCACGTGACCGGTCACATGCGGTCTCGCGACCAATCACAAGACCGTGACGTCATCGCAGGTCCTTCACCGTCCAGCAGCTATAGGAACCGAAGCGGCAGCGTGCGGCGGAGAGGCCGGAAGACTGCGGGGGACATCGAAGGTGAGTATATCGCTATTTTTTATTTTAATTCTTTTATTTTTTACCAATTATATGGTGCCCAGTGCGTGGAGGAGAGTCTCCTCTCCTCCACCCTGGGTACCAACCGCACATGATCTGCTTACTTCCCGCATGGTGTGCACAGCGGGAAGTAAGCAGATCAATGCACTCCTATGTGTGCAGAATCGCCGCGATTCCGCAATTTTAATGAACATGCTGCGTTTTTTTCTGGAATGCGATTCCGCTCAGGAAAAAAATGCAGCATGTGCACAAAAAATGCGGAATGCATTCTGTTACATAGGATGCTTAATGGTAGCGTTTTTTTCGCGGTTTTATATCGTTTTTATAGCAAAAAACCACGAAAAAAAGCGAAAAATATGCTACGTGTGCACACAGCCTGAGTGTCAAAATGAGTAAACAAATCCAGAAAATCTCCTTGTCTGATTTGGTAAGGTTTATTTTTTATTTCTCTCAATTACAGGCCTCTTTCATCTTTTTAAGTGGGATAACTTGCACAATTGGTGGCTGACAAAATATTTTTTCCCCACTGTAAAAGAGGGCTCTACATTGAAAAAAAATGCTAAATTTGAGTATAACAAACTAACTTCCCAACTTATGAAAGCAGAACTTAAATTGGCGGTTTCACCTTCTCTTGGGTCCTGAAGAAGGTTGTGATAATTAGAAACAGGCTAAAAGATATTTCTTTACGTAAAGTCGATAAACTACTCCTATATACAAAACAAAAATACTACGAAAAATTTAATAAGGCCCACATTATTAGCTAGGCTAAGGTCTCATCTTCAAATCCCCAAGCCCTTAGGGGGAAGACTGCACAGCTCATTATAATTAGTGTTGAGCATGTGTGCTCCTTACTTGAGTTTTCCGAGCATGCTCGGGTGTTCTCTGAGTATCTTGGGTGTGCTCGTAGATTATTATACAACCAAAAAGCTACTTGAAATAATTAAAGGAGAATCATATAAATTTTTAAATATTTTATTTAACACCAATAAAGCAATACACAAGAATATTTAAAAACAAGAGGGGCAGTTGATGGCACTCAAAAGCAATATGTATAAATCCATAACAAATGTTTCTTTTGTATCATTAAGTACTGGTAGTAAGAGGAGAAGATTTATTTATTCCGCAATAATATCAAGTTGGTATATATCCCGAGTAGGGCAAAAAATAATAAAAGAAGGTGCAATTTAATAAATATACCAAGAAAAAATTAGTGGCATTTCAAATGCAGAAACAATAAACTTCAAGAGTAATTGGAAAGTGCATAGTGCTAGTGCATAAAGAAATGTATACTAACCAGTACTCATAGTAAGCGTGCTGACACTGCCACCTCACACTCCAACGCGCGTTTCACACGTCTTGCTTCCTCAGGGAGTGATGTGAGGGAGGTCATACTGTCACTTTATATACCCAGTAAATCAAGGCTGCAGCCAATCCAACAGAAGTGCGTTCATAGCGGCGCATCACATGCTGCCCCGGCGAGGCACCCCCGCCCAACGCCAACCCGCGCTTTCACAAGAGGGCGCGTCGCGCCGTCCGTGATGTCACGGGTCAGACATGTGACGGAGCATGCGTACACCAGGGAACCAGGGGATGCGCACAGTACTTCGCTGGTCATATCCGGTATGATGCCTTTGTATCGGCGCATCGCATGCTGCCATAGCAACAGCACCACTACCCCACACCCCGCGGCAACATCACAGAAACGCACCATAGCGCGATCCACGATATCACAGGTGGGGCATGGGACGGCAACACCGCAACACGGAAGCAGGAAATGCGCACAGCAGCATTTCAGCCATGATAACTAAGGGAAAATATGTGGGCAAACCAAATAATATAATAAAGAGAATTTAGACAAACATATATCAACATAACAAAAAAGAGAATAATCTTAAATAGTGAGTAAAAATATATATGTGCTACAAAGAATATATATATAGCCAAAATACATGCCTACATAAAAAGGCATGAAGTTTATAAAAAACTACAGCATGAATAAAATATTCAAATATAAAGTGCATCAATTATAAACATGAACCAATATTAATAAATATTAATATACAAAAGTGACTCGTAGATTATGTTTGAGTCCCCTCAGCTGCATGATTTGTGGCTGCTAGACAGCTGGAATACATGTGGCAATTCCCTAACAAACACGCAATCCCTGCATGTGTTCAGGTTGTCTAACAGCCGCAAATCATGCAGCTGTAGGGACACAAACATAACCTACGAGAACACCCAAGATACTCGGAGAACACCTGAGCATGGTCAGAAAACTTGAATAACGAGCACACTCTCTCATCACTAATTATAATCCATCCAAAAATCTTGAACCTATTTTACGATTTCTATGGCACACTATATAACCTACAGGACACTCTTCCGTCAAAGGTGAACAATAGAGATACCCTATTGCAAAATTATTATTTTTCTAATCTAAATCTCCCAATGCTTCCACTAGATGCCCTAACATGTCTTAATCAACCAGTCACTCAGGACGAGTTAGTATATATCTTAAAAGATCTTTCACTGGGTAAATCCCCTGGAGCAGATGGGCTGACCTATTTGTATTATTAGACTTTTATAGAGGAGCTTACTCCACACATGACCAAGATGTTCAACTCATTTTTGGAGGGCTCTCCCATACCGAATACGTTGTCTCTCTCTTATCTGGCACTTGTTCCTAAGGCAAGAATGGATCCTCCGGACTGCTCAAACTATCATCCAATAGTTCTATTAAATTCTGACCCGCATGTTTGCCAATCAGCTTAATTGCTTGCTACTCAGACTTAGGGATCAGGTGGGTTATATCCCCTTCATCATGGAGGTGACAACACCAGATGGGCAATTTGCAAGAGGTTTCCAATAGAAATAATGTACAAACCCTTGTGTTGAGCATTGAAGCAGAGAAGGCATTTGATCAACTAAATTGGTCTTTTTGTTTGAGACTATGAAGACTTTTGGTATCTCTGGTACCTTCCTGATGGCTAAAGAGCATTATATAGATCTCATTTGACCTCATTTAAACCACCATATCATTCCCCTCTCATTTAACATTTCAAATAACACACGTCAATGATGCCCCTTATCGCTTTTACTACAGTGCCTTACGAAAGTATTCGGCTCCCTGGAACTTTTCAACCTTTTCCCACATATCATGCTTCAAACATAAAGATACCAAATGTAAATTTCTGGTGAAGAATCAACAACAAGTGGAACACAATTGTCAAGTTGAACGAAATGTATTGGTTATTTTAAATTTTTGTGGAAATTAAAAAACTGAAAAGTGGGGTGTGCAATATTATTCAGCCCTTTTAACTTAATACTTTGTTGCGCCACCTTTTGCTGTGATTACAGCTGCAAGTCGCTTGGGGTATGTCTCTATCAGTTTTGTACATCGAGAGACTGAAATACCTGCCCAATTTTCCTTGACAAAAAGCTGAAGCTCAGTGAGATTTGTTGTAGATCGCATGTGAACAGCAGTTTTCAGCTCTTTCCACAGATTCTCGATTGGATTGCGGTCTGGACTTTGACTTGGAAATTCTAACACCTGATATGTTTATTTGTGAACCATTCCATTGTAGATTTTTCTTTATCTTTGGGATCATAGTCTTGTTGAAAGACAAATCTCCATCCCAGTCTCAGGTCTTTTGCAGACTCCAACAGGTTTTCTTCAAGAATGGTCCTGTATTTGGCTCCATCCATCTTCCCATCAATTTTAACCATCTTCCCTGTCCCTGCTGAAGAAAAGCAGGCCCAAACTATGGTGCTGCCACCACCATGTTTGACAGTGGTGTGTTCAGGGTGATGAGCTGTGTTGCATTTACGCCAAACATATCGTTTGGCATTGTTGCCAAAAAGTTTGATTTTGGTTTCATCTGACTAGGGCACCTTCTTCCGCATGTATGGTGTGTCTCCCAGGTGGCTTGTTGCAAACTTTATATTACACTTTTTATGGATATCTTTGAGAAATGGCTTTCTTCTTGCCTCTCTTCCATATAGGCCAGATTTGTGCAGTGTACAACTGATTGTTGTCTCGTGGACAGACTGTCCCACCTCAGCTGTAGATCTCTGCAGTTCATCCAGAGTGATCATGGGCCTCTTGTCTGCATCTTTGATTAGTCTTCTTCTTGTTTGAGATGAAAGTTTAGAGGGACGGTCGGGTCTTGATAGATTTGTAGTGGTATAATACTCCTTCCATTTCAATATGATCGCTTGCACAGTGCTCCTTGGGATGTTTAAAGTTTTGGAAATCATTTTGTATCCAAATCCAGCATTCAACTTCTCCACAACAGTATCACGGACCTGCCTGTTGTGTTCCTTGGTCTTCATGATGCTCTCTGGGCTTCAAACAGAACTCTGAGACTATCACAGAGCAGGTGCATTTATACTGAGACTTGATTACACACAGGTGGATTATATTTATCATCATTAGGCATTTAGGACAACATTGGATCATTCAGAGATCGACAGCGAGCTTCTGGAGTGAGTTTGCTGCTCTGAAAGTAAAGGGGCTGAATAATATTGCACGCCCCACTTTTCAGTTTTTGAATTTCCACAAAAGTTTAAAATAACCAATAAATTTTGTTCAACTTCACAATTGTGTTCTACTTGTTTTTAATTCTTCACCAAAAAATTACATTTGGTATCTTTATGTTTGAAGCATGATATGTGGGAAAAGGTTGAAAAGTATCCGGGAGCCAAATACTTTCGCAAGGCACAGTATATGTAATGTCCATAGAACTATTGGCGGCAATGATTCAACAAAACCCTAATATCTCAGGAGCAGAGGTCAGGAATAAAAGTTACAAGATCTCTTTGTTCACGGACAATATTCTCTTTACCCTTACTAAGCTACGCACTACATTACCTAATCTAGTGGAGGTTTTAAAGGTGTATGTTGGTCTGTCAGGATACAAACTGAATACTTCCAAAACAGAAGCTTTGCCATTAAATTTTCCTCCTAGTGCCCTGGATAATTTGAAATTAAATTTCAGATTTAGATGGAAGACTGATGCTATCAAGTACTTAGAGTTTAACTTGTTTTCCTCTTACAACAATCTATTCACTTGCAACTTTCTGGCACTTTTTGCTGATCTGAGGAAATTACTAGATAAGTGGGCTCCGCTCTCGCTCTTGTGGATAGGCCGGATAGCCTCAATTAAAATGTCTTTCCTCCCCAAGTTGCTCTGCTACTTTGAAACTTTACTGGTTAAAGTCCCCATGGGGGAACTTAAGCCTCTTCAGTCAGCTATAATGAGTTTCACCTGGAATGGTAAGCATCACCGGGTCTCCAAGCGTGTCTTCATCTCTCATAAAACACAGGAGGGCCTTTCGATTCCTGACATTATTAAATACTACTGGACAGCTCATCTGATTCCCTTGTGGGTATCACTATGTGCTTTTAACAAATGGACAGAAATAGAAAAATTATGGCTTCCCCGAATTCATCCGAATTTCCTACTGTGGACAATTAAGCCCATTGAAGTTCCTTTTGTTCCTGGGCCTAATGCAGTTTATGAGGGAGGTTTGGCTTTCATGTATGGAGAAGTTCACTTTAGCCTCTCCTAATTCACCAATGATATCCTTCATTTATCAACCATTGATACCAAATAGTACAGATCCCGCAGTGGTCCATCTGTGGATTTCAGTGGAATTATTCAGATTTGAGGACTTGGTTAATGAGGAAACACTGTAGGTTCTTTCATTTTAAGTTATCAAGTCTATATTTGCTATTTCTAGCAAGGAGTTTTTTCAGTACATGCAGAGTAAACATCAACAAAGTACTAATATCGGATATATATAGGATTATAAATAGTGTTGAGCGATACTTTCCGATATCGGAAAGTATCGGTATCGGAAAGTATCGGCCGATACCGTCAAAATATCGGATCCAATCCGATACCGATACCCGATCCCAATGCAAGTCAATGGGACGAAAATATCGGAATTAAAATAAACCCTTAATAAACTTGTAGGTTCATTCTACATGAAGGAAAACAACTAAGAATAATGTAGGATGTATTGGGGGACGTGGCGGAGATATTAAAGGGACAGAGGTTTAGCCCAATGTAATAGAATAGCAGGATTTTTTATTTTTTTTTATGAAGTTCGGCGTTAGAAAGAATTTGACTATGTTATTTTTTTTTTTTTTTATGTCAGATATTGATGTTTCACTACTTCCACGCCCTTCACCTTCTTTTTTACTTCTCCCACGCTTTCTTCTTAATTATCCTCATCATCAGCTTCTTTGACATCAACTTCTTCACCTTATTCATCTTCTTCTTCATCTTCTACCTATTATTTTTTGGGTTACATTGTTCATATTCTTTTTATTTTACTATTATCTTCATCATATTCAACTTCTTCATCATATTCTTATTTGTGACAGGCATTCCCGTAGTTGTTATCTATAAAAGTTTGAAGATTACACCTTCCGTTCTGCCTGTCACAAACCAGTTACATTTGTCCGCGTTCAGTTTGGCCTGCAGCATCAGGCTTTATCCAGGGGCACCACGAGGAGGAACGGACTCACCCCCATACACTGCTTAGTCTTCTTCTGCTTATAATTTACATAATATTTTTTTGCTCTGATATTTTGTGTTATGCTTAATGTCCTTCTGCTCTTTGTTCTGCAGCCTCTTGTTCTTCTGCTTCTCGGTCTTCCAGGTCGTCGTCGTCTCCAGGGTCGTCGTCTCCGGGGTCGTCGTCATCGGGGTGGTCTCCGGGGTCGTCGTCATCGGGGTGGTCTTCAGGGTCATCGTCTCCAGGGTCGTCGTCATCACGGTGGTTGTCGTCTCTGGTGTCGTCGTCATCTTAGGGGTGTTCTTCCGGGTCATCGTGTTTAGTCTCTTGAACTTGGAAATGTAGCAGAAGGTACAAGAAGGCTGAGAAAATGCCGAGAACCAGCTGATGGAACTGGAACTCGGATGGCTACCCGAAGGTCCAAGAGCCAATGGAACTACCGAGGACCAGCTGACGTTACTGGAACCCGGTTACTAAGCAGGAGGTACCCGTGCCTGAAAGCACTACCAAGGACCACCTGACGTTGGTGGAACTCGGATACCCAGAGGGAGGCACCTAAGCCAAAGGCTCTGCCCGGAACCAGCTGACGGTACTGGAACCAGGATGGGGAGCAGAAGGTACAAGAGCAAAAGACACTGCCGAGAACCAGCTGACGGTGCTGGAACCCGGATGGGTAGCCGAAGGTACAAGAGCCAATGGAACTACCGAGGACCAGCTGACGTTACTGGAACCCGGTTACTAAGCAGGAGGTACCCGTGCCTGAAAGCACTACCAAGGACCACCTGACGTTGGTGGAACTCGGATACCCAGAGGGAGGCACCTAAGCCAAAGGCTCTGCCCGGAACCAGCTGACGGTACTGGAACCAGGATGTGGAGCAGAAGGTACAAGAGCAAGTGTCTGCGTGGCTTTTGCAGGACACGTTGCCGGCTGCACAGCAGGGGAACAGCTGGCGGTGCTGGACCCCACTGACACATTGGCGAGGTGTTTGGCTCTGTGCAGCCAGCACTTCCGGACAGCAACGAGCGGTGTTGTAGCCCGGGCTCTGCAGGGGGAGCAGAGTGTAGGCCGAAGCCTACTTGAACCAATTTCAAAGGTAACCTTTAACCCCCCCTCAGGGGTTAGAAAGTAGAAGAGCCACAGCTTATGCAGCAGTAGTGCTGCACAAGTCAAAGGTTGCTCTTTTAATTTCGCTCCTTGCACACGCTGAATGAAACACGTATAACATTTAGCCCTTTATACAGTCAAACTGTGTTGGAGGCGCGAGTTCCCTTTGTAATGAGACGCAGCACAGGTGTCAAGAATCCCACCTTGGTGCTGGGTGCAGCCTCCTGAGCGTTGTTATTTGCTGTACAGGAGTCTGCGCTGTCGTGTTATCCCCTGGCCTAGCGCCGTTAGCGCTGCCCATCTTCTGGCATCATGTAATGTCGGCCGGTGCGGTTCGCGATGCCCATGAATCCCAGCCCCGCAGTGTCTTAACATTGTTAAAACACTGCGGGGCTGGGATTCAGGGCCTGGCGCAGCACATATGTTCGCCTCTCACACTCGGGTCCTTACACCCGCTTCAGACTGTGCGGCGTCATCTGATCCCTTATCGCATGCCACGGCCATGAAGCCGCACAGTCCGAAGAAGGCGGAAGGAGAGGAGGGACAGGCGAACTGATGCACTGATCCTGCCCATCAATCACACCCTCGCAGTCCCAATAAATAAGACACCGAGGGGCGTTGTGTGGGTCAGGGCGGCCGCAGAGGCGCAGGCAGCCAAACCATGATGCCAGAAGACGGGCAGCGCTACCAAGGGGGTTGCAGCGTGTCATTACAAAGGAAAGTCACACCACCGGGACGGTTAAATGGTCACACAGAGGACACATTGCAGACGTGTTTTCAGTTCCACATGTGCGAGGAGAATACGTTTCTGAGCCACCTTGCACACATGCAGCATTACCGCTGTACAAGGTGGCTGGATAACGTAAAAACGCCTGGGGGAGGGGGGACAGGTTCCCTTCAATTTCAGTTCTTGTGTCTGCGTGGCTTTTGCAGGACACGTTGCCGGCTGCACAGCAGGGGAACAGCTGGCGGTGCTGGACCCCACTGACACATTGGCTGGTGTTTTTCTCTGTGCAGCTAGCACATCTGGGCAAAAACTGGCGGTGTGTTAGAGCCCAGGGACAGCAGGAGGAGGAGCAGGAGGAGGAGGAGCAGGGGGAGGGGAGTGTAGGCCGAAGCCTGCACAGGCGGCAGCTTTGGGTGTGTTGTGTCTGCGTGACTTTTGCAGGACACGTTGCCGGCTACACAGCAGGGGAACAGCTGGCGGTGCTGGACCCCACTGACACATTGGCGAGGTGTTTGGCTCTGTGCAGCCAGCACTTCCGGACAGCAACTAGCGTTGTTGGAGCCCGGGCTCTGCAGGTGGAGCAGAGTGTAGGCCGAAGCCTAATTGAACCGATTTCAAAAGTCACCTTTAACCCCCCCTCAGGGGTTACAAAGTAGAAGAGCCACAGCTTATGCAGCAGCAGTGCTGCGCAAGTCAAAGGTTGCTCTTGTAATTTTTCTCCTTGCACACGCTGAATGGAACACGTATAACATTCAGCCCTTTAGACAGTCAAACTGTGTAATGGAGGCGAGAGTTCCCTTTGTAATGAGACGCAGCACAGGTGTCAAGAATCCCACCTTGGTGCTGGGTGCAGCCTCCCGAGCGTTGTTATTTGTTGTACAGGAGTCTGCGCTGTCGTGTTATCCCCTGGCCTAGCGCCGTTAGCGCTGCCCATCTTCTGGCATCATGTAATGTCGGCCGGTGCGGTTCGCGATGCCCATGAATCCCAGCCCCGCAGTGTCTTAACATTGTTAAAACACTGCGGGGCTGGGATTCAGGGCCTGGCGCAGCACATATGTTCGCCTCTCACACTCGGGTCCTTACACCCGCTTCAGACTGTGCGGCGTCATCTGATCCCTTATCGCATGCCACGGCCATGAAGCCGCACAGTCCGAAGAAGGCGGAAGGAGAGGAGGGACAGGCGAACTGATGCACTGATCCTGCCCATCAATCACACCCTCGCAGTCCCAATAAATAAGACACCGAGGGGCGTTGTGTGGGTCAGGGCGGCCGCAGAGGCGCAGGCAGCCAAACCATGATGCCAGAAGACGGGCAGCGCTACCAAGGGGGTTGCAGCGTGTCATTACAAAGGAAAGTCACACCACCGGGACGGTTAAATGGTCACACAGAGGACACATTGCAGACGTGTTTTCAGTTCCACATGTGCGAGGAGAATACGTTTCTGAGCCACCTTGCACACATGCAGCATTACCGCTGTACAAGGTGGCTGGATAACGTAAAAACGCCTGGGGGAGGGGGGACAGGTTCCCTTCAATTTCAGTTCTTGTGTCTGCGTGGCTTTTGCAGGACACGTTGCCGGCTGCACAGCAGGGGAACAGCTGGCGGTGCTGGACCCCACTGACACATTGGCTGGTGTTTTTCTCTGTGCAGCTAGCACATCTGGGCAAAAACTGGCGGTGTGTTAGAGCCCAGGGACAGCAGGAGGAGGAGCAGGAGGAGGAGGAGCAGGGGGAGGGGAGTGTAGGCCGAAGCCTGCACAGGCGGCAGCTTTGGGTGTGTTGTGTCTGCGTGACTTTTGCAGGACACGTTGCCGGCTACACAGCAGGGGAACAGCTGGCGGTGCTGGACCCCACTGACACATTGGCGAGGTGTTTGGCTCTGTGCAGCCAGCACTTCCGGACAGCAACTAGCGTTGTTGGAGCCCGGGCTCTGCAGGTGGAGCAGAGTGTAGGCCGAAGCCTAATTGAACCGATTTCAAAAGTCACCTTTAACCCCCCCTCAGGGGTTACAAAGTAGAAGAGCCACAGCTTATGCAGCAGCAGTGCTGCGCAAGTCAAAGGTTGCTCTTGTAATTTTTCTCCTTGCACACGCTGAATGGAACACGTATAACATTCAGCCCTTTAGACAGTCAAACTGTGTAATGGAGGCGAGAGTTCCCTTTGTAATGAGACGCAGCACAGGTGTCAAGAATCCCACCTTGGTGCTGGGTGCAGCCTCCCGAGCGTTGTTATTTGCTGTACAGGAGTCTGCGCTGTCGTGTTATCCCCTGGCCTAGCGCCGTTAGCGCTGCCCATCTTCTGGCATCATGTAATGTCGGCCGGTGCGGTTCGCGATGCCCATGAATCCCAGCCCCGCAGTGTCTTAACATTGTTAAAACACTGCGGGGCTGGGATTCAGGGCCTGGCGCAGCACATATGTTCGCCTCTCACACTCGGGTCCTTACACCCGCTTCAGACTGTGCGGCGTCATCTGATCCCTTATCGCATGCCACGGCCATGAAGCCGCACAGTCCGAAGAAGGCGGAAGGAGAGGAGGGACAGGCGAACTGATGCACTGATCCTGCCCATCAATCACACCCTCGCAGTCCCAATAAATAAGACACCGAGGGGCGTTGTGTGGGTCAGGGCGGCCGCAGAGGCGCAGGCAGCCAAACCATGATGCCAGAAGACGGGCAGCGCTACCAAGGGGGTTGCAGCGTGTCATTACAAAGGAAAGTCACACCACCGGGACGGTTAAATGGTCACACAGAGGACACATTGCAGACGTGTTTTCAGTTCCACATGTGCGAGGAGAATACGTTTCTGAGCCACCTTGCACACATGCAGCATTACCGCTGTACAAGGTGGCTGGATAACGTAAAAACGCCTGGGGGAGGGGGGACAGGTTCCCTTCAATTTCAGTTCTTGTGTCTGCGTGGCTTTTGCAGGACACGTTGCCGGCTGCACAGCAGGGGAACAGCTGGCGGTGCTGGACCCCACTGACACATTGGCTGGTGTTTTTCTCTGTGCAGCTAGCACATCTGGGCAAAAACTGGCGGTGTGTTAGAGCCCAGGGACAGCAGGAGGAGGAGCAGGAGGAGGAGGAGCAGGGGGAGGGGAGTGTAGGCCGAAGCCTGCACAGGCGGCAGCTTTGGGTGTGTTGTGTCTGCGTGACTTTTGCAGGACACGTTGCCGGCTACACAGCAGGGGAACAGCTGGCGGTGCTGGACCCCACTGACACATTGGCGAGGTGTTTGGCTCTGTGCAGCCAGCACTTCCGGACAGCAACTAGCGTTGTTGGAGCCCGGGCTCTGCAGGTGGAGCAGAGTGTAGGCCGAAGCCTAATTGAACCGATTTCAAAAGTCACCTTTAACCCCCCCTCAGGGGTTACAAAGTAGAAGAGCCACAGCTTATGCAGCAGCAGTGCTGCGCAAGTCAAAGGTTGCTCTTGTAATTTTTCTCCTTGCACACGCTGAATGGAACACGTATAACATTCAGCCCTTTAGACAGTCAAACTGTGTAATGGAGGCGAGAGTTCCCTTTGTAATGAGACGCAGCACAGGTGTCAAGAATCCCACCTTGGTGCTGGGTGCAGCCTCCCGAGCGTTGTTATTTGCTGTACAGGAGTCTGCGCTGTCGTGTTATCCCCTGGCCTAGCGCCGTTAGCGCTGCCCATCTTCTGGCATCATGTAATGTCGGCCGGTGCGGTTCGCGATGCCCATGAATCCCAGCCCCGCAGTGTCTTAACATTGTTAAAACACTGCGGGGCTGGGATTCAGGGCCTGGCGCAGCACATATGTTCGCCTCTCACACTCGGGTCCTTACACCCGCTTCAGACTGTGCGGCGTCATCTGATCCCTTATCGCATGCCACGGCCATGAAGCCGCACAGTCCGAAGAAGGCGGAAGGAGAGGAGGGACAGGCGAACTGATGCACTGATCCTGCCCATCAATCACACCCTCGCAGTCCCAATAAATAAGACACCGAGGGGCGTTGTGTGGGTCAGGGCGGCCGCAGAGGCGCAGGCAGCCAAACCATGATGCCAGAAGACGGGCAGCGCTACCAAGGGGGTTGCAGCGTGTCATTACAAAGGAAAGTCACACCACCGGGACGGTTAAATGGTCACACAGAGGACACATTGCAGACGTGTTTTCAGTTCCACATGTGCGAGGAGAATACGTTTCTGAGCCACCTTGCACACATGCAGCATTACCGCTGTACAAGGTGGCTGGATAACGTAAAAACGCCTGGGGGAGGGGGGACAGGTTCCCTTCAATTTCAGTTCTTGTGTCTGCGTGGCTTTTGCAGGACACGTTGCCGGCTGCACAGCAGGGGAACAGCTGGCGGTGCTGGACCCCACTGACACATTGGCTGGTGTTTTTCTCTGTGCAGCTAGCACATCTGGGCAAAAACTGGCGGTGTGTTAGAGCCCAGGGACAGCAGGAGGAGGAGCAGGAGGAGGAGGAGCAGGGGGAGGGGAGTGTAGGCCGAAGCCTGCACAGGCGGCAGCTTTGGGTGTGTTGTGTCTGCGTGACTTTTGCAGGACACGTTGCCGGCTACACAGCAGGGGAACAGCTGGCGGTGCTGGACCCCACTGACACATTGGCGAGGTGTTTGGCTCTGTGCAGCCAGCACTTCCGGACAGCAACTAGCGTTGTTGGAGCCCGGGCTCTGCAGGTGGAGCAGAGTGTAGGCCGAAGCCTAATTGAACCGATTTCAAAAGTCACCTTTAACCCCCCCTCAGGGGTTACAAAGTAGAAGAGCCACAGCTTATGCAGCAGCAGTGCTGCGCAAGTCAAAGGTTGCTCTTGTAATTTTTCTCCTTGCACACGCTGAATGGAACACGTATAACATTCAGCCCTTTAGACAGTCAAACTGTGTAATGGAGGCGAGAGTTCCCTTTGTAATGAGACGCAGCACAGGTGTCAAGAATCCCACCTTGGTGCTGGGTGCAGCCTCCCGAGCGTTGTTATTTGCTGTACAGGAGTCTGCGCTGTCGTGTTATCCCCTGGCCTAGCGCCGTTAGCGCTGCCCATCTTCTGGCATCATGTAATGTCGGCCGGTGCGGTTCGCGATGCCCATGAATCCCAGCCCCGCAGTGTCTTAACATTGTTAAAACACTGCGGGGCTGGGATTCAGGGCCTGGCGCAGCACATATGTTCGCCTCTCACACTCGGGTCCTTACACCCGCTTCAGACTGTGCGGCGTCATCTGATCCCTTATCGCATGCCACGGCCATGAAGCCGCACAGTCCGAAGAAGGCGGAAGGAGAGGAGGGACAGGCGAACTGATGCACTGATCCTGCCCATCAATCACACCCTCGCAGTCCCAATAAATAAGACACCGAGGGGCGTTGTGTGGGTCAGGGCGGCCGCAGAGGCGCAGGCAGCCAAACCATGATGCCAGAAGACGGGCAGCGCTACCAAGGGGGTTGCAGCGTGTCATTACAAAGGAAAGTCACACCACCGGGACGGTTAAATGGTCACACAGAGGACACATTGCAGACGTGTTTTCAGTTCCACATGTGCGAGGAGAATACGTTTCTGAGCCACCTTGCACACATGCAGCATTACCGCTGTACAAGGTGGCTGGATAACGTAAAAACGCCTGGGGGAGGGGGGACAGGTTCCCTTCAATTTCAGTTCTTGTGTCTGCGTGGCTTTTGCAGGACACGTTGCCGGCTGCACAGCAGGGGAACAGCTGGCGGTGCTGGACCCCACTGACACATTGGCTGGTGTTTTTCTCTGTGCAGCTAGCACATCTGGGCAAAAACTGGCGGTGTGTTAGAGCCCAGGGACAGCAGGAGGAGGAGCAGGAGGAGCAGGGGGAGGGGAGTGTAGGCCGAAGCCTGCACAGGCGGCAGCTTTGGGTGTGTTGTGTCTGCGTGACTTTTGCAGGACACGTTGCCGGCTACACAGCAGGGGAACAGCTGGCGGTGCTGGACCCCACTGACACATTGGCGAGGTGTTTGGCTCTGTGCAGCCAGCACTTCCGGACAGCAACTAGCGTTGTTGGAGCCCGGGCTCTGCAGGTGGAGCAGAGTGTAGGCCGAAGCCTAATTGAACCGATTTCAAAAGTCACCTTTAACCCCCCCTCAGGGGTTACAAAGTAGAAGAGCCACAGCTTATGCAGCAGCAGTGCTGCGCAAGTCAAAGGTTGCTCTTGTAATTTTTCTCCTTGCACACGCTGAATGGAACACGTATAACATTCAGCCCTTTAGACAGTCAAACTGTGTAATGGAGGCGAGAGTTCCCTTTGTAATGAGACGCAGCACAGGTGTCAAGAATCCCACCTTGGTGCTGGGTGCAGCCTCCCGAGCGTTGTTATTTGCTGTACAGGAGTCTGCGCTGTCGTGTTATCCCCTGGCCTAGCGCCGTTAGCGCTGCCCATCTTCTGGCATCATGTAATGTCGGCCGGTGCGGTTCGCGATGCCCATGAATCCCAGCCCCGCAGTGTCTTAACATTGTTAAAACACTGCGGGGCTGGGATTCAGGGCCTGGCGCAGCACATATGTTCGCCTCTCACACTCGGGTCCTTACACCCGCTTCAGACTGTGCGGCGTCATCTGATCCCTTATCGCATGCCACGGCCATGAAGCCGCACAGTCCGAAGAAGGCGGAAGGAGAGGAGGGACAGGCGAACTGATGCACTGATCCTGCCCATCAATCACACCCTCGCAGTCCCAATAAATAAGACACCGAGGGGCGTTGTGTGGGTCAGGGCGGCCGCAGAGGCGCAGGCAGCCAAACCATGATGCCAGAAGACGGGCAGCGCTACCAAGGGGGTTGCAGCGTGTCATTACAAAGGAAAGTCACACCACCGGGACGGTTAAATGGTCACACAGAGGACACATTGCAGACGTGTTTTCAGTTCCACATGTGCGAGGAGAATACGTTTCTGAGCCACCTTGCACACATGCAGCATTACCGCTGTACAAGGTGGCTGGATAACGTAAAAACGCCTGGGGGAGGGGGGACAGGTTCCCTTCAATTTCAGTTCTTGTGTCTGCGTGGCTTTTGCAGGACACGTTGCCGGCTGCACAGCAGGGGAACAGCTGGCGGTGCTGGACCCCACTGACACATTGGCTGGTGTTTTTCTCTGTGCAGCTAGCACATCTGGGCAAAAACTGGCGGTGTGTTAGAGCCCAGGGACAGCAGGAGGAGGAGCAGGAGGAGGAGGAGCAGGGGGAGGGGAGTGTAGGCCGAAGCCTGCACAGGCGGCAGCTTTGGGTGTGTTGTGTCTGCGTGACTTTTGCAGGACACGTTGCCGGCTACACAGCAGGGGAACAGCTGGCGGTGCTGGACCCCACTGACACATTGGCGAGGTGTTTTTCTCTGTGCAGCTAGCAGTACCGGGCCCCAACTGGCGGTGTTGGAGCCCAGGGTCAGCAGGAGGAGCAGGTGGAGCGGAGTGTAGGCCGAAGCCTGCACTCGAGCAAGTTGAAAGGAAACCTTTAACCCCCCCCCCCCCAGGCGTTTGTAGCTGAAAGAGCCATTGTGTACAGCACTAATGCTGGAAAAGGTAAACTTAGCTCTTTTAATTATGGTCCTTGCACATGCGGAACCTAACAGTTATGAAATGTGTCCCCTCACAGCGTTAAACCGTCCGGTAGGTGGAACTTTCCTTTGTCGTGTGACGCAGCACAGCCATCATTTTTACCCCCTTGGCGCCGTGCGCCGCCTCCTCAGCGTTGTTTTAATCTGTCCCGGAGCCTGGGCTGTTAGGTTAGCCCTTGGCCATGCACACATTTTGCGCTGCCCGTCTTCTGACATCATTTGGTGTCAGGCTGGCTGCGCCTGTGCGGGTGCGCTGGCCGAGATCCCGCCTCGCAGTGTCGTCTAATGTAATCCCACCGCGGGCCTGTGATCCGTGCCCGTGCGCAGTGCATATCCTCTCCTCTCACTCCCCTCCCTACGGCTTTTTCAGACTGTGCGGTGTCACGGCCGTGGCATGCTATTAGGGACCAGCTGACATCGCACAGTCTGAAGAAGCCGTAGGGAGGGGAGTGAGAGGAGAGGATATGCACTGCGCACGGGCACGGATCACAGGCCCGCGGTGGGATTACATTAGACGACACTGCGAGGCGGGATCTCGACCAGCGCACCCGCACAGGCGCAGCCAGCCTGACACCAAATGAGGTCAGAAGACGGGCAGCGCAACATGTGTGCATGGCCAAGGGCTAACCTAACAGCGCAGGCTCCGGGACAGATTAAAACAACGCTGAGGAGGCGGCGCACGGCGCCAAGGGGGTAAAAATGATGGCTGTGCTGCGTCACACGACAAAGGAAAGTTCCACCTACCGGACGGTTTAACGCTGTGTGGGGACACATTTCATAAGTGTTTGGTTCAGCATGTGCAAGGAGCATCACGAAAAGAGGCACTTTTTCCCTTTGCATCATTACTGCTGCACAAGGTGGCTCCTTCAGTAACAAACGCCTGGGGGGGGGGGGGGGTCAGGTTCCCTTACATTTAACTTGTTGTGCCTGCGTGGCGGTCGCAGTACACGTTGCCGTATACACAGCAGGGGAACAGCTGGCGGTGCTGAACCCCACTAACACATTGGCGAGGTGTTTGGCTCTGTGCGTACAGCACTTCTGGACGGCAACTGGCGGTGTTGGAGCCCAGGGGCAGGTGGAGGAGGAGGAGGTTGGAGGAGGTTGGAGGAGGTAGGAGGGATTGCCACACACACAGCAGGGGAACAGCTGACGTTACTGAACCCCAATAACAGAGGAGGGACTGTTGACTGTGCGTACAGCACTTCTGGACGGCAACTGGCGGTGTTGGAGCCCAGGGGCAGGTGGAGGAGGAGGAGGTTGGAGGAGGTAGGAGGAGGTAGGAGGGATTGCCACACACACAGCAGGGGAACAGCTGACGTTACTGAACCCCAATAACAGAGGAGGGACTGTTGACTGTGCGTACAGCACTTCTGGACGGCAACTGGCGGTGTTGGAGCCCAGGGACGGGTGGAGGAGGAGGAGGTTGGAGGAGGTAGGAGGGATTGCCACACACACAGCAGGGGAACAGCTGACGTTACTGAACCCCAATAACAGAGGAGGGACTGTTGACTGTGCGTACAGCACTTCTGGACGGCAACTGGCGGTGTTGGAGCCCAGGGACGGGTGGAGGAGGAGGAGGTTGGAGGAGGTAGGAGGGATTGCCACGCACACAGCAGGGGAACAGCTGACGTTACTGAACCCCAATAACAGAGGAGGGACTGTTGACTGTGCGTACAGCACTTCTGGACGGCAACTGGCGGTGTTGGAGCCCAGGGACGGTTGGAGGAGGAGGAGGTTGGAGGAGGTAGGAGGGATTGCCACACACACAGCAGGGGAACAGCTGACGTTACTGAACCCCAATAACAGAGGAGGGACTGTTGACTGTGCGTACAGCACTTCTGGACGGCAACTGGCGGTGTTGGAGCCCAGGGGCAGGTGGAGGAGGAGGAGGTTGGAGGAGGTAGGAGGAGGTAGGAGGGATTGCCACACACACAGCAGGGGAACAGCTGACGTTACTGAACCCCAATAACAGAGGAGGGACTGTTGACTGTGCGTACAGCACTTCTGGACGGCAACTGGCGGTGTTGGAGCCCAGGGACGGGTGGAGGAGGAGGAGGTTGGAGGAGGTAGGAGGGATTGCCACACACACAGCAGGGGAACAGCTGACGTTACTGAACCCCAATAACAGAGGAGGGACTGTTGACTGTGCGTACAGCACTTCTGGACGGCAACTGGCGGTGTTGGAGCCCAGGGACGGGTGGAGGAGGAGGAGGTTGGAGGAGGTAGGAGGGATTGCCACACACACAGCAGGGGAACAGCTGACGTTACTGAACCCCAATAACAGAGGAGGGACTGTTGACTGTGCGTACAGCACTTCTGGACGGCAACTGGCGGTGTTGGAGCCCAGGGACGGTTGGAGGAGGAGGAGGTTGGAGGAGGTAGGAGGGATTGCCACACACACAGCAGGGGAACAGCTGACGTTACTGAACCCCAATAACAGAGGAGGGACTGTTGACTGTGCGTACAGCACTTCTGGACGGCAACTGGCGGTGTTGGAGCCCAGGGACGGGTGGAGGAGGAGGAGGTTGGAGGAGGTAGGAGGAGGTAGGAGGGATTGCCACACACACAGCAGGGGAACAGCTGACGTTACTGAACCCCAATAACAGAGGAGGGACTGTTGACTGTGCGTACAGCACTTCTGGACGGCAACTGGCGGTGTTGGAGCCCAGGGACGGGTGGAGGAGGAGGAGGTTGGAGGAGGTAGGAGGGATTGCCACACACACAGCAGGGGAACAGCTGACGTTACTGAACCCCAATAACAGAGGAGGGACTGTTGACTGTGCGTACAGCACTTCTGGACGGCAACTGGCGGTGTTGGAGCCCAGGGACGGGTGGAGGAGGAGGAGGTTGGAGGAGGTAGGAGGGATTGCCACACACACAGCAGGGGAACAGCTGACGTTACTGAACCCCAATAACAGAGGAGGGACTGTTGACTGTGCGTACAGCACTTCTGGACGGCAACTGGCGGTGTTGGAGCCCAGGGACGGTTGGAGGAGGAGGAGGTTGGAGGAGGTAGGAGGGATTGCCACACACACAGCAGGGGAACAGCTGACGTTACTGAACCCCAATAACAGAGGAGGGACTGTTGACTGTGCGTACAGCACTTCTGGACGGCAACTGGCGGTGTTGGAGCCCAGGGGCAGGTGGAGGAGGAGGAGGTTGGAGGAGGTAGGAGGAGGTAGGAGGGATTGCCACACACACAGCAGGGGAACAGCTGACGTTACTGAACCCCAATAACAGAGGAGGGACTGTTGACTGTGCGTACAGCACTTCTGGACGGCAACTGGCGGTGTTGGAGCCCAGGGACGGGTGGAGGAGGAGGAGGTTGGAGGAGGTAGGAGGGATTGCCACACACACAGCAGGGGAACAGCTGACGTTACTGAACCCCAATAACAGAGGAGGGACTGTTGACTGTGCGTACAGCACTTCTGGACGGCAACTGGCGGTGTTGGAGCCCAGGGACAGGTGGAAAAGCAGAGGAACACAATGTAGGCCGAAGCCTGAGAAAGTCGAAAGGGAACCTTTAACCCCCCCCCAAGGCGTTTGTAGCTGAAAGAGCCAGCTTGTGCAGCACAAAAGATGCAAAAGGAAAAGGTGGCTCTTTTCATCATGCTCCTTGCAAACACAGAACTAAACACTTATAAAATGTGTCCCCTGCAACCGTAAAACCGTCCCGGAGGTGGGACTTTCCTTCGTAATGTGACGCAGCCCAGCCGTCATTCCTACCCCCCCGGCGCCGCGCACCGGCTCCTCAGCGTTGTTTTATTCCGTCAAGGAGCCTGCGCTGTTATGTTATCCCGTGGCCAGGCACACTTAGCGCTGCCCGTCTTCTGGCATCATTTGGTGTCTGGATGGCTGCGCCTGTGCGGCCGCGCTGGCAGAGAGCCCGCCTCGCAGTGTCTTCTGATTTAATCCCACTGGGGGCCTGGGATCCATGGACATGCGCACTGCATATCTGAACCTCCACCTCTCACTCATCTCCCTATGGCTTCTTCAGACTGTGCGGTGTCACGGCCGTGGCATGCTGTTAGGGACCAGCTGACACCGAACAGTCTGAAGAAGCCATAGGGAAATGAGTGAGAGGTGGAGGTTCAGATATGCACTGCGCATGTCCATGGATCCCAGGCCCCCAGTGGGATTAAATCAGAAGACACTGCGAGGCGGGCTCTCTGCCAGCGCGGCCGCACAGGCGCAGCCATCCAGACACCAAATGATGCCAGAAGACGGGCAGCGCTAAGTGTGCCTGGCCACGGGATAACATAACAGCGCAGGCTCCTGGACGGAATAAAACAACGCTGAGGAGCCGGTGCGCGGCGCCGGGGGGGTAGGAATGACGGCTGGGCTGCGTCACATTACGAAGGAAAGTCCCACCTCCGGGACGGTTTTACGGTATCAGTGGACACATTTTATAAGTGTTAAGTTCTGCGTGTGCAAGGAGCTAAACAAAAATAGCTACCTTTTCCTTGGGCAGCATTACTGCTGCACAAGGTGGCTCTTTCAGTAACAAACGCCTTGGGGGGGGGGGGGACAGATTCCCTTACATTTCAGTTGTTGTGTCAGCGTGGCGGTCGCATGACACATTGCCGGCTACACAGCTGGGGATCAGCTGACGTTACTGAAACCCAATAACACTGGGTCGTATGTTTTGACTGTGCAGACGGCACGTCTGAGCCTCAACTGGCGGTGTTGGAGCCCAGGAATTTAAGTTCAGGTGGTAGAAAGATGAACACAACAGGAGACCTGGATAACGTATACAGTGACCTAATTATTCAATCAGGAGGAGGAGTGGCAAATTCCGGCGAGATCCAGGCCTTGTTCATTTTCAGGAAAGTAAGCCGGTCAACGTTATCGGAGGATAGTCGCATGCGACGGTCAGTTAGTACACCACCTGCAGCACTAAAGACACGTTCCGATAATACACTGGCCGCAGGGCAAGACAGCACCTCCAATGCATACTGGCTTAGCTCTGGCCATGTATCCAGCTTTGAGACCCAAAACTTGAAAGGGGAAGAGCCGTCTGGGAGTACAGCAAGAGGGCAAGACATGTAGTCTGTCACCATCTGACGGAACCGTTGCCTCCTGCTGACTGGAGCCGTCTGTGATGGTGTAGACTTTTGTGGCGGGCACAGAAAACTGTGCCACAGTTCGGCCATACTGGTCTTGCCTTGGGCAGAGGCACTGCTTCTGCTCCCTCTTTGTGCAGAGCCTCCACCACGGCCTGGACGCACTGAGCTGCTTTGGAATGCACTAGCAGCACTTCTCTCAGTTGGAATGGAGAAGATGATGGAATTGACCAGTGTGTCTTGGTACTCCCGCATTTTTCGCTCCCGGTTCAACGGTGTGATGAGGCTTTCTACGTTGTCCCGGTAGCGAGGATCGAGGAGGGTGAACACCCAATAATCAGACATGTTGAGAATGTGGGCGATGCGGCGGTCGTTTCTCAGGCACTGCAGCATGTAATCCACCATGTGCTGCAGACTGCCAACTGCCCAAGAAACGCTGTCCCCTGCTGGAGGCGTGATCTCTGCCCGCTCGTCATCACCCCACCCTCGCTGTACACACTGAGTACTGGACAATTGTGTAACTCCCTCCTCTGGACGGATGTCTTCCTCCTCCATTGACTCCTCCTCATCCTCCTCACAAACGGTCCCCTGCCTACGCGTTTGTGAGGAACCACGTGGCGCTGACTGTCCAGAAGATGATGGAAATGGTGAATCCTCATCCTCCACCTCTTCCACAACATCATCCCTTAGCGCTTGCAGTGATTTTTCAAGCAGGCAGATAAGGGGGACAGTCATGCTGACTAGTGCATCATCTGCACTCGCCATCCGCGTGGAATAATCAAAGGGACGCAAAACCTGGCAGACGTCATTCATAGTGGCCCACTCTGTGGTTGTGAAGTCTGTACGGCGCTGACTGCGACTTTTTTGCGCCTGAAGCAGCTGGTACTCCATTACAGCTTGCTGCTGCTCACACAACCGCTCCAACATATGTAACGTGGAATTCCACCTGGTAGGTAGGTCACATATGATGCGATGTTCCGGCAGGCGGTGTCGGCGCTGCAGAGCCGCAATGCGCGCTTTTGCCGTGCTGGAACGCCGCAAGTGAGCACACTCTAGGCGGACCTTGTGCAGCAGTGCATCAAGATCCGGATAGTCCCTCAAAAAGCTCTGCACGACCAAATTGAGCACATGTGCCAGACATGGGATGTGAGTGAGGTTGCCGAGGCCCAGAGCTGCCACCAGATTTCGGCCATTATCACACACTACCATGCCTGGCTGGAGATTCGCTGGCACAAACCACACATCGCTCTCCTGCTTGATGGCATTCCAGAGCTCCTGCGCTGTGTGGCTACGATTCCCCAAGAAAATTAATTTCAAGACGGCCTGTTGACGTTTGGCCACGGCTGTGCTCATGTCGGTCGTAACAGGTACACGTTCATCACGGGTCCATGTGGAGGTGGACTGTGACGGCTCCTGCAGCGATGATTCTGAGGAACTGGTGTAAGAGGAGGAGTCAATGCGTACAGAATGGATTCCTGCAATCCTTGGAGTGGGCAGGACACGTCCTGCGCCACTCGCACGGTCTGTACCCGGCTCAACGACATTAACCCAATGGGCAGTGAGGGAAAGGTATCGCCCCTGTCCATGTTGACTGGTCCACGCATCGGTGGTGAGGTGGACCTTGCTACTGACGGCGTTCAGTAGCGCGTGTTTTATGTGTCCCTCCACATGCTTCTGCAGGGCAGGGACGGCTTGCCTGCTGAAGTAAAAGCGGCTGGGCACTTTGTACTGTGGGACTGCCAATGACATGAAGTCACGGAAGCTGTCAGTCTCCACCAGCCTGAATGACAGCATTTCCAGTGACAGAAGTTTGGCAATGCCTGCAGTCAGAGCCTGTGCTCGTGGGTGGTTTGACGAGAAAGGCCGCCTTTTCTCCCATGCCTGTACTACCGATGGCTGTAGACTGGGCTGGGAGTGTGTGGATGACTGGGAAAGTGGCGCTGCGGGTGGAATTACAGCGGGTCTCTGGACAACAGGGGCAGAGGTTCTTCCACGGCGATCCTGGGAGGACGCCGAACCAGCTGCGTGTGAGGTAGAGGAAGAGGCAACACGAGCTGAAGAGGTGGTAGCTGCCGCTGTTGGTTGGCCTACCTCTTCAGTGTGTTTTTCTAACTCCGCCGGGTGCCTGTTGCGCACATGTTTCCACATGTTGGAGGTATTGAGGTTGCTGACATTTCGACCTCTTTTGACTTTTTGATGACACACGTTGCATCTGACATAGCAAATGTCATCTGCAACTGTGTCAAAAAAGGACCAGGCACTGCAAGTCTTGGGAGCGCCCTTTTTGGCTTTTGGAAGAGACATGCTCCTAACGGGTGCCAAAGCGGAGGCTGCAGGATCCGCAGTCTTCCCCCTCCCTCTCCCTCTTTGGGCCGTACGGGGAATCTCTTCCTCAGAGCTGCTCCCACCACCTTCCTGTCCCTCACGCCAAGATGGGTCGAGGACCTCATCATCTACACTACCCTCTGCCCCCAACTGCTCCTCCTGGGTAGTCTCAGCAGCAGAGCACGCACCAGTAAGTGGCACCTGAGTGTCATCATCAGCTGATGCGGCCTGCGATGTGGTGACCGGAGCCACTGGCCCACCCGCCTCTTCAGAGGAAGACAAAAAAAGCTGTTGGGCATCACTGCACCCTGCCTCTTCTTCCATTTCTCCAATGCTGCTTGGCTGGCCCCCTGTTTCCAAGCCAAGAGATTCAGAGAACAGAAGTAGAGACGGCTCCTGTCCTGGGCTCTCTGTCTGCCTGGGCAATTTGGCAGGTGGTGAAGAGACAGATGGCTGCTCTCCAGTGCTCTGTGTCTGAGAGGATGTGGCACTAATGGAAGTTGATGCATTAGCTGCCATCCATCCGACAACAGCTTCAATTTGTTCTTCACGCAGCAGCGGTGTACGGCGCTCGGACACAAAGCTTCGCATGAACGACTGTTGCCTGGTGAAAGTGGGTGCTGATGAGTCACCGGTGCCCGCAGCAGGCACAGAATCCCCACGTCCCCTCCCTGCTCCGCGACGGCTCCCACGCCCCCGTGCCTTACTCACTGCCTTCTTCATCTTGGTTGACTGATAAAGATAAGCAGAAAAGTACTAACGGATTTGTGTGCTTATTCCTGAGCAACTCCTCCTAACAGGTATAAGAAGCACTAATTATCTAAAGTGTGGACTAGACACAAATATGAGCTAATGTGGCCTACAGAAATGTAAAGTGGTGTAACTGGTGTGTTTGGTGAACTTTATTATTTATTTATTTTTTGGGGGCTGAACTGACAACAGATAGAGCTGCAGTCACACGGAGACCGTGCAGACAGACGTAAACGGCGCTACAAGGCCCAAAAACCCTCCTCTACTTTATCCTATGTAGTGTTTTTCCACAAATTAGCTGGAGACGGGTGGAAAGACACTAATAGGATTTTTTTGAATAAATTAGCAGCAGACTACACTATTTTGAAAAAAAAGAAAATTGATTTGGCGGTATGACGCAGTGAAAAACCCTGAGCTGGAGACAACCAGGCTATAGCTGCTCACAGATTACAGGGCGAGCTGCAGTCACACGGAGACCGTGCAGACAGCCGTAAACGGCGCTGCAAGGCCCAAAAACCCTCCTCTACTTTATCCTATGTAGTGTTTTTCCACAAATTAGCTGGAGACGGGTGGAAAGACACTAATAGGATTTTTTTAAATTAATTAGCAGCAGACTACACTACTTTGAAAAAAAAGAAAATTGATTTGGCGGTATGACGCAGTGAAAAACCCTGAGCTGGAGACAACCAGGCTATAGCTGCTCACAGATTACAGGGCGAGCTGCAGTCACACGGAGACCGTGCAGACAGCCGTAAACGGCGCTGCAAGGCCCAAAAACCCTCCTCTACTTTATCCTATGTAGTGTTTTTCCACAAATTAGCTGGAGACGGGTGGAAAGACACTAATAGGATTTTTTTAAATTAATTAGCAGCAGACTACACTACTTTGAAAAAAAAGAAAATTGATTTGGCGGTATGACGCAGTGAAAAACCCTGAGCTGGAGACAACCAGGCTACAGCTGCTCACAGATTACAGGGCGAGCTGCAGTCACACGGAGACCGTGCAGACAGCCGTAAACGGCGCTGCAAGGCCCAAAAACCCTCCTCTACTTTATCCTATGTAGTGTTTTTCCACAAATTAGCTGGAGACGGGTGGAAAGACACTAATAGGATTTTTTTAAATTAATTAGCAGCAGACTACACTACTTTGAAAAAAAAGAAAATTGATTTGGCGGTATGACGCAGTGAAAAACCCTGAGCTGGAGACAACCAGGCTACAGCTGCTCACAGATTACAGGGCGAGCTGCAGTCACACGGAGACCGTGCAGACAGCCGTAAACGGCGCTGCAAGGCCCAAAAACCCTCCTCTACTTTATCCTATGTAGTGTTTTTCCACAAATTAGCTGGAGACGGGTGGAAAGACACTAATAGGATTTTTTTGAATAAATTAGCAGCAGACTACACTACTTGGGAAAAAAAAAAAAAAAAGGAACAGTATGAGGCAATGAACCACCCTCCCTGAACTGAATACAACCAACTATGGATGGCCTATGTGGCTGCACTCAGACTGGAGACTGGGCTGCACTCACACACACACACACACAGACCCTGCAGATCGCTGTGAAAACAGCGCTACAAGGCAAAAGCAAGGTGAATAGTAGGTGAACACAGCGGTTGCTAAATTAGCCTTTGGAAAGCACAAAGAAGCAAATCGCTATCTCTAAACTGTCCCTCAGTCAGCAAACAGCGTCCTGTCACTAACTGAATTCACAGCAGAGTGATCGCAAAATGGCGCCAGCGACTTTTAAACTGCATCATGACATCATTACACCAGCCAATCACAGCCTTGCCAGTAGTTTCATGCCCTCCATGCTAAACAGGATGTGCCCACACTTGGAATCAATCTCATTGGCTGAATTTCTGCTTTTTGAATCTTAGAACTTCCGATTCCGGTATCCGATACGCGGCAAGTATCGGAATCCCGGTATCGGAATTCCGATACCGCAAGTATCGGCCGATACCCGATACTTGCGGTATCGGAATGCTCAACACTAATTATAAACTGTCCTCAAGGGGGCCAACAGTTAAAACATCTGAATATGAGCAGGTGGGTGTCTATTCCTTGGAGGAGATTGTCACCCCAAACTCGGAAGATCATCTGGGAAAAAGCGGCTAAATCCTCTTTATAAGGAGAATCAGTACAAAAATATTGATGTTCTGGTTTCACACTCTGGAGCTTCTCAACATATTGAATCCTCAACTCTCAAACCTAAGATGGCGCTGTGGTTCAGAGGTGGGCTCTCAATACCATATGTTTTAATTTTGTTCAGAGACCATTGGATTTTGGGAGGATGAGAGAACCTTAATAAGCAGGGGTTTTTGTAGAGTTTGGGTTGGATCCAGCTATCTACCTTCTAAACGTCTCTCTTAGAGGGATGGGGAAGAACTCAGCTAGACTGTTACTCCACATTCTTACAGCAGCAAGTGCTTGTTAGCTCTTCACTGGAAGCATACCTCTCCTCCCTATCATCAACATTTACTGAACAGAATTGCTGATGTTCATAGGATTTAATATATGATGGCCTTGATAGGAGCGAGAGTGGACACATTAAACACTTTGGGCCCCTTGGGACTAATATTGGTCTCAGAACAGCAGCTAGGTCTCTTTTCTTTTCAATGGTCTTTTTTTAAGTTTTAAAACATAATAACAGATTAGCATGAACAAAGGCACAAGTATATATAAGACTTCCTCAGACAAAATAATTGAAGTAAATTATATAATACGTTCGTCTTATTTTAGGTCACTATAACTAGCTAGGTCTATTCTCTCTTCTTAATATTATCGGTCTTGTGCTACCCTGTCACGATTCACACCATGACCGTCACCCCTACGTCACGGATCGGGGTGACCTTAGGCCAACAGACGGCTATCACATGTGCAGGGGGGTTTATCTTAGTTATCCCTCCACTGCTACACTGTGATGAAAACACACACAAGGCTATTGGCCTATCAGTTTACAGCAGGGGCTTATTTTAGTTATCCCACTGCTCTACCATATACCACGAACTGCAGGGATTTATGTATATCCCGCTTACAGTTCCACTTGAGAACTTGCAGCTCTCTGGCACCCCCCTTACCCTCAGGTCAGACTAGGTACTGCACCTAGGGTAATTAGTCACCAGAAAGGCTGCCTGCTTTGTACTGGCTATTGGACATGCTGCAGCAAGGCAATATAACTACTCCAACTCAGGCAGGAACAATAATTATCAAAGCCGCTGTCGCTGCAATGACTCCCAAAAACACAGAACAAGGTATGCTGCCACCAGCTTCGATTAAAGGGGTCCGAAGCTAACCCAAAACAGTAGCATAATTCCCCTTAGAAGACTTAGGGTACGTTTTAGTGCAGGAAGAATGAAAACTAGTAATTTAAATATTTACTCCGAAAGAAGGCAGTGTTTATCAAAATATTACAAGGATGTTACAATAAGAGACAATTGAAAATATGTACAAGGTAATTATAAAAATAACAGGGGTTAAATGAGAAATTAACACTTACATGTGTTCAGGACATTGCAGGCAACCAGGCTAGTAGGCGGAGTTCCCAAATATCCCAGTTCATCAGGTCTGGCAGTCAGGGCTCCTCAGGTAAGACTAACACTAAGACTGAAGGCTGGGTTGAGTGGAGTCACTTATACCCACAGCCTGGTGACATCACTAAAGGGGTTGAGTTAACATTGCCCTCCCGTCTCCTCAGCTGTACAGTTTTCTCCAACAATTCTTGTAACTCGTGTATTTTTGGTCCAGAACATGTCAGAATCATAACACACCCAGCATTCACCTTATTTTAAAATTGGCTTTCTAATGATACTAAATTCGGGTTAGTTGGGACACACAGTTCTGGAGAAATCCATACTTTTTACCTGATGGAGTTAGAGGCTCATGCTTACAGTGGCTGACAGATCTGCTGATGGACGTTAGCAGTATGTACTTATTATTTTCCTAGCCCAAATCGGTGGCCCAATATCTTACAATATTAGAACAAAGGACTTCCTGCCTTTAGAGGAATTCTATACCAGTTCTAGCAGGAGGGAGATTTTGAGCCTACACCAGCGCAATTGCCCGGACCCTGGAATTTACAGCTAGAGCAATAAAAACCTCTTCTACACACAGCAGAAACACACAGAGAAGGGGGGGTTTAGCCCGCAGCATGGCTGCTCACAGGCAAAGCTACAAAATCATATTACATTTCATACAATATCGTGACATACCCCATCCTACCTTGTGTCTGTTTTGTCTTTATTCTAGATTATTAAAACTTAACATGGACAAAACGGAATTCATCATCTTTCCCCATCTCTCTCGACTCAACCAACAGACCTATTCATTAAAGTAAATGGCTGCTCACTCTCCCCAGTCCCAGTAATCCTTGACTCTGATCTCGCCTTCAAACCACATATCCAAGCCCTTTCCACTTCCTGCCAACTTTAACTCTAAAACATTTCCCGGATCCATACATTCCTCAACCAAGAATCTGCAAAAACTCTAGTGCATGCCCTCATCATCTCCCGCCTTGATTACTGCAACCTCCAACTTTGTGGCATCCCCTCTAACACTCTCACGCCCCTCCAATCTATCGTAAACTCTGCTGCCTGACTAATCCACCTGTCCCCCCGCTATTCCTCAGCCTGCGCTCTCTGATAATCCCTTCACTGGCTCCCTATTACCCAGAGACTCCAGTTCAAAACCCTAACCATGGCATACAAAGGCATCCACAACCTGTCTGCTCCATACATCTGTACCCTTGTCTCGAGGTATTTACCTGCACACAACTTCCGATCCTCACAAGAGCTCTTTCTCTACTCCCCTCTTATCTCCAATACCCACAACCGCATACAAGATTTCTCCCGCGCTTTTCCCCTACTCTGGAACTCTCTACCCCAACATATCAGGCTCTCGCCTACCTTGGAAACCTTCTAAAGAAACCTGAAGACTCACCTCTTCTGACAAGCCTACAACCTGCAGTAGCCACTGATCCACCAAACCACTGCATGATCAGCTCTACCCTTGCCTTTGTAGCCTCACCCATCCCTTGTAGATTGTGAGCCATCGCGGGCAGAGTCCTTTCTCCTCCTGTACCAGTCGTGACTTGTATTGTTTAAGATTACTGTACTTGTTTATTATTATGTATACCCCTTTTCACATGCACCGTGGAATAAATGGCCCTATAATAATAATAAATAATAATAATAATATGAGTACTTAAGTTGTTAAATACTATCTGATATCCCTAATATTTCATTTTACTGTTTTTTTTTTTGTCTGTCTTTGAAGCTCCTTTAAATGCCCTCAAATTGTTCCTTGGAAAATGTTTCACAAAATATTTGTTTGAATTCTTATTTTGAATTGTTGAATTTTAAAAATGTAATAAAAATTTACAGTATTAAAAAAACAAGCCCTCACATGACTTTGTCAGCAGAAATATGGAGCAATTATAGTTCTCAAAATATGGTGATGCAAAAACTAGTTTTTGAAAAAAAGCGTCTTTTAGTTTGCACCAACCCGAAAAATAAAGTCTAATCACTTATCACTTATACCAAACAAGGAGCGGCGTAAAAAATAAATAAAACCAATTCTTCACCTGCTGTTGATTTCTTTCATTCTGCCTCCCAAATATCGCAGTAAGGCTTGACTCACATTTATCCTATGCTCTACGCTAAACGCTTACACTGGGGTTTCCATTTTAATCTCTGACATATCTGATTCAGACAGAACCCCCAGCAGAAGATTCCCTATAATGAGGCAAATAGAGACACTGTGGACACCGTCTGACCTGTGATCCGGCGATGTCCATCTTTTTTATTAGGAGTGCATAAAAGTGCCATCGGCCACAGTTTGTGCACCTCTGAAAAAAAGGAAACCGCTGAACAGAGGCTAGACAGATTCTAGAATAAGTCTACTGCCTAATTACAGTCAATGGGTCACTCTGGAGATTTTATCTGAATTACGTCACTCAATAATAATAATGAATTGATCTTTATTTTTATTTTAACATATTCCGCAGTGCTTTACAGTTTGCACACTTTATCATCACTGTCCCCGATGGGGCTCACAATCTAAATTCCCTATCAGTATGTCTTTGGAATGTGGGAGGAAACCGGATTACCCAGAGGAAACCCACGCAAAAACGGAGAGAACATACAAATTCTTTGCAGATGTTGTCCTTGGTGGGGTTTGAACCCAGTTTGAACCCAGCGCTGCAAGGCTGCAGTGCTAACCACTGCACCACCGTGCTGCCCCCTCAAAGATTTAGATGGAAACCCCAAAGTAAGTGCTCAGTGTAGAGTGCCGGAAAAATGTGAACCAAAATGTTATGGAAAATGCTGCAAATAAAAGCTTCAACTCAATCCACAAGAAAAGAAAGCTCCCACTCAGGTGTGTCAACTGCTACTGAAAAATTCAGGGTTTGCATGTTAGTGATAGCTAGTGCTGAGCGATACCTTCCAATATCGGGAAATATCGGATTGGATCGGACCGATACCCCAAAAATATTGGATATCGCCGATTCCGATACCGGAAACCAATGCAAGTCAGTGGGACACAAATATCGGAATGAAAATAAACCCTTTCTTTCCTTGCACATCCAGTTCAGGAGGGGGGAAGAGTGTGAGTAGTGCGTGGGCGGAGACTATGCATGTCTGTGTGTGCAGGCAGGGTCTGTGCGGGACCGTCGGGGGTCTGTGCGGGCCTCTCGGGGGTCTGTGCGAGCTGCCGGGAGGTCTGTGCGGGCCTCTCAAGGGTCTGTGCAGCCTGCCGGGGGTCTGTGCGGGCCTGCCGGGGGAATGTGCGGGGCTGCCGGGGGTCTGTGCAGCCTGCCGGGGGTATGTGTGGGCCTGTTGGGGGTCTATGCGCCCTGCCGGGGGTCTGTATGGCCTGCCGGGGGTCTGTGCGGGCCTGCCGGGGGTCTTTTTGGGCCTGCCGGGGGGGTCTGTGCGGCCTGCCGGGGAGGTGTGTGGGCCTCCCGGTGGTCTGTGCGGCCTGCCGGGGATCTGTGTGGGCCTGCCGGGGGTCTGTGCGGGCCTGCCGGGGGTCTGTACGGGCCTGCTGGGGGTCTGTGCAGCCAGCCGGGGGTCTGTGTGGGCCTGCCGGGGGTCTGTGCGGCCTGCCGGGCATCTGTGTGGGCCTGCCGGGGGTCTGTGCGGCCTGCTGAGGGTCTGTGAGGGCCTGCTGGGGATCTGTGCGGCCTGCCAGGGGACTGTGCGGGCCTGCCAGGGGTCTTTGTGGGCCTCTCGGGGGTCTGTGCGGATGTGCAGGCATTGTCCGATGGGACTACAAGTCCCATTGGGCTATGCCTGCTACAGTGACAGTGAATGACACATTAGCCAATGATGGGACAGCAGTAGTCCCATCATCCGACTAATGTGTTGAATGTAAAAAAACCCACAAACATACATACTACATACAACATACTACATACATACTACATACAGCATACTACATACATACTACAAACATACTATATACAACATACTACATACATACATACATACAACATACTATATACTACATACATACTACATGCATACTACATACATACAACATACTTTATAATACATACTGTACATACTACATACATACATACATACAACATACTACATACATACAACATACATACAACATACCAGATGCATACAACATACATACTACATACTTACATACTACATACATACAACATACATACTACATACATACAACATACATACAACATACTACATATATACTACATACATACAACAACTACAAGTCCCATTGGGCTATGCCTGCTACAGTGACAGTGAATGACACATTAGCCAATGATGGGACAGCAGTAGTCCCATCATCCGGCTAATGTGTTGAATGTAAAAAAACCCCACAAACATACATACTACATACAACATACTACATACATACTACATACAGCATACTACATACATACTACAAACATACTACATACAACATACTACATACATACATACATACAACATACTATATACTACATACATACTACATGCATACTACATACATACAACATACTTTATACTACATAATGTACATACTACATACATACAACATACTACATACATACAACATACATACAACATACCAGATGCATACAACATACATACAACATACTACATACTTACATACTACATACATACAACATACATACATACTACATACATACAACATACATACAACATACTACATATATACTACATACATACAACATATATACATACTACATAAATACTACATACATACTGCATACATACAACATACAATACATTCATACATTACATACAATACCTACATATAGACATAGATATACAGTACATATAACATAGAGTACATACTCACCATCACTTGTCACTTTGATCCCCGAAGCCAGTGTCATCTGTAAAAAATATTAAAATAACAAACATACAATATACTCCCTGATCCACAGAAATCCATGAGTGTCCCTCGACGATCTCCTGTGGAGAACAGCAGCATCAGCTGATGCGACCGTTCTCTAGGGGCTCCAGGAATACAATGATGGAAGGGGGTGTATCCTTCCACACTATATTCCTCCGCCACTGTAAAAAAATAGTCCCCAGTCTCACTTTTGGTATTGCTGTGTGAGAAAGTTCCCACGCACCAAATGCCATAAAGTGAGACAAGTGAACTGAGGTAACCGCTCAGTGATGCCCTGCAGGAGCCATTGTCTCCTGTCAGTGTGTCACTGAAGGTCATATAGAGCAGTGACATCGCCTGATGTCACTGTTCTATAGGGGAGATCGTCGTGGGACACTGTTGTGAATTAGACTTTTTGGCTCCCTCTTGTGGTTACTAGTGATATGACTCTGGGATTGTCTTTCCTCAGTTTGGCACCCACCTGGGTCGTTAGTCCAGGGGTGTTGCTATATAAACTTCCTGGATCCTTAGTCCAGTGCCTGGCATCGTTGTAATCAGATCCTTTCTGTTTGCTCCTGTCTGCTGGTCCGGGTTCGTGCAAAATTAAGCTAAGTCTTGCTTCTTTGTTTTTTGGTTATTTGCTTGCTCTCATTTTTGTCCAGCTTGTACTAAATGTGATTCCTGACCTTGCTGGAAGCTCTAGGGGGCTGGTGTTCTCCCCCCGGGCCGTTAGACGGTTCGGGGGTTCTTGAATATCCAGCGTGGATATTTTGATAGGGTTTTTGCTGACCATATAAGTCATCTTACTATATTCTGCTATTAGCTAGTGGGCCTCTCTTTGCTAAATACCTAGCTCATTCTTACGTTTGTCTTTTCCTCTTACCTCACCGTTAGTATTTGTTGGGGGCTTGTATCCAACTTTTGGGGTCTTTTCTCTGGAGGCAAGAAAGGTCTTTCTTTTCCCTTCTAGGGTTAGTTAGTTCTCCGGCTGGCGCGAGACATCTAGAACCAACGTAGGCACGTTCCCCGGCTGCTGCTATTTGTGGTGCTAGGATTAGATATATGGTCAGCTCAGTTACCACTGCCCTATGAGCTGGTTTTTTGTGTTTGCAGACTTAGTAATTATTTCTGAGACCCTCTGCCATTGGGGTCATAACAGTATGCCAGGCCAACATTGAATGTTTAATGCATTGCTGAAGTGGGATAATAAGAAAGGAAATTCCGCGTTTTTTTTTTTTTTTCCTCTCTTCCTCCCCTTTACCTCTGAGTGGCTTGTGCTTGCTGCAGACATGAATGTCCAGACCTTGATTACAAGTGTAGACCAGCTTGCTGCTCGTGTGCAGGGCATACAAGATTTTGTTACCAGTAGTCCTATGTCTGAACCTAAAATACCTATTCCTGAACTGTTTTCTGGAGACCGATTTAAGTTTAGGAATTTCAGGAATAATTGTAAATTGTTTCTATCTCTGAGACCCCGTTCATCTGGAGATTCAGCTCAGCAAGTTAAAATTGTTATCTCTTTTTTACGGGGCGACCCTCAGGATTGGGCTTTCTCGCTAGCGCCAGGAGATCTGGCATTGGCAAATATTGATGCGTTTTTTTCTGGCGCTCGGATTGCTTTACGAGGAACCCAATCTTGAAGTTCAGGCAGAAAAAGCCTTGCTGGCTATTTCTCAGGGCCAGGATGAAGCTGAAGTGTATTGCCAAAAATTTCG
This sequence comes from Ranitomeya variabilis, assembly GCF_051348905.1. Classification (NCBI taxonomy): domain Eukaryota; kingdom Metazoa; phylum Chordata; class Amphibia; order Anura; family Dendrobatidae; genus Ranitomeya; species Ranitomeya variabilis. The sequence continues at coordinate 319,575,780 of NC_135236.1, forward strand.
GAAATGGTCCGTGCTTACTCAGTGGAATGAGTGTGCTCTGGCCGCAAATTTCAGAAATGGCCTTTCTGAAGCCATTAAGAATGTGATGGTGGGTTTCCCCATTCCTACAAGTCTGAACGATTCCATGGCGCTGGCTATTCAAATTGATCGGCGTGTGCGGGAGCGCAAAATCGCTAATCCTCTGGTGGTGTTGTCTGAACAAACACCTGATTTAATGCAATGTGATAGAATTCAGACTAGAAATGAGCGGAAAAATCATAGACGTCAGAATGGGTTGTGTTTTTACTGTGGTGATTCTACACGTTATATCAGCATGCTCTAAACGCCTAACAAGGGTTGTTAGTCCTGTCGCCATTGGTAATTTGCAACCTAAATTTATTTTGTCTGTGACTTTAATTTGCTCATTGTCTTCTTACCCTGTTATGGCGTTTGTGGATTCAGGCGCCGCCATGAGTCTTATGGATCTGTCATTTGCCAAGCGCTGTGGTTTTGTTCTTGAACCGTTGGTAAATCCTATTCCTCTTAGAGGTATTGATGCTACGCCATTGGCGGAAAATAAACCGCAGTTTTGGACGCAGGTAACCATGTGCATGACTCCTGAACATCGGGAGGTGATTCGTTTTCTTGTTCTGCATAAAATGCATGATTTGGTCGTTTTGGGTCTGCCATGGTTACAGACCCACAATCCAGTCTTGGATTGGAAGGCAATGTCTGTGTCAAGTTGGGGCTGTCAGGGAATTCATGCTGATTCTCCGCCGGTGTCTATTGCTTCCTCTACTCCTTCGGAAGTTCCTGAGTATTTGTCTGATTATCAGGATGTATTCAGCGAGTCCAGGTCCAGTGCTCTGCCTCCTCATAGGGACTGTGACTGCGCCATAGATTTGATTCCAGGTAGTAAATTTCCTAAGGGAAGACTATTTAATCTGTCTGTACCTGAGCATGCCGCAATGCGTTCGTATATCAAGGAGTCTCTGGAGAAGGGGCATATCCGTCCATCCTCTTCCCCTCTTGGTGCGGGATTCTTTTTTGTGGCCAAGAAGGACAGATCTTTGAGACCTTGTATTGACTATCGGCTTCTGAATAAAATCACTGTTAAATTTCAGTATCCTTTGCCTCTGTTGTCGGACTTGTTTGCCCGGATTAAAGGTGCCAAGTGGTGCACCAAGATAGATCTTCGTGGTGCGTACAACCTTGTGCGCATTAAGCAAGGAGATGAATGGAAGACTGCATTTAATACGCCCGAACGTCATTTTGAGTACTTGGTGATGCCTTTTGGGCTCTCTAATGCTCCCTCAGTGTTTCAGTCCTTTATGCATGATATTTTCCGGAAGTATCTGGATAAATTTATGATTGTTTATCTGGATGATATTCTGGTTTTCTCTGAAGATTGGGACTCACATGTGGAGCAGGTCAGGATGGTGTTTCAGGTTTTGCGTGAGAATGCTTTGTTTGTTAAGGGCTCAAAGTGTCTCTTTGGAGTACAGAAGGTTCCCTTTTTGGGGTTTATTTTTTCCCCTTCTGCTGTGGAGATGGACCCAGTCAAGGTCCGAGCTATTCATGATTGGACTCAACCCACGTCAGTTAAGAGTCTTCAGAAGTTCTTGGGTTTTGCTAACTTCTACCGTCGTTTTATCGCTAATTTTTCTAGCGTTGTTAAACCTTTGACGGATATGACCAAGAAAGGTTCTGATGTTGCTAACTGGGATCCTGCAGCCGTGGAGGCGTTCCAAGAGTTGAAGCGCCGGTTTACTTCGGCACCTGTTTTATGCCAGCCTGATGTCTCACTTCCCTTTCAGGTCAAAGTGGATGCTTCTGAGATTGGGGCAGGGGCCGTTTTGTCGCAGAGAGGCCCTGGTTGCTCGGTAATGAGACCATGTGCTTTCTTCTCTAGGAAGTTTTCGCCTGCTGAGCGGAATTATGATGTTGGCAATCGGGAGTTGCTGGCCATGAAGTGGGCATTTGAGGAGTGGCGTCATTGGCTCGAGGGTGATAAGCATCGTGTGGTGGTCTTGACTGATCACAAAAATTTGATGTATCTCGAGTCTGCTAAACGCCTGAATCCTAGACAGGCCCGCTGGTCATTGTTTTTCTCCCGTTTTGACTTTGTGGTCTCGTATTTACCAGGTTCAAAGAATGTGAAGGCTGATGCTCTTTCAAGGAGCTTTGTGCCTGACTCTCCTGGAGTCGCAGAACCAGTTGGTATTCTTAAAGAGGGAGTTATCTTGTCAGCCATTTCTCCTGATTTGCGACGTGTGTTGCAGAGATTTCAGGCTGGTAGACCTGACTCTTGTCCACCTGACAGACTGTTTGTTCCTGATAAGTGGACCAGCAGAGTCATTTCCGAGGTTCATTCCTCGGTGTTGGCAGGGCATCCGGGAATTTTTGGCACCAGAGATCTGGTGGCTAGGTCCTATTGGTGGCCTTCCTTGTCACGGGATGTGCGGTCATTTGTGCAGTCCTGTGGGACTTGTGCTCGAGCTAAGCCTTGCTGTTCTCGTGCCAGCGGGTTGCTCTTGCCCTTGCCTGTCCCGAAGAGGCCTTGGACACACATTTCCATGGATTTCATTTCAGATCTCCCGGTGTCTCAGGGCATGTCTGTCATCTGGGTGGTATGTGATCGCTTTTCTAAAATGGTCCATTTGGTGCCTTTGCCTAAGCTGCCTTCCTCTTCCGATCTGGTTCCTGTGTTCTTTCAGAATGTGGTTCGTTTACACGGCATTCCTGAGAATATTGTGTCTGACAGAGGATCCCAGTTTGTTTCCAGGTTCTGGCGATCCTTTTGTGCTAGGATGGGCATTGATTTGTCGTTTTCGTCTGCCTTTCATCCTCAGACTAATGGACAAACGGAGCGAACTAATCAGACTCTGGAGGCTTATTTGAGGTGTTTTGTTTCGGCAGATCAGGATGATTGGGTGACCTTCTTGCTGTTGGCTGAGTTTGCCCTTAATAATCGGGCTAGTTCCGCTACTTTGGTTTCGCCATTTTTCTGCAACTCTGGTTTCCACCCTCGTTTTTCCTCGGGACATGTGGAGCCTTCTGACTGTCCTGGGGTAGATTCTGTGGTGGATAGGTTGCAGCAGATCTGGAATCATGTGGTGGACAACTTAAAGTTGTCACAGGAGAAGGCTCAGTGTTTTGCCAACCGCCGCCGCGGTGTGGGTCCCCGACTTCGTGTTGAGGATTTGGTATGGCTGTCTCCTCGATTTGTTCCTATGAAGGTCTCCTCTCCTAAATTTAAGCCTCGCTTCATCGGTCCTTACAAGATATTGGAAATCCTTAATCCTGTGTCCTTTCGCTTGGATCTTCCGGTGTCGTTTGCCATTCACAACGTGTTCCATAGGTCTTTGTTGCGGCGGTACGTTGTACCTGTGGTTCCTTCTGTTGAGCCTCCTGCTACGGTGTTGGTTGAGGGCGAGTTGGAGTACGTGGTGGAGAAGATCTTGGATTCTCGTCTCTCCAGACGGAGGCTTCAGTATCTGGTCAAGTGGAAGGGCTATGGTCAGGAGGATAATTCCTGGGTGGTTGCCTCTGATGTGCATGCGGCCGATTTAGTTCGTGCCTTTCACGCTGCTCATCCTGATCGCCCTGGTGGTCTTGGTGAGGGTTCGGTGACCCCTCCTTAAGGGGGGGGTACTGTTGTGAATTAGACTTTTTGGCTCCCTCTTGTGGTTACTAGTGATATGACTCTGGGATTGTCTTTCCTCAGTTTGGCACCCACCTGGGTCGTTAGTCCAGGGGTGTTGCTATATAAACTTCCTGGATCCTTAGTCCAGTGCCTGGCATCATTGTAATCAGATCCTTTCTGTTTGCTGCTTTCTGCTGGTCCTGGTTCGTGCAAAATTAAGCTAAGTCTTGCTTCTTTGTTTTTTGGTTATTTGCTTGCTCTCATTTTTGTCCAGCTTGTACTAAATGTGATTCCTGACCTTGCTGGAAGCTCTAGGGGGCTGGTGTTCTCCCCCTGGGCCGTTAGACGGTTCAGGGGTTCTTGAATATCCAGCGTGGATATTTTGATAGGGTTTTTGCTGACCATATAAGTCATCTTACTATATTCTGCTATTAGCTAGTGGGCCTCTCTTTGCTAAATACCTAGCTCATTCTTACGTTTGTCTTTTCCTCTTACCTCACCGTTATTATTTGTTGGGGGCTTGTATCCAACTTTTGGGGTCTTTTCTCTGGAGGCAAGAAAGGTCTTTCTTTTCCCTTCTAGGGTTAGTTAGTTCTCCGGCTGGCGCGAGACATCTAGAACCAACGTAGGCACGTTCCCCGGCTGCTGCTATTTGTGGTGCTAGGATTAGATATATGGTCAGCTCAGTTACCACTGCCCTATGAGCTGGTTTTTTGTGTTTGCAGACTTAGTAATTATTTCTGAGACCCTCTGCCATTGGGGTCATAACAGGACACTCCTTATTAATTGGGCTATGGCGAACAAGTAGTATATGGTTTATTATTTTACATTTTTTGCAGGCGCTGAAGTATGGTAAGTATGGTTAAATGAAGAATATTAAAATACTTTTTTCTGGCTGTGTCTTTATTTTTTTTTAACTCTTTCACTACTATAGGATTAATAATGGATAGCCGTCTTATTTACGCCTCTCCATTATTAACCTGGCTTAATGTCACCTTACAATAGCAAGGTGACATTAAACTTTTATTATCCCATATCCCACCACTACACCGGAGTGGGAAGAGAGGCGGCTAAGTGCCGGAATCTTACAGATGCACCATTTCTGGAGCGGCTGTGGACAGGTATTTGTAGCCGGGGAGGCAATATCCATGGGCCCTCTCTAGGCTATGAATATTAGCCCGCAGCTGTCTGCGTAGCCTTTCTGGCTATAAAATATAGGGGGACCCCACATCATTTTTTTTAGGGTCCTCCTATTTTAATAGCCAGTAAAGGCTACGCAGACAGCTGTGGGCTATTCATAACCTGGGAGGAGCCATGGGTGTTACCCCCTTCCCAGGCTACAAATATTGGCCCCCGGTCGTAAGCTTTCCCCCTCTGGCGCAGAAAATTGCGCTGAGCCCACGTCGTTTTTTTTCCCCGTTTTTTTCTTTATGTTCATTTATCAACATCGGCCTATCTATAGATATATCTATAGATACATAGATGTTTCTATCCATATATCTATCTGGCTAATTTCACACATCAGGTTTTTGCCGTCAGGCACAATCCGGCGAGTTTTGAAAAAAAACAATCTTTTTTTTTCTGCTGGATCCGTTTTTTCTCATAGAGTTGTATTAGCGCCGGATTGCGCCCGATGGCCACATGTTTTATCCGTTTTTTGCCACATCCGTCAAAAAAGCTGTTTCCGCTGGATGATAAACACATACAGAGGAACTTGTAGTCCCATCAAACGATGCCTGCACACCAGCACAGACACCCGAGAGGCCGCACAGACCCCTGGCAGGCTGCATAGACCCCCGGCAGGATCGCACAGACCCCCGGCAGGCCGCACAGACCTTGCCCGCACACACAGACATACAGTCTCCGCCCACGCACCGCCCAGTGCCAGTATGGGAACTTCCGATTCCGGTATTCGATACTCTAAAAGTATCGGATCTCAGTATCGGAACTCTGATACCGTGAATATCGGCCAATACCCATATTGCAGTATCGGAATGCTCAACACTAGTGATAGCACAAAGGCTTTGAAAAAGCAAAATGGCCTTCACCCCTAAAAGAAATTCAGTAAAATCTGCGCTCCCAAATCCAAATGTCCCCTCCTCTTGCCCCAGTGTGCCTGCACTATAGTTAGTGTTCATATGTTTGGCATCTCAGCAGCGATGAGAATTTGGCGGGCCCTTTTTTGGTCCGATGGGCGGTGTTTTCGGGTCTTTTATTCAACCCTTCCTTTCCTGCTGGCCGCACGCTGGCCACAATATTGTCTTGAAGTTGATTCGCTTTCCTCCATAGAACACGCGTGCACAAGGCAATCTTGCCTTGCGCACGCGCAGTATGCTTTGCCCAACTGCGGGCAAAGCCGAAAAGCATTAGTGCGCATGTGCCTTGGGCACGCGTGTTCTACGGAGGAAAGCGAATCAACTTCAAGACAATATTGTGGCCAGCGTGCGGCCAGTGGGAAGGGAAGGGGTGAATAAAAGACCCAAAAACACCGCCCATCGGACCGAAAAAAGGGCCCGCCAAATTCAGGTGACAGGTTCCCTATAAGTAAATCAAAACACGTGAGCACAGCTATAATGGTGCACAGGTAGGTTCCCAACCCATATGCATATGATTATAAAGAACCTGGCACTCAACTTGAAGTGAGATTTTTTTATTCTGTAGTACGATCAACAAAACGTTTCGGCCTGGTATGGCCTTTGTCAGTTACGTACAGTAGAATGACTGAGATATCCACCGCTGTCATGAATTCGGGCATCACGCCGACAGCGGTGGATACCGCGTCAAGACCCGCACAACATCAGCACTCAGACGTGCTCTCTGCTTGCCTCAGAAAGAATAATACAGATAAAACATAGAATCACCAGATCTACTGAGCGGATTCTCAGTCATTCTACTGTACGTAACTGACGAAGGCCATACCAGGCCGAAACGTTTTGTTGATCGTACTATAGAATAAAAAAATCTCACTTCAAGTTGAGTGCCAGGTTCTTTATAATCAGGTTCCCTATAAGGTCTAAAAACGTCTGAAAATGATGGAAACACTGCTCAAATAACATGGGAACATCATGGGGATTGCCCGTGGAAGCATTTCTGACTCCTAGTTCACAGCTGTAAGCAATGTTGTTAGAGTTTCACGCCATTTTTACAGGTGCACCAAAAAACATACAAAAACGAAACCAAAATTGATTTTGCTGGGAAATATGTTAAGGTACATCCTTTCCAGAGTAATGACTTGTATATAAGGCAAAATAATTTACCCCAGACCAAACTTTTCCTCCACCACTTGGGCTATGTTTACACACAGCGTTGATGCGTTTTTCAACTTTAACATTGCTTTCAACCAATAAAAAATGCATTCACTGGGAAATGTAATTGTAACATTTAACAACCCTAGCTGGCCATGTGGTAGGTGACACATAAGTAGACACATCTTGTTTCATTTATGAAGGAGGGACTCTTAAAGTCACCAAGCCTATTTTTAGAGGGGCATCAGGCAGCATTAATATTCTTAAAGGGCCATTATTAAACAGCGGGTCTCCTATGCTGTTATTGCCTATGCAGTGAGTGGCTGGGCTGCCAAGAATTACAATACATCCCAATACCCACTTCACGAGAGGTACAGGAGGGCTTCCTGAAAAAATGTTGTATTGAATGCAAGGCCTGCCCTGCTATAAAGTCATATGAACAAATCCCTTGAACCCAGGTACTGGATGGCCACAGGAAAACCCTCTTCACATTATTCAGTTGGTCCTGAAATACTGTTTTGTTATGTATTGACTGGAAGGCCTGCCCTGCTACCAAATCATTTGCACCCCAATAAGCCTTTGAACCCAGGTACTGGATGGCCACAGGAAAACCCTCTTCACATTAGTCAGTTGGTCCTGAAATACTGTTTTCTTATTTATTGACTGCAAGGCCTGCCCTGCTACCAAGTCATATGCACCCTAATAAGCCTTTGAACCCAGGTACTAGATGGCCACAGGAAAACCCACTTTATTATTATTATTATTATTATTATTATTATTATTATTATTATTATTCATTTTTATAGCGCCATTTATTCCATGGCGCTTTACATGTGAAATACTTCACATTATTCAGTTGGTCCTGCCATACTGTTTCTTTATGCATTGAATGCAAGGGCCGCCTTGACCCAAATTTTCACGCACCCCTATCTCCCCTTGGAAGAAACATGGAGGAGGGCCTCATAAAAAAACTGTCCCATTACATATGAGCAGGTCTCCTAGACTCGTAATGCCCATACACTAAGTGCATGGGCTGACAAACATTTCCCTATGGGGGTACTTTTTTTAAAATTTATTTATGGGTATCATAGACACCCTTGCCAAAAAATAGACTGTAGCGGCATAGAACACATTCACCCTGGTGTTCTAGTGGCAGTGGATGATGAGACGTGGAAGAAGGCATCATTAAAAAAATAGGCCCAATTTAAAGGAACGGGTCTCCTAGACTCGCTATGCCCATACACTAAGTGCATAGGCTGGCAAACATTTTCCCCTGGGGGAGTAAAATTTTCTTGGTTTCAAATTAGTAACGGGTATCATAAATTCACCCTTGCACAAAAATTGAGTGACTTTTGCATCACGGAATACGTTCACCCTGGTGTTACAGTGGTTGTGGATGATGAGGATGAGAATAAGGAGGAGGATAACACCAAATAGACAAAATTGTGTGGTTGTGAAGAGGTGCATGAGAATACACCTTCCCAAAAATGACAATGTATTTGAGGTTATGATTCGCTGTTTTCCTTCGGTGGTGTACAGAAGTCTTGCTCAATTCAGCCCCTGTTCATTTTAATAAGAGTCAGCCTGTCAACATTTTCAGTTGACAGACAAATGCACTTATCAGTTATAATTCCGCCAGCGGCACTAAAAACCCGCTCTGACAGAACGCTAGCAGCAGGGCAGGCCAGGACCTCCAAAGCATAGCGAGCCAGTTCATGCCACGTGTCCAGCTTGGATACCCAATAATTAAAAGGCACAGAGAAATCACGGAGGACATTTGTACGATCAGCAAGGTACTCAGCATCTTCCCAAACACTGCACTTCTTGTGACAGCACCCCTTGTCTCTGTGCCAGCGCGATGGGAGTGTCTGAGAAAACTGTCCCAGAACTTTGCCATTGTGCGCCTGCCTGTTCTGGATTATACTTTTGTCTCTCTAGCCTGTACTTCTTGGTTGTACAACAAAGTCTGATGTCTGCTGCCAGCGTTGTCAGATGGGATTTTTTCTAGTAATTCCGCTACAAAGGCCCTCTGATACTGCACCATTTTAGTACACCTGCCTGCCTCTGGAAGAAGAGATTGAAAGTCGTCCTTGTGGCATGGATCCAGAAGTGTAACCAACCAGTAATGAGTGTCACTGAAAATTTTAATAATGCGAGGGTCACGGGAAACGCAGCCAGCACAACATAAAGTCAGCCATGCATGCCAGACTGCTAACAGGCAAGAATTCCGTGTCCTCACTAATATGATGACTTACCATGCTGTCCTTGTCCTTCTCCTGCTCCTCCCTGTCCTCAGGCCATCCACATTAAACAGACGGTAGGACAGCTGTGCTTGTATACCCCAATGACTGGGGTATAGACAACTGAAGGCTGTGCTGGGACAAGGACGTGTACGGGCTTGATGATGGTGGTAGTTGACTGTGGGCAACAGCATTTGTGAGGCATCTTTGCATGCACTGTGGACTGGGGATTGACTTGGATGCGAAACAGTGGTGTCACCTGCAGTCAGTGCTCCTGGAGCCTGGGGTTCGGCCCACAAAGTTGGGTGCATTGCTGCCATGTGCCTGATCATGCTTGTGGTAGTCAGGCTGATAGTTTTGCTACCCCTGCTGATGCAGGCATGGCAGGTACTGCAAATAGCCTGTTTAGGGTTATCATCAGAGTCTTTAAAAAATAACCACTCGGGAAGATCTAACAGTTGGAATGGCAACTTGCATCATGTTGGTGTTATGGGGAACGGATGCACGCCTTCTGACTGCGGCCACCACACTGCTTCTTCCTGCCTGTTGGAGTGCTATGCGTCCTTCCACATGTGTGTTGCTGTCCTCACTATGCATGTCCTCCTGCCAGTTTGGATCAGTTACTATGTCATCCACCACCTCATCTAACACTCTGCACCCTGCTCCTCCTCCTGACTTTCTGGCAATTGTGTCTCATCATTGTCCACCTCTTGTGACACTTTCCCACCATGGCTTTTGTTTGACCGTGGCTGCTCAAATCTTTGGGCATCACTAAATGCGATCTCAACTAGAATCTTTAAAGGGAAAAGTGAACATCTCTTCAGAGTGTCCAAGTGTGGGATCAGTTGTCTCCAGGCACTCAGCATGGTGGGAAGAAGGAGGATCAGGGTGAGTAATATACTGTCCAGACTCATGGCTACTCAAACTTGACCGTGTGGGAGACGTGGTGGTAGCTAAATGACTGGAAGCATTATCCGCTATCCAACCAACAACCATTTCACACTGCTCTGGCTTCAATAATGGTGTGCTGCAGTCCCATAGAAACTGGGACAGGAATGGTCGAGCGAGAAGATGTGGGTCTTTGTTGTGGCCCACTTTCAGCTTGGCCATGACCTTGTCCTCTGCATGCAACATCAGCATGACATCCACTTTCCCGTCCCTTGCTCCTTGCCTTGCCCATTTTAAATGAACTACTGAAATATTTTAAAAGTTCAGTACAAATGGATTAATTTTGAGAAAATCTATATGTGATCAGTGTGCCTACAAAACACAATTTTAATTCAATGGAATGTTGGTAATTTTTTTATTTTGTTTTTAACAAATTTTATTAATAAATCGGGTAAGACACACCAAAACCAGTTCAAAAAAGCACTCAAATGCAACAATTTTTAAACAACAGATAGAGGAGGAGTCTGACAGAGAAACCACAATGTTCAATATGTGGCCTGGATATTGTAAAAAATGTTTAACAACAAATTACTGTAGAGAACAAGGGTAGTAGACAGACAAAAAACTGGAGTGTATGCCTGAAAAGAGTACTAAAATTGTAAAATATTTAGCACACTGACATTACAGCAGGAGATTGCAGAGGATATATTTTGTGAGGTAAAATATTGTTTTAAAACAGTCCTTGAAATATTTTACCTGACAAAAGAAATCCTCTGTGATCCCCTGCTGTAATGTCAGTATTGTCTTTTGCTTCCTCCACTGCCCAGGAGATGTGTTATGCTCCGTACACGGTAAGACACAGACAATTTTTAAAATGAACTTTCGTTCGTGGGAAAACCCCTTTAATGTGACCGGCTTCCTCTGCCTGTAGACACTTCACGCATCTGCTGCCAGGATCAGTCAAATGATGCACTGTGCCTGCGCGGAATTCACGTAGGTGCAGTAAATCCGACCGCCGCCATCTTTGTGCAGACAGATAGCGGTGGTCACATTAAAACTGCGCATACGCTCCTCTTGTACAAAGATGGCGGTGGTCAGTGAATCATTCTGCTTATCCTGGTGGCGGTGTGTTCATGATGGTGTTCTGCTGCTGGTACTACCCAACAGGCTGCATATGGCATATACAGTGTCTGTGTGTGTGTGGTGCGTATGGCGTATACAGTGTGTGTGTATGTTTGTGGTGCATACGGCATATACAATGTGTGTGTGTGCATGCTGCGTACGGCATGTACAGTGTGTGTGTGGTGCGACGGTGTTCCGCCAGTGGTACCGCGCAGAAGCTGGTACCACCAGCAGTTTCCATTTTGAGACACCCTTCACTTGGGTGTCCCAATATGGAGGTCGGTGAACTTCCGCTGCTTGGAATTCTGGGATCCGGACACATCTGGACGGAACAGGATGTGAAGACATTACAATGTAAGTATGTATTAAGATAAAGTGCAATTGCAACACGGGGTCCACCGTGCAGAGATGTAAAACTGCTGCTAATGAACAATGGCGGAATCGCAGCAGCAAATGATTGTTCCTACACACTGAGTTAGGCCCACACAGTGTGAAAGGAACGCAGCGTACCCTGCTCTGTTAATCACCAGAGCGGTACTGAACAGAAGATTACTAAGTGCAGTGCCCTGTTAAATGTCACAGGACTAAAGCATATGGATAGAACTAGCACTGCAACCGAACTGTGTCAATCGCACATGGGAACGAAACAGATGCTGCGTATAATACCCTGACTAGGGTTGAGCTTGCTCTGAGACTTTACTGTGCTAACCGTATACATGTAGGTAACAGATGCTAAGCCAAACAGCTAATTGCCCCCACTGATGCTAGCCGCTTGCCTACGTGTACAGTCCCGAAACTAGAAGGACACACAACACATGCAGACAGAGTGGTAGAGTCTCCACTCACATAGCCATACATAAATGATACTAGCACTCCCACGGGCTCCATTGGGGATCTTTTATGCAAAAGGCTCCACCCCAAACACTCACACCCAGTCGGCCAAGACATCGCAGGCAGGTCATTCCGAAAGCTGCCATATCACCAGAGCAGGAGACGTCCGACCAGAAAAAGGAAGTTGCCACATCAGGGACATGCTCATTAAGATGATTTTTGGACTTAGACTCCAGAGCGTCAAGATTCAGCTGCCTATCGCTGATTGCCATAGACTTGGCTGGAGATCCAGCAGCAACCAAACGAACACTGTGAGCCTGAGCAAGACGCTGGAACCTATGTCTATGCTGAGCAGCACCTGCAGCAGCTGAGTTCGAATGGGAGTCCACAGAGGCAGATAAGGCTTGGGATCTATCCCGTGCAGCGAGAAAATCCCGACACCTAACATACCCCTTTAAATTTTTCACTATTTGTTTCATTGCAGCCATTTGGCAAATTCAAAATGTTTATTTTTTTTCTCATTAACCCCTTCACCCCCAAGGGTGGTTTGCACGTTATGGACCGGGCCAATTTTTACAATTCTGACCACTGTCCCTTTATGAGGTTATAACTCTGGAACGCTTCAACGGATCCTGGTGATTCTGACAATGTTTTCTCATGACATATTGTACTTCATGATAGTGGTAAAATTTATTTGATATTACCTGTGTTTATTTGTGAAAAAAATGGAAATTTGGTGAAAATTTTGAAAATTTTGCAATTTTCCAAATTTGAATTTTTATGCAATTAAATCACAGTGATATGTCACACAAAATACTTAATAAGTAACATTTACCACATGTCTACTTTACATCCGCATCATTTTGAACCAAAATTTTTTTTTGTTAGGGAGTTATAAGGGTTAAAAGTTGACCAGCAATTTCTCATTTTTACAACACCATTTTTTTTTAGGGACCACATCTCATTTGAAGTCATTTTGAGGGGTCTATATGATAGAAAATACCCAAGTGTGACACCATTCTAAAAACTGGATCCCTCAAGGTGCTCAAAACCACATTCAAGAAGTTTATTAACCCTTAAGGTGTTTCACAGGAATTTTTGGAATGTTTAAATAAAAATGAACATTTAACTTTTTTTCACACAAAATTTATTTCAGCTCCAATTTGTTTTATTTTACCAAGGGTAACAGGAGAAAATGGACCCCCAAAGTTGTTGTACAATTTGTCCTGAGTATGCTGATACCCTATATGTGGGGGTAAACCACTGTTTGGGCGCATGGCAGAGCTCGGAAGGAAAAGAGCGCCATTTGACTTTTCAATGCAAAATTGACTGGAATTGAGATGGGACGCCATGTTGCGTTTGGAGAGCCACTGATGTGCCTAAACATTGAAACCCCCCACAAGTGACACCATTTTGGAAAGTAGACCCCCTAAGGAACTTATCTAGATGTGTGGTGAGCACTTTGACCCACCAAGTGCTTCACAGGAGTTTATAATGCAGGACCGTAAAAATAAAAAATCATATTTTTTCACAAAAATGATCTTTTCGCCCCCAATTTTTTATTTTCCCAAGGGTAAGAGAAGAAATTGGACCAAAATAGTTGTTGTGCAATTTGTCCTGAGTACGATGATACCCCATATGTAAGCGTAAACCACTGTTTGGGTGCATGGGAGAGCTCGGAAGGGAAGGAGCGCCGTTTGACTTTTCACTGCAAAATTGACAGGAATTGAGATGGGACGCCATGTTGCGTTTGGAGAGCCACTGATGTGCCTAAATATTGAAACCCCCCCACAAATGACACCATTTTGGAAAGTAGACCCCCTAAGGAAGTTATCTAGAGGTGTGGTGAGCACTTTGACCCACCAAGTGCTTCACAGAAGTTTATAATGCAGAGCCATAAAAATAAAACAAAAATTTTTTCCCACAAAAATTATATTTTAGCCCCCAGTTTTGTATTTTCCCGAGGGTAACAGGAGAAATTGGACCCCAATAGTTGTTGTCCAATTTGTCCTGAGTACGCTGATACCCCATATGTGGGGGGGAACCACCGTTTGGGCGCATGGGAGGGCTCGGAAGGGATGGAGCGCCATTTGGAATGCAGACTTTGATGGAATGGTCTGCAGGCGTCACATTGCGTTTGCAGAGCCCCTAATGTACCTAAACAGTAAAAAAAAAACCACAAGTGACACCATTTTGGAAAGTAGACCCCCTAAGGAACTCATCTAGATGTGTTGTGAGAGATTTGAACCCCTAAGTGTTTCACTACAGTTTATAACGCAGAGCCGTGCAAATAAAAAATATTAAATTTTCCACAAAAATTATTTTTTAGCCCAATTTTTGTATTTTTCCAAGGGTAACAGGAGAAATTAGACCCTATATATTGTTGTCCAATTTGTCCTGAGTACGCTGATACCTGACATCTGGGGGGGAACCACCGTTTGAGCGCATAGCAGAACTCGGAAGGGAAGGAGCATCATTTGCAATGCAGACTTAGATGGATTGGTCTGCAGGCGTCACATTGCGTTTGCAGAGCCCCTAATGTACCTAAACAGTAGAAACCCCCCACAAGTGACCCAATATTGGAAACTAGACCCCCCAAGGAACTTATCTAGTTGTGTTGTGAGAACTTTGAACCCCCAAGTGTTTCACTACAGTTTATAACGCAGAGCCATGAAAATAAAAAAATAAAAAATTTCCCCCCAAAATTATTTTTTAGCCCCCAGTTTTATATTTTTCCAATGGTAACAGGAGAAATTGGACCCCAAAAGTTGTTGTCCAATTTGTCTTGAGTACGCTGATACCCCATATGTGGGGGGGAACCACCGTTTGGGCGCATGGGAGGGCTCGGAAGGGAAGGAGCGCCATTTGGAATGCAGACTTAGATGGAATGGTCTGCAGGCGTGACATTGCTTTTGCAGAGCCCCTAATGTACCTAAACAGTAGAAACCCCCCACAAGTGACACCATTTTGGAAAGTAGACCCCCTAAGGAACTCATCTAGATGTGTTGTGAGAGCTTTGAACCCCCTAGTGTTTCACTACAGTTTATAACGCAGAGCCATGCAAATAAAAAAAAAAATTTTTTCCACAAAAATTATTTTTTAGCCCCAGTTTTGTATTTTCCCAAGGGTAACAGGAGAAATTGGACCCCAAAAGTTGTTCTCCAATGTGTTCCGAGTACGCTGAATACCCATATGTTGGGGTAAACCCCTGTTTTGGCGCACGGGAGAGCTTGGAAGGGAAGGAGCACTGTTTTACTTTTTCAACGCAGAATTGGCTGGAATTGAAATGGGACGCCATGTCACGTTTGGAGAGCCCCTGATGTGCCTAAACAGTGGAAACCCCCAATTATAACTGAAACCCTAATCCACACACACCCCTAACCCTAATCCCAACGGTAACCCTAACCACACCTCTAACCCAGACACACCCCTAACCCTAATCCCAACCCTATTCCCAACCGTAAATGTAATCCAAACCCTAACTTTAGCCCCAACCCTAACCCTAACTTTAGCCCCAACCCTAAATGTAGCCCTAACCCTAGCCCTAGCCCTAACCCTAGCCCTAACCCTAACCCTAGCCCTAACCCTAATGGGAAAATGGAAATAAATACATTTTTTAAATTTTTTTAATTTTTCCCTAACTAAGGCTACGTTCACATTAGCGTTCTGCGCCGCAGCGTCGGGCGCCGCAGCGTTGCCGCATGCGTCATGCGCCCCTATATTTAACATGGGGGTGCATGGACATGCGTTGCACTTGCGTTTTGCGACGCATGCGTCACTGCGGCGCACGCGTCATGGCGCAGAGGACGCAGCAAGTTGCATTTTTTGTGCGTACAAAATCAAGCAAAAAAAGGACGCATGCGTCGCAAAACGCAGCGTTGTGCATGCGTCGTGCATGCGGTGTTCCTGCGTTGTGCGTTGCGTCGCCGACGCTGCGGCGCACAACGCAAATGTGAACGTAGCCTAAGCGAGTGATGAAGGGGGTTTAATTTACTTTTATAGCGGGTTATTTAGCGGATTTTTATGATTGGCAGCCGTCACACACTGAAAGACGCTTTTTATTGCAAAAAATATTTTTAGCGTTACCACATTTTGAGAGCTATAATTTTTCCACATTTGGGTCCACAGAGTCATGTGAGGTCTTGTTTTTTGCGGGACGAGTTGACGTTTTATTGGTAACATGTTCGGGCACGGGAGATTTTTTGATCGCTTTTTATTCCGATTTTTGTGAGGCAGAATGACCAAAAACCAACTATTCATTAATTTCTTTTGGGGGAGGCGTTTATACCGTTCCGCGTTTGGTAAAATTGATAAAGCAGTTTTATTCTTCGGGTCAGTACGATTACAGCGATATCTCATTTACATCATTTTTTTATGTTTTGGCGCTTTTATACGATAAAAGCTATTTTATAGAAAAAATAATTATTTTGGCATCGCTTTATTCTGAAGACTATAACTTTTTTATTTTTTTGCTGATGATGGTGTATGGTGCCTCGTTTTTTGCGGGACAAGATGACGTTTTCAGCGGTACCATGGTTATTTATATCCGTCTTTTTGATCGCGTGTTATTCCACTTTTTGTTTGGCGGTATGAGAATAAAGCGTTGTTTTTTGCCTCGTTTTTTTTTTTTTTTTTACGGTGTTCACTGAAGGGGTTAACTAGTTATGTAGTTTTATAGGTGGGGTCGTTACGGACGCGGCGATACTAAATATGTGTACTTTTATTGTTTGATTTTTTTTATTTAGATAAAGAAATGTATTTATGGGAATAATTTTTTTTTTTTTTTTATTTATTTAGGAATTTTTTTTTTTTTTTTGTTTTACACATGTGGACATTTTTTTTTTACTTTTTTACTTTATCCCTGGGGGGGACATCACAGATCGGTGATTTGAAAGTGTGCACAGCAGTCATATCACCGATCTCACTGACAGGGCTGCAGGTTTACCAGCGTCTGCACTGAGCAGACACTCGGTAAGCCACCTCCTTCCCTGCAGGACCCGGATGCCGCGGCCATCTTGGATCCGGGACCTGCAGCGAGGAAGGAGGTAGGAGACCCTCGGAGCAACGCAATCACATCGCGTTGCTCCGGGGGTCTCAGGGAAGCCCGCAGGGAGCCCCCTCCCTGCGCGATGCTTCCCTATACCGCCGGTACACTGCGATCATGTTTGATCGCGGTGTGCCGGGGGTTAATGTGCCGGGGGCGGTCCGTGACCGCTCCTGGCACATAGTGCCGGATGTCAGCTGCGATAGTCAGCTGACACCCGGCCGCGATCGGCCGCGCTACCGCCGTGAGCGCGGCCGATCGTGGTGGACGTACTATTCCGTCCTTGGGAAGTAGGGCCCACCCCACATGGACGGAATAGTACGTCCAATGACAGAAAGGGGTTAATGTACACTCTGCACACCATCTTGACTGAAAAAAAACAGAAATGTAGACATTTTTGCAAACTTATTAAAAAAGAAAAATGAAACATAGCAACCGCTATTGATTTTTTTTATTCAAAAAAGTCTAATGGTGCTCCTTTCCTTCCAAGCCCTGCAGTGCACCCAAACAGTTGTTTTCCTCCATATATTGGGTACCTGTGCACTCAGGGGAAATTGCACAACAAACTGTATAGAGCAATTTCTCCTGTCACCCTTATGAAAATGCAAAATTTGGCGCTAAAAAGATTTATCTGGAAAATATATGATTTTTTTTTATTTTAAAGGCTTAACATTATAAACGTCTGTGAAGCACCTGTGGGTTAAAGGTGCTCAATTCACTTCTAAATAAGTTCACTAAGGGGTCTAGTTTCCAAAATGGTGTCACTTGTTGGAGATTTCCACTATTTAGGCACATCAGGGACTCCCCAAGCATTGAAGTCCGCTAATTATTCCATCAAATTTTGCATTCAAAAAGTCAAATACGCTCCTTCCCTTCAAAGACCTGCCATGTGCCATGTGCTCAGGAGAAATTGCATAACAAATTGTATGGTCCATTTTCTCATGTTACCCTTGTGAAAGTAAAAAAAAATAGGTCTAAAGGAACATCTTTTGTGAAAGAAAAGTAAATGTTTATTTTTTCCTTCCATGTTCCAAAAATTCAGGTGAAGCACCTGAAGTGTTAATAAACTTCTTGAATGTGATTTTGAGCACCTTGAGGGGTGAAGTTTCTAGAATGGTGACACTTGTTTCTGTCATATAGGCCCATCAAAGTCACTTCAAATGTGAGGTGGTCCCTAAAAAAATGGTTTTGCGAATTTTCTTGTAAAAATAAGAAATTGCTGGTCAACTTTTAACCCTTATTACTTCCTAACAAAAAATTATGTTTCAAAAATTGTGCTGATTAAAATAGACATGTGGGAAATGTTATTTACTAACTACTTTGTGCAATATGACTCTGATTTAAATAAAAATGAACATTTAACTTTTTTTCACACAAAATTTATTTCAGCTCAAATTTGATTCATTTTACCAAGGGTAACAGGAGAAAATGGACCCCAAAAGTTGTTTTACAATTTGTCCTGAGTTCGCCCATACCCCATTTGTGGGGGTAAACCACTGTTTAGGTGCATGGCAGAGCTCGGAAGGGAAGGAGCGCTATTTGACTTTTCAATGCAAAATTGACTGGAATTGAGATGAGACGCCATGTTGCATTTGGAGAGCCTCTGATGTGCCTAAACATTGAAACCCCCACAAGTGACACCATTTTGGAAAGTAAACCCCCTAAGGAACTTATCTAGATGTGTGGTGAGCACTTTGACCCAACAAGTGCTTCACAGAAGTTTATAATGCAGAGCCGTAAAAATAAAAAATCATATTTTTTCACAAAAATGATCTTTTCGCCCCAATTTTTTATTTTCCCAAGGGTAGTAGAAGAAATTGGACAACAAAAGTTGTTGTGCAATTTGTCCAGAGTATGCTGAAACCCCATATGTGGGAGTAAACTACTGTTTGGGCACATGGCAGAGCTTGAAAGGGAAGGAGGCCATTTGACTTTTCAATGCAAAAATGACAGGAATTGAGATGGGAAGCCATGTTGCGTTTGGAGAGCCACTGATGTGCCTAAACATTGAAATCCCCCACAAAGTGACACTATTTTGGAAAGTAGACCCCCTAAGGAACTTATCTAGATGTGTGGTGAGAACTTTGACCCACCAAGTGCTTCACAGAAGTTTATAATGCAGAGCCTTAAAAATAAAAAATCATACTTTTTTATAAAAATAAATTTTAGGCCCCAATTTTTTATTTTCCCAAGGGTAAGAGAAGAAGTTGGAAAACAAACTTTGTTGTGCAATTTGTCCTGAGTACGCTGATACCCCATATGTGGGGGTAAACCACTGTTTGGGCGCATGGCAGAGCTCGGAAGGGAAGGAGCGCGTTTGACTTTTCAATGCAAAATTGACAGGAATTGAGATGGAACGCCATGTTGCGTTTGGAGAGCCACTGATGTGCCTAAACATTGAAACCCCCCAAAAGTGACACCATTTTGGAAAGTAGACCCCCTAAGCAACTTATGTAGATGTGTTGTGAGAGCTTTGAACCCCCAAATGTTTCACTACAGTTTATAACGCAGAGCAGTGAAAATAAAAATTATTTTTTTCCCACAAAAATTACTTTTTAGCCCCCAGTTTGGTATTTTCCCAAGAGTAACAGGAGAGATTAAACCCCCGCAAAAAATTGTCCTGAGTACGCTGATACCCCATATGTGGGGGGGAACCACCATTTAGGCGCATGGCAGAGCTCGGAAGGGAAGGAGCGCCATTTGGAATGCAGACATAGATGGATTGGTCTGCAGGCGTCACGTTGCATTTACAGAGCCCCTGATGTAACTAAACAGTAGAAACCCCCCACAAGTAACCCCATATTTGAAACTAGACCCCCCAAGGAACTTATCTAGATGTGTTGTGAGAACTTTGAACCCCAAGTGTATCACTACAGTTTAAAACGCAGATCCGTGAAAATAAAAATATTTTCCCACAAAAATGTTTTTTTAGCCCCCCAAATTTTTATTTTCCCAAGGGTAACAGGAGAAATTGGACCCCAAAAAGTTGTCCAATTTGTCGTGAGTATGCTATATGCTATAACCCTAGCCCTAACCCTAACCCTAACCCCAACCCTAGCCCTAACCCTAGCCCTAACCCTAACCCTAGCCCTAACCCTAGCTCTAACATTAACCCAAGCCCTAACACTAGCCCTAACCCTAACCCTAGCCCTAACCCTAGCTCTAACCCTAACCCTAGCCTTAACCATACCCCTATCCCTACCTCTAACCCTAACCCTAGCCCTAACCCTAATCCTAACCCTAGACCTAACCCTAGCCCTATCTCTAACCCTAGCCCTAACCATAGCCCTAACCCTAGCCCTAGCCCTAACCCTAATGGGAAAATGGAAATAAATACTTTTTTTAATTTTATTATTTTTCCCTAATTAAGGGGGCGATGAAGGGGGTTTGATTTACTTTTATAGCAGGTTTTTTAGCGGATTTTTATGATTGACAGCTGTCACACACTAAAAGACGATTTTTATTGCAGAAAATAGTTTTTGCGTCTCCGCATTTTGAGAGCTATAATTTTTTCCATATTTTGGTCCACAGAGTCATGTCAGGTTTTTTTTTTTGTGGGACGTTCATGTTTTTATTGGTAACATTTTCGGGCACGTGACATTTTTTGATCACTTTTTTTTCAAATTTTTGTGAGGCAGAATGACCAGAAACCAGCTATTCATGAATTTCTTTTGGGGGGGGGGCGTTTATACCATTCAGCATTTGGTAAAATTGATAAAGCAGTTTTATTGTTAGGTTCAGTACGATTACAGAGATACCTCATTTATATTTTTTTATGTTTTGGCGCTTTTATACTATAAAAACTATTTTATAGAAAAAATAATTATTTTTACATCACTTTATCCTGAGGACTATAACTTTTTTATTTTTTCGCTGATGATGCTGTATGGTGACTCGTTTTTGGGGGGACAAAATGACGTTTTCAGTGGTACCATGGTTATTTATATCCATCTTTTTGATCACGTGTTATTCCACTTTTTGTTCAGCGGTATGATAATAAAGCGTTGTTTTTTGCCTTGTTTTGTTTTTTTTACCTCGTTCACTGCAGGACTGCAGGGGTTAACTAGCAGGACAGTTTTATATGTGGCGTCGTTACGGACACAGCGATACTAAATATGTGTGCTTTTATTGTTTTTTTTATTATTTAGACAAGGAAATGTATTTATGGGAACAATATTTTTTTCATTTAGGATTTTTTTTAATTTTTTTTTTACACATGTGAATACTTTTTTTTACTTTATAACATTTCCCCGGGGGGGGGGGGGGGGGGGCATCATGTTATCATGTTATAGGGTCAGATCGCTAATCTGACACTTTGCTGTGCACTGTGTCAGATCAGCGATCTGACATGCAGGGCTGCAGGCTTACCAGCGCTTGCTCTGAGCAGGTGCTGGTTGGGGATCCGGGGCCTGAAGGGAGAAGAAGTTAGGAGACCCTCAGAGCAAAACGATCACATCGCGTTGCTCTGAGGGACTCAGGGAAGCACACCGGGAGCCCCCTCCCTGTGCGATGCTTCCCTATACCGCTGACACACTGCGATCATGTTTGATCACAGTGTCCTGGGGGTTAATGTTCCAGGGGCACTCCGTGACCACTCCTGGCACATAGTGCTGGATATCAGCTGCAATAGTCAGCTGATACCCGGCTGCGATCGGCCGCGCTGCCCCCGTGGTTGCGGCCAATCGCATATGACGTACTATCCCATCACTGGGAATTAAGTCCCAGGTCACCTTGATGGGATAGTATGTCATATAGGATTAAGGGGTTAATAAAATTTTGGGGGATCCCATGCCATTTTTTTCAGAAGAAAAATGATTATGTAATAAAATACATGTACAGTAAGCTACACAAGCACTGTGCTTATTATATATGTGACTGATAAATTTAAATCTCTCTATTCTATGTGTATATATCTAGTCTATCTATTCTATTTTGTTAGATCACGCTGTGATTTTTCTGTATGCGGCAGAAGAATTGCTGGCTTTTCAAAAGACATTGAAAATTGAATGGCACTCACATGGACCAAGTGCTGTGCAAATTTTTTTCTCGCACCATTTACTTCCAATGGTGAGTCTTGTCCAAAATACAAGGACAATTGCAGCATGCTGTGATTTTTTTCTCAGTCCAACTTCAGCTGAGAAAACTTTGAAATCCTTTCTTCTAATAATGTGAACTACACACCAAGTCATATTTCAGAAACTAAATTGTTTGTGCTAATAGTGTGGTCCAGCCAGGAGTCGACATTTCAGAATCTAAATACTTTCTGCTGATAGTGTCCTGGTTTATGGCTCACACAGCCATAAAGCAGGCCACGTTTCCAAATCTAGATTGTTTGTGCTAATAGTGTGGGCAAGAGACCAGGCCACAATTTAAAATCTATATCATTTGTGCTAATAATTTGGGCTAGACACCAGGCCACATTACATAATCTAAATTGTTTGTGTTAATAGTGTTGGCCAGACACCAGGCCACATTTCAGAATCTAAATCTTTTCAGACTAATCTAATTTCCTTCTATGATGGAATCACTGACTGAGTGGATCAGGGAAATGCGGTAAATATAGTGCATTTTGACTTCAGCAAAGCATTTGATAAAGTATCTCCTACTATACTTATTGAAAAAATTACTAAGTATGTGATTGACAAAGCTACGGTTAGGTGGATTCATAACTGGCACAGTTATCGCACACACAAAGAGTGGTTGCATTTGCAGTTGGAATAGTGTTTCAAGTGGGGTACCACCATGCTCTGTCCTAGCCCTAATGTTGTTCAACATTTTTATAAATGATCTAGATAAGGGAATTGAAGGTAAACTAATCAAATTTGCAGACGATGCAAAGCTAGGATGGAGAACTAACACTAGAGAAGACAGAGAAAGGATTCAGAAGGATCTAGATAAGCTTGAACTATCTGCATCGACAAATAGAATGGTGTTTAATAGGGAGAAATGCAAGATTCTACATCTTGGCAAGAAAAACGAAAATTACATCTATTAATTGGGAGGAATAGAACTAAGCAACAGCAGTGTGTAAAAGACTTGGATATACTAATAGATCAATCACAGACTGCACATGAGTCAATAATGTGATGTAGCAGCAAAAAAGGCAAACACAGTTCTAGGATGTATTAAGAGAAGCATAGAGTCTAGATCACCTGAAGTAATTCTCCTTCTCTATTCCTCCTTGGTCAAGCCTCATCTGGAATACTATATAAAGTCACATTTTAAAAAGGACATTGAAAAACTGGAGCAAGATCAGAGAAGAGCTACCAGGATGGTAAGCGGACTGCAAAACATGTCATATAAGGAACAATTAAAATATCTGGGAATGTTTAGCTTGCAAGAAAGAAGGTTAAGGCTATGTGCACATGTTTCGGATTAGGTTTAGGAATTTCTGGTGCAGATTCTGCATGTCTTGGCAGAAAACGCAGCTGCGGATTTGTCAAGTTTTTTGCACGGATCCGCAGCGTTTTTGGTGCAGTTTTGCTGCGGATTTTTTGCGGATTTTCAGCGTATTCTACCCCTGCGGATTTCTTTAATGGAATGGGTACAAAAATGCTGCAGATCCACAAAAAAGAAATGACATGCTACTTCTTTTAATCTGCAGCGCTTCCGCACGGAATTTTCCGCACCATCAGCACAGCGGGGTTTTTTTTTCACATTGATTTACATTGTACTGTAAATCACTTGCAGATCTGCAGCGTTTCTGCACCGCAAAAAATGCTGCGGATCCGCAGAGAATAGGCACAAACCCTAAGAGGAGATTTAATAGCTGCCTACAAATATCTGAAGGGATGTCACAGTGTAGAGGGATCATCATTATTCTCATTTGCACATGGAAATAAAAGAAGCAATGGAATGAAACTGAAAGGAAGAAGATACAGACTGGATATTAGAAAAACTGTTTTGACAGTAAGGGTGAACAATAGTGTTGAGCATTCCGATACCGCAAGTATCGGGTATCGGCCGATATTTGCTGTATCGGAATTCCGATACCGAGATCCGATATTTTTGTGGTATCGGGTATCGGTATCGAAACAACATTAATGTGTAAAATAAAGAATTAAAATAAAAAATATTGCTATACTCACCTCTCCGACGCAGCCTGGACCTCACCGAGGGAACCGGCAGCGTTGTTTGCTTAAAATTCGCGCGTTTCCTTCCTTACGTGAAGTCCCGGCTTGTGATTGGTCGCGTGCCGCCCATGTGGCCGCGACGCGACCAATCACAGCAAGCCGTGACGTAATTTCAGGTCCTTCAGGATTTTAAAATTACGTTCCGGCTTTGTGATTGGTCGCGTCGCGGTCACATGGGCGACGCGACCAATCACAAGCCGTGACATCACGGGAGGCAGGACAAGCGCGCATTTTTGTTGTGGATTCTGTTTGTGGGCTCCCTCTGGTGGTTACTGCTGGTACTGGGTGACTTTGGTGGGTTGCGGCCTTTGGTTTCCACCTGTCCATCAGTGGCTGGGTGTTTCCTATTTTACCTGGCCTTTCTGTCATTTCCCTTGCCGGCTATCAATGTATTCAGATGTGCTCTGTTTGGTTCCTGCCTACCTGCTCCCAGATCTTTCAGGATAAGCTAAGTGCTGATTTTCAGTTGTTTGGTTTTTTTGTCCAGCTTGCTTATTATGTCTCTATGCTAGCTGGTAGCTCTAGTGGACTGAGGTTCTCCCCATGTGCCATGAGTTGGCACATGGGTTCTTGTAATCTCAGGATGGTTTTTTTGATTAGGGTTTTTTGCTGACCGCTCAGTCCCCTTTTGTATCGTTCTGCTTTCTAGTTTACAGCGGGCCTCAATTTGCTAAAACTATATATATCATCTCTATGTGTGTGCCTTCCTCTCATTTCACCGTCAATACATGTGGGGGGCAACTATATCTTTTGGGGTTCATTCCGCTGGAGGCAAGTGAGGTCTTTATTTTCTCTGCAGTGCTAGTTAGCTCTTAGGCTGGTGCGTGGCGTCTAGAACCAACGTAGGCACGCTCCCTGGCTATCTCTAGTTGCGTTTGTCAGGCGTAGGGCAGCGGTCAGCCCAGGTTCCATCACCCTAGAGCTCGTCCGTAATATATTTGTACTTTGCTTGTCCTGTGCTATCCCTAGCCATTGGGATTCATGACAGTATAGCCGGCCCACAAAGTGTTAATTGTTTGGGCTGAAGCAGGAGAAAGAGAAGTGTTTAGGGAATTTTTTTTTTTTTTTTCCCTTCAGAGTTTTGCTGCCTAGCCCTTAATTGCTGTCTAGCTGCTTCTTACCTCCTCTTAACCCTTGAATGGCTCTGATCTTAGCTGTTTAACATGGATGTCCAGAGTTTGGCTTCCAGCCTGAGTAATCTCGCGGCAAAAGTTCAAAACATACAGGATTTTGTTGTTCACACTCCCATGTCTGAACCTAGAATTCCTATTCCAGAGTTCTTTTCTGGAGATAGATCTACCTTCCTGAATTTCAGGAACAATTGTAAATTGTTTCTTTCTTTAAAATCTCGCTCCTCTGGAGACCCTGCTCAACAGGTCAAGATTGTAATATCTTTCCTGCGGGGCGACCCTCAGAATTGGGCATTTGCATTGGCACCAGGGGATCCTGCATTGCTCAGTGTGGATGCGTTTTTTATGGCATTGGGATTGCTCTATGAGGAACCTAACCTGGAGATTAAGGCTGAAAAGGCTTTATTAGCCCTCTCTCAGGGGCATGATGAAGCGGAGATATATTGTCAGAAGTTTCGGAAATGGTCGGTGCTTACTCAGTGGAATGAGTGCGCCCTGGCTGCAAACTTCAGAAATGGTCTTTCTGAGGCCATTAAGGATATTATGGTGGGGTTCCTTACGCCTACAGGTCTGAATGAGTCTATGGCTATGGCCATTCAGATTGATCGGCGTTTACGGGAGCGCAAACCTGTGCACCAGTTGGCGGTGTCTTCTGAACAGGCACCTGAGACTATGCAATGTGATAGAATTCAGTCCAGAAGTGAACGGCAAAATTATAGGCGGAAAAATGGATTGTGTTTCTATTGTGGTGATTCAGCTCATGTTATATCAGCATGCTCTAAACGCACAAAAAGGGTTGATAAATCTTTTGCCATTGGTACTCTGCAGCCTAAGTTCATTTTGTCTGTGACTCTGATTTTTTCACTGTCTTCCATTTCCGTCGATGCCTATGTGGATTCGGGCGCTGCCCTGAGTCTTATGGATTGGTCATTTGCTAAACGCTGCGGTTTTAGTCTGGAACCTCTGGAAGTTCCTATTCCTCTGAAGGGAATTGACTCTACACCATTGGCTATGAATAAACCGCAGTATTGGACACAAGTGACCATGCGCATGACTCCCGTTCATCAGGAGGTGATTCACTTCCTTGTACTTTATAATTTACATGATGTACTAGTGCTTGGTCTGCCATGGTTACAAACTCATAATCCTGTCCTGGACTGGAAAACAATGTCTGTGTTAAGCTGGGGATGTCAGGGGGTTCATGATGATGCACCTCCGATTTCTATCGCTTCATCTACTCCTTCTGAGATCCCTGCATTTTTGTCTGACTATAGGGATGTTTTTGAGGAGCCTAAGCTCAATTCGCTCCCTCCGCATAGAGATTGTGACTGTGCTATAGAATTGATTCCTGGCAGTAAGTTCCCTAAGGGTCGTTTATTTAATCTGTCACTGCCAGAGCATACTGCTATGCGGAATTATATTAAGGAGTCCTTGGAAAAGGGACATATTCGTCCATCTTCGTCCCCTCTGGGAGCAGGTTTTTTTTTTGTGGCAAAAAAAGATGGTTCCCTGAGGCCTTGTATAGATTATCGCCTTCTGAATAAGATTACAGTCAAGTATCAGTATCCATTGCCATTATTGACTGATTTGTTTGCTCGCATTAAGGGGGCTAGGTGGTTCACTAAGATAGATCTTCGCGGTGCGTATAATCTGGTGCGGATAAAACAGGGTGATGAGTGGAAAACCGCATTTAATACGCCTGAGGGCCATTTTGAGTATTTGGTAATGCCTTTTGGACTCTCCAATGCTCCGTCAGTCTTTCAGTCCTTTATGCACAATATTTTCCGTGAATATCTGGATAAGTTTATGATTGTGTATTTGGATGATATTTTGGTGTTTTCTGATGACTGGGAGTCTCATGTTCTACAGGTCAGGAAGGTGTTTCAGGTTCTGCGGGCCAATTCTCTGTTTGTGAAGGGCTCAAAGTGTCTCTTCGGAGTCCAGAAGATTTCTTTTTTGGGGTACATTTTTTCTCCTTCTACTATTGAGATGGATCCCGTCAAGGTTCAGGCGATTTGTGACTGGACACAACCTACATCTGTTAAGAGCCTTCAGAAGTTCTTGGGGTTTGCTAATTTTTATCGTCGGTTCATTGCTAATTTTTCCAGTATTGTTAAACCTTTGACTGATTTGACTAAAAAGGGTGCTGATGTTGCTGATTGGTCTCCTGCGGCCGTGGAGGCCTTTCAGGAACTTAAGCGCCGGTTTTCCTCTGCTCCTGTGTTGTGTCAACCAGATGTTTCACTTCCTTTTCAGGTTGAGGTTGATGCTTCCGAGATTGGAGCGGGGGCGGTTTTGTCACAGAGAAGTTCTAATGGCTCGGTGATGAAGCCATGTGCATTCTTCTCTAGAAAATTCTCGCCCGCCGAGCGCAATTATGATGTGGGTAATCGGGAGCTTTTGGCCATGAAGTGGGCATTTGAGGAGTGGCGTCATTGGCTTGAGGGTGCTAAACATCGTGTGGTGGTCTTGACTGATCACAAGAATCTCATTTACCTTGAGTCTACCAGGCGTTTGAATCCTAGACAGGCTCGTTGGTCGTTGTTTTTTTCTCATTTCAATTTCGTGGTTTCATACCTGCCAGGTTCAAAGAATGTGAAGGCAGATGCTCTTTCCAGGAGTTTTGTGCCTGACTCTCCTGGAGACTCTGGGCCTACTGGTATCCTTAGGGATGGGGTAATATTGTCCGCCGTATCCCCAGACTTGCGACGTGCATTGCAGGAGTTTCAGGTGGATAAACCGGATTGTTGTCCACCAGAAAGACTGTTTGTTCCGGATGATTGGACCAGTAGAGTCATCTCCGAGGTCCATTCTTCTGTGTTGGCTGGTCATCCTGGAATATTTGGTACTAGAGACTTGGTGGCCAGGTCTTTTTGGTGGCCTTCCTTGTCTAGGGATGTGCGTACCTTTGTGCAGTCTTGTGAAGTGTGTGCTCGAGCTAAGCCTTGCTGTTCTCGGGCCAGTGGGTTGTTGTTATCCTTGCCCATCCCGAAGAGGCCTTGGACGCACATTTCCATGGATTTTATTTCTGATCTCCCGGTTTCACAGAAAATGTCCGTTATCTGGGTTGTGTGTGACCGCTTTTCTAAGATGGTTCATTTGGTGCCCTTGCCTAAGTTGCCTTCCTCCTCTGAGTTGGTCCCTTTATTTTTTCAGAACGTGGTTCGTTTGCATGGGATTCCGGAGAATATCGTTTCTGACAGGGGATCCCAGTTTGTGTCTAGATTTTGGCGGACGTTTTGTGCCAAGATGGGCATTGATTTGTCTTTCTCGTCTGCATTCCATCCTCAGACGAATGGCCAGACGGAGCGAACTAATCAGACCATGGAAACTTATTTGAGGTGTTTTGTTTCTGCTGATCAAGATTACTGGGTTGCTTTTTTGCCACTGGCCGAATTTGCTCTTAATAATCGGGCTAGTTCGGCCACGTTGGTCTCTCCTTTTTTTTTGTAATTCGGGGTTTCATCCTCGTTTTTCCTCTGGTCAGGTGGAGCCTTCGGATTGTCCTGGAGTGGACGTGGTGGTGGACAGGCTACATCAGATTTGGAATCAGGTGGTGGACAATTTGAAGTTATCTCAGGAGAAGACTCAGCAGTTTGCTAATCGCCGTCGCCGCGTGGGTCCCCGACTTCTTGTTGGGGATTTGGTGTGGTTGTCTTCTCGTTTTGTCCCTATGAAGGTCTCTTCTCCTAAGTTCAAGCCTCGGTTCATCGGTCCTTATAGGATCTCGGAGATTCTTAACCCTGTATCTTTTCGTTTGGATCTCCCAGCATCGTTTGCTATTCATAATGTGTTCCATCGGTCATTGTTGCGGAGGTATGAGGTGCCCGTTGTTCCTTCGGTTGAGCCTCCTGCTCCGGTGCTGGTGGAGGGAGAATTGGAGTATGTTGTTGAGAAGATCTTGGATTCTCGTGTTTCCAGACGCAAACTCCAGTATTTGGTTAAGTGGAAGGGTTATGGTCAGGAGGATAATTCCTGGGTGGTCGCCTCCGATGTTCATGCGACTGATTTGGTCCGCGCCTTCCATAGAGCTCACCCTGATCGCCCTGGGGGTTCTCGTGAGGGTTCGGTGACCCCTCCTCAAGGGGGGGGTACTGTTGTGGATTCTGTTTGTGGGCTCCCTCTGGTGGTTACTGCTGGTACTGGGTGACTTTGGTGGGTTGCGGCCTTTGGTTTCCACCTGTCCATCAGTGGCTGGGTGTTTCCTATTTTACCTGGCCTTTCTGTCATTTCAATTGCCGGCTATCAATGTATTCAGATGTGCTCTGTTTGGTTCCTGCCTACCTGCTCCCAGATCTTTCAGGATAAGCTAAGTGCTGATTTTCAGTTGTTTGGTTTTTTTGTCCAGCTTGCTTATTATGTCTCTATGCTAGCTGGTAGCTCTAGTGGACTGAGGTTCTCCCCATGTGCCATGAGTTGTCACATGGGTTCTTGTAATCTCAGGATGGTTTTTTTGATTAGGGTTTTTTGCTGACCGCTCAGTCCCCTTTTGTATCGTTCTGCTTTCTAGTTTACAGCGGGCCTCAATTTGCTAAAACTATATATATCATCTCTATGTGTGTGCCTTCCTCTCATTTCACCGTCAATACATGTGGGGGGCAACTATATCTTTTGGGGTTCATTCCGCTGGAGGCAAGTGAGGTCTTTATTTTCTCTGCAGTGCTAGTTAGCTCTTAGGCTGGTGCGTGGCGTCTAGAACCAACGTAGGCACGCTCCCTGGCTATCTCTAGTTGCGTTTGTCAGGTGTAGGGCAGCGGTCAGCCCAGGTTCCATCACCCTAGAGCTCGTCCGTAATATATTTGTACTTTGCTTGTCCTGTGCTATCCCTAGCCATTGGGATTCATGACACATTTTAAAATGCGCGCTTGTCCTGCCTCCCGTGATGTCACGGCTTGTGATTGGTCGCGTCGCCCATGTGGCCGCGACACGACCAATCACAGCAAGCCGTGACGTAATTTTAGGTCCTTCAGGATTTTAAAATTACGTTCCGGCTTTGTGATTGGTCGCGTCGCAGTCACATGGGCGACGCGACCAATCACAAGCCGTGACGTCACGGGAGGCAGGACAAGCGCGCATTTTAAAATGCGCGCGTGTCCAGCCTCCCGTGACATCACGGCTTGTGATTGGTCGCGTCGCCCATGTGACCGCGACGCGACCAATCACAAAGCCGGAACGTAATTTTAAAATCCTGAAGGACCTAAAATTACGTCACGGCTTGCTGTGATTGGTCGCGTCGTGGCCACATGGGCGGCACGCGACCAATCACAAGCCGGGACTTCACGTAAGGAAGAAAACGCGCGAATTTTAAGCAAACAATGCTGCCGGTTCCCTCGGTAAGCTCCAGGCTGCATCGGAGAGGTGAGTATAGCAATATTTTTTATTTTAATTCTTTCTTTTACACATTAATATGGATCCCAGGGCCTGAAGGAGAGTTTCCTCTCCTTCAGACCCTGGGAACCATCAGGAATACCGTCCGATACTTGAGTCCCATTGACTTGTATTGGTATCGATATCGGATTGGATCCGATACTTTGCCGGTATCGGCCGATACTTTCCGATACCGATACTTTCAAGTATCGGACGGTATTGCTCAACACTAGTGATCAATGAATGGAACAGGCTGCTGTGATAGGTGGTTAGTTCTCTTTCAGTGGAAGTCTTCACACAGAGGCTGGACAGGCATCTGTCTGAGATGGTTTAGTGAATCCTGCCTTGAGCAGGCAGTTAGACACAAAGGCCCTTGAGGTCCCTTCCAACTCTAACATTCTATGATTCTATAACCTTCAGGGCAAGATATGGGAGAAAAGAGAGGATGATGATGAGTTGTATATCCCACTTGGTGTGAACCCAGAGGCACGCAGCTGAGTAGCTCATCAGAGGAGGTTACGTTGCAGCTTGCAGCACAGACACAGAGTGATGCAACCATGACAAGCACTGCATCCTTAGCCACAACTCTGGCTGTTGATAGCATCGGTTGCGAGTCTGCAGTTGCAGTGCAGAAAGTATTTCCTAGCCTGAGCATTTTCTGAGATTGTAAAGGAAGACCCAACTCACATTATTTGCCAAAGACTATGTAGAGGCAAAAATTGCTAATATTTGGCTGCTACTTGCATGAATTTGCACATGCACAATCAACATGCTTTAATCTGAGAATCTCACTGTGCTAAAATGCAGATAAGTGGGCCTCGACAAACAGCAATCGTTCCATCCGCAGCATCAGCTCCTTCTTCCTCCTCAATCACCATGCCAAGTGTTGTCATAGAGATTTCCATAACAGAAAATCCATTTCTTTACCCCCTACACTCAGGTGAGTGAGAGTCTGTCAGCTGTTACGGAAGTCGACATGACTAGTGTTGAGCATTCCGATACTGCAAGTATCGGGTATCGGCCGATACTTGCTGTATCGGAATTCCGATACCGAGATCCGATATTTTTGTGATATCGGGTATCG
Source organism: Ranitomeya variabilis (assembly GCF_051348905.1). NCBI lineage: Eukaryota > Metazoa > Chordata > Amphibia > Anura > Dendrobatidae > Ranitomeya > Ranitomeya variabilis. Next base: position 319,607,489 of record NC_135236.1, read on the forward strand.
GTATCGAAACAACATTAATGTAAAAATGTGTAAAAGAGAGAATTAAAATAAAAAATATTGCTATACTCACCTCTCCGACGCAGCCTGCACCTTACCGAGGGAAGCGGCAGCATTCTTTGTTTAAAATTCGCGCTTTTCTTTCCTTTACGTGAGTCCCGGCTTGTGATTGGTTGCGTGCCGCCCATGTGACCGGGACGCAACCAATCACAGCAAGCCGTGACGTAATTTCAGGTCCTTCAGGATTTTAAAATTACGTTCCGGCGTTGTGATTGGTTGCGTCGCAGTCACATGGGAGACGCAACCAATCACAAGCCGTGACGTCACGGGAGGCTGGACACGCGCGCATTTTAAAATGGTCGCGTGTCCAGCCTCCCGTGACGTCCCGGCTTGTGATTGGTTGCGCCGCGATCAACCAATCACAAGCCGGGAGGCTGGACACGCGCCCATTTTAAAATTTTAAAATGCGCGCGTGTCCAGCCTCCCGGCTTGTGATTGGTTGACCGCGGCGCAACCAATCACAAGCCGGGACGTCACGGGAGGCTGGACACGCACCCATTTTAAAAAGCGCGCGTGTCCAGCCTCCCGTGACGTCACGGCTTGTGATTGGTTACTGGCGGCCATGTTGCCGGGACGCGGACCAATCACAGCAAGCTGTGACGTAATTTCGTCACGGCTTGCTGTGATTGGTCCGCGTCCCGGCAACATGGCCGCCCTGACCAATCACAAGCCGGGACTTCACGTAACCAAGTAAAAGCGCGAATTTTAAACAAACAATGCTGCCGGTTCCCTCGCTGAGGTCCAGGCTGCGTCGGAGAGGTGAGTATAGCGATATTTTTTATTTTAATTCTTTCTTTTACACATTTATATGGATCCCAGGGCCTGAAGGAGAGTTTCCTCTCCTTCAGACCCTGGGAACCATCAGGAATACCGTCCGATACTTGAGTCCCATTGACTTGTATTGTTATTGGGTATCGGTATCGGATTGGATCCGATACTTTGCCGGTATCGGCCGATACTTTCTGATACCGATACTTTCAAGTATCGGACGGTATCGCTCAACACTAGACATGACTGCTGCTTTTGTTTCACCGAGCACAACACATCTTTCCTTCCTCTAGTGTTAGGGTCGTGACCGACCCGTTTTAGGTTTTAAATGCATTCAAATTCTACATACATTTGTTTATTGCATCAAGACTTTTTGACTTTTTCAGGAACTTATTTTTAAACAAAATACAATAAAATAAAACTATTTTACTAACTTGTAAAATGCTCTTATTAAAATTATAACATTTGTGTTGTTGGGGCCAATTTCGACCCAGGTCTAATTTAAGAGTTAAAAAACAATAATAAGTCCCAAAACTGAACTCATAAACACAATATAAACCAATAGCTCACAGCCAGCTCTACCTCCAACAACTTGAGTTAGGGACATGTCCAGGCATGTATGGCCAAATCAGCTTAGAGTTGGTACTTTGCAGATTATACATCTCCAGTTTACACATGCAACAATGAGGAGAAGATTTGATGTAAGCCAAATTCTAGATTATATCTTAGATGATAATGATAGCAAAAGATCAGGGGGATCTCAGTCCAATGATAATGGAGTTCTCTGGAGAAAAAATGTGATGGGTCCCATTCTTCTTTTCGTTCATACCAGGGAAGAGGACGTAACCCCAGGAACAAGGGCAACAGACAGTATCTGTCCGGTTCTAAATCCCTACCCACACGGATGCAGACCCGCTCACAGGTATCGAGCGATCAGCTTGTGTATAATATTTCATCCTCTGTCCTTTCCTCTATGGAATTGTATGTTTTGCAAAAAGGTCTGTCATTCTGCCCTACTCCTCCATTTAATGATTTTACCCTGGATCAAGAACTTAATAGATTCTTCAGATCTCTTCGTCTTAAGGTTCACTTCTCCAATACTATCCCACCATCACCATTATCATCTAATGTTGTTAATGATAATAATATGGATAATACTGTTGAGAATACTACCCTTTCCCTTAGGAAATTGAATTTGACCCAACGTAGCACCTTCTCGCCTCCTAGATCTTATCACCCTGTAGAGACATTTATTTCTTTGGTCAAAAAAGATGTCTGTCTTAAATTAATTGAGATTCAACGGGGTCACCTTCATATTAGGAGTAACATATCTAGAGCCGAGAAAGGTGCGATTGATAGCTTACGGTCTAATAGACAATTGGTAGTTAAACCTGCCGATAAAGGCGGGGCGGTAGTGGTTATGGATAGGCAATACTATATCGATGAGATTCGTTCTCAATTAAGTGACTCTGATATCTACCTTCAGATTACTCGTGATCCTACATCCGATATCTCCAAGGAAATCCGCAGGTTATCTAATCGTTTTTGTTCATTAGGGGTTATTGATAATAAATTGGGCGAATTCCTGATTAATCCATACCCTATCTGCCCCGTCCTTTACACGTTGCCCAAGATTCACAAAAATCTCACACGTCCTCCGGGAAGACCAATAGTGGCCTCCACTGGCTCTTTGCTTTCTCCTCTGGCTATGGTGCTAGAAAAGATTTTATCTCCTTTATTAGGTTTTATTCCTTCTTTTCTGCGCGACACTTCACAATTTTTGTCTGCCATTCGTGACCTTAAGGCAATACCTATCGATTGTTATCTAGTAACACTAGATGTGAATAGTTTGTATACTAACATTGATAACATGAGTGGTATCCAGGCTGTGGAGACCTTTTTGAGTGAAAACACTGAGTTCCATTCGGACTTGAAGGAATTCTGTAGGTCGCTACTTACACTGATTTTGACAAAAATTTTCTTTTTGAGGATGAATATTTTATTCAACTTAATGGTACTGCAATGGGGAGTAACGTGGCGCCCCCCTATGCCAATATTTTTATGGCTGATTTTGAATCCAAATTCGTTTATACACATGTACTCTTCCAACAGTTTTGTCCACTGTGGAAGAGATACATCGACGATATTTTTTTGATATGGAGTGGGGACTTAGATTCACTTATGTCCTTTTATCGGTTTATCAACACATCTGTTGACAAATTAACTTTTTCCATACAATATGACCAGAAATCTATTTCTTTTTTAGACACCTTGGTTACCATCAATGAGGATAGAACTTTATCTACTGATCTGTTTGTTAAATCCACGGATAAGAATAGCCTACTTTTTTTCACCAGTTGTCACCCTTGCCATATTAAGCGGTCTCTTCCAAGATCACAATATAGTAGGATTAATAGGATTGTGTCTGATCCCTCCCTACGGACTGTAAGATTGAAAGAGATGGCATCCAAATTCCGCAACCGAGGGTATCCTGACTCACTTTTAGATTTTCCTGTTGATTGTCCGGTGTCCACTAGAGCACAACCAAGAGTTAGTAGGATTGCTTTTGTTAATACCTACCATCCTTTTATGCCCATTTTCCATGGCTTGATATATAAACATTGGCCCCTCTTGGGTCTATCTTATCCCAACATTCCCGAATTTCAAATAGCCCCACTCATTTGTCATAAAAAAACCCCTAATCTTCGTAATCTTCTGGTTTCAGCAGATATTGGCAGTTCTAAGGTGATATCTAGACAAACATTTCTGGCTACAGCCCGCAAAGGAATATTTCCATGTTTACATTGCGTCCAATGTTCTAACATTACGAGGGGCGATACGTTTACCCACCCCAGATCAGGAAAGCGTTTTTCGATCCCCGGTTATTTCAGTTGTGACTCCACATTTGTTATTTATCTCATCAAGTGTCCGTGCGGTCTCGGATATGTTGGTGAAACCACCCAGCATATCCGTGACCGCATTGCACAACATAAGTCCACGATCCGGTGTAAAAGACTTCTTCTACCGATACCAGCTCATTTTATTGCACACAATCACAGCGTTGCACAGTTGCGATACCAAATTATTGAAAGCATTCCTATAGTCAGAAGAGGTGGCAATAGGATTCTTAAGTTAAAACAGAGAGAGTCCTATTGGATCCATGTGCTCCAAACCTTGGAACCACATGGTCTCAATCGGGATTATGAGATTTTCTATTGACAGCATTTCATATCATAGGACTTTAACCCTAGATCCCCTAGTATATACTGTTATTTACTGTTATATTATTATTTCTCCTTTGGTCGGCCTTAATAGAATGTGGTTTATGTTATGTCCTGTTAATTTTTCAGTGATTCTCTGTGTTTATACATGTATATGTATATAAGCATTTTTGTCCTAATATATATTTTTGCCCTTTTTCTTTTTTTCCTTGTAGACCTAGATCCAGCGGTCCATCACCCTTTGGTGTTTGTTACATTGCACAGGTTTGTGGGACTTTGGTTCTATACCTATTTCTATATGTGTTTTTTCCTCCCCTTTTATACATCTCTTGTGTTTAGGACACATTGCGCAAGCGCACAGTTCTGATTTTTTCGGTATGGTGCCGTTCCGCTGTTCCTTATTTTTTGACTTATGCCAGCCGCCATCTGTTTCCAGTCCTCTGGACTGTTTTTGCCCCACTTCCGTCGACTTTAAGCATCTGCGCATGCGCCGCATAGTATGGCTGTACGGCTATCAGACTCATTTATTTCCGGGCCGTAGGTCAGCGTTCCCTTAAATAGAGCTCAGTTCCTTCCTCTTTTACACCTCGTGTCCTGAGCGGTAGTGCCTACGTCCCTCTCTCCTCTATCCAGCAGGTTTGTATATACTTTCCGGTGTCTCGGCCTTTCTTATTTCATTTTTTCATCTTAATGTTATCCTTGTTTATTTATTCCTCTAGCCGTAACCTCACCACCATACAGGTAATACTCTCTCTGTTCTCTATCACCCTTTACAGATGGATGTGCTCTCACGTATGGTTTTTGATTTTTGCTGATTACCAGTGCTGGACTTCTTTTTCTTTTGGATCAACTTATATTTATTTTTTTCTGGGCATGCCATCCTAGTTTTATGGTTTTGGTTCTTGATATACTCACCAGTGTTGTTTATATTCTTTCTTGCAAACAGGACATATACTTATTCCACCATTCATTTATGGTATATGTTTTTGATACATGATATATGTTATGTAATATATCTATTTGAGTATCGATTTCCTTTCTGTTTCTGATTTTTTGGTTATACATATAACCTGTCTTTATTGTTAATTTTTTGTATCTGCAATTATGTTCATTTTTTCTTTATAGATAAATGCCGTGATAAAGGCTTTTTGCCGAAACATTGGCATGGTGTGTGACTGGTTGTAATCTAATAAATTGAATTTTGATTCTACTGAAAAGAGTCCTTGGATTAATCTCTTTAGATGATAATGAATCAGTGGACACACAGCAGCAAACTGATACAGATGAACAGGTTTCTGAGGAGGAAGATGATGTGGAGTATCAACCGGAAGACACAGACAGTTCTGATCAGTCTGATGAGGAGGTCACTGGTGCTGAAGCTGCTCCCGCTGAAAGATTCAAGTCCAAAAGTGGCAAGATCAGTTGGAGCTCAGTACCTCCAGATGTACATGGCAGGGCAGATGCTGCAAATGTCATAAAAATGACCCCTGGGATCACAAGGTTTGCTGTGACAAGAGTAAGTGACATCAAGACATGTTTTGATCTGTTTATGCCATTGTCAATAAAAAAAGTCATTATTGCTATGACAAACCTTGAAGGAAAAAAAGTCCACGGCGACATGTGGAATGACCTTAATGATGATGTCCTGGATGCCTACATTGGTGTTCTTCTCCTTGCTGGAGTGTACAAATCCTGCAATGAGGCCACTGATAGTCTCTGGGATGCATCGACAGGCAGGAATATTTTCCGGGCAACAATGTCACTTCAAAAGTTTCAAATGATATCAAGAGTCCTCAGATTTGACAACAGAGACACCAGAACAAAATCTGACAAACTTGCTCCCATCAGGGATGTTTGGGAGAAATGGGTGCAGCTCCTTCCACTGATGTTCAACCCAGGGCCAGAGGTGACAGTAATAACAATAATCTTTATTTATATAGTGCCAACATATTCCGCAGCGCTTTACAGTTTAACAGTTTCAAACACAACAGTAGATGAACGTTTTCTCCCTTTCTGCGGAAAATGCCCCTTCCGGCAATACATGCCAAGTAAGCCAGGCAAATACGGCACAAAAATCTGGGCAGCCTGTGATGCAATAACTAGCTATGCATGGAATCTACAGATTTACACAGGCAAGTCTGCAAGCGGCATCCCTGAAAAAAAACAAGGAAAACGTGTAGTCCTCGATATGACTACTGGACTGCAGGGTCACAACATTACTTGTGACAATTTTTTTACCAGCTATGACCTTGGACAAGAACTTCTCAGGAGGAAAATCACCATGGTGGGCACAGTGAAAAAAAACAAACCTGAGCTGCCCGCTGAATTGCTGCAGATGAAGGACAGGGCTCCACTTTCCTCAAAGTTTGTTTTTACAGACACCACCACTGCTGTTTCATACTGCCCCAAAAAACGACGGAATGTGGTACTGATGTCCACACTTCACAAAGATGCAGCTGTGTCATCCGGAAGTGACAAAAAGCCCAGAATCATCCTGGACTATAACAAAAACAAAGGAGGAGTGGACAACCTGGACAAGCTGACTGCCACCTACACTTGCCAGCGAATGACTAGGAGATGGCCAATGGTTGTATTTTACAACATCCTTGATGTGTCAGCATGCAATTCATTTGTGTTGTGGACCCATATTCACCAAGGATGGAATTCAAAGAAAAAAAACAAGCGGAGGATGTTTCTTGAGGAACTAGGAAGATTCCTTGTCAAGGCACACATTGACCAAAGGGAACGAGTGCCCCGAGAAGCAGCCTTGGTCCGACAACTCCAGAGCTCAACAAGTGCTTCGGCCACACCCACAGCAACACAAAGAGCATCATCACCAGCATCCTCCTCAACCAGGCCTGCCTCAACATCAACCACAACAGCCACAACCACAGTGAGACCAACTGATTCTAAAAGAAAGAGGTGTCAGGTCTGCCCTAGCAATAAGGACAGAAAGACAAACACATTGTGCTTCGCCTGCAAAAAATACCTCTGCAAAGAACACACAAAAAGTGTCATTTTTTGCCACATATGCATCTAAATACTAATGCATCTAAAAACTAGTACTTGATTTCTGTTGATTTGATTTGCTTGATTGATTGTTGTTTGTTTGTTTGACCTAGAAAAGCTACTTTTTATTATTATTGCTATTAATGTTAATATAATTTTCATCTTTTATTTGTGTTAAAGTTCTATAAAAAAAATCTGTTTTTTGCCTTTTTCATAAAGTAGTTAGATGTGGGTCAAAATTGACCCATAACACCATAGATGTTACTAGAGTTAATAATATGAAATATATATATGTATATTTTTTTACATTTAAGAAATGTGTTCTAAAACCCTTCAGTAATAGTCAGGTAATATAACAAACTTTTTTAAGTTTATATTATTCTCTTGAGGTTCATTTGACAATATTTTTATATTGAAAATGATGGGTATGCTCTCAAATGAAAGGCCCAGGGGGCCACAACAAAAATATTAAAATCAATCCTTCCATGGATGAGAAACCCTAACAAGGTAACTAAGAGGTAAGAAACAAATTGGATCATAAATAACTGTTTTTAGGGTATCCTAGGGGTGATTTAAGACACGGGTCAAAACCGACCTGTTAACATAAGAAAGAGTAACAGAAAGCTAACACTAGAGGAAGGTTAAATCCACCATAACATCTCTACCTGCACCTCACTCGCAGTCCAGCAGTTTGTCCTGTGCACCCTACTCCACCCTCCCTAAGCTCTGCAGCCAGCCATGGGTCCCGCAGTTGTGGTCACATAAAATATTTTTTCTTCCTACACATGCTAAAGCTAAGTGCTTGAACTGTTCCATCTCCAATCTGTTGGCCACGGAAATGTTGCCTTTACACCTAGTGAATACGGATGGTTTCTAATAGTTGGATGCCGTTGCAGTTACCTAGTTGCCTTTTGTTGCCTTTACTTCTCTACAAAAGAGAAGTCAGATAACTGCTCCTTCACCCCAATCCCACTTCCACCCTCTGTTACCCTCCCTTCCTTTGAAGTGCACTCTGTGCGCATCTACTCCCCCTCCAACCTCCAACTGTCTGCCATTTACTGCCCCCCAGGGCCAGCCACCACCTTCTTTGACCACTTCACCACCTGGCTACTTCATTTCCTTTCTGCGGACATCCCCACTATCATCATGGGCGATTTCAACATCCCCATTGACACTTCCCTCTCAGCTGCCACTAAACTTCTATCTCTCACTTCCTCCTTCGGCCTCACTCAATGGTCTTCTGCAGCCACTCACAAAGATGGTCACACACTGGACCTCATCTTCACCTGCCTCTGCTCCCTATCTAACCTCTCTAACTCACCTCTTCCTCTCTCTGACCACAACCTTCTCACATTCTCATCTCTCTCCACTCCATGTCTACAATCCCCACCCCACAAACTTTCACACCCTCGCTGAAATCTTAAACATCTTGACCTACATTCATTCTCTGAATCCCTCCTCCCTCTCACAGACATAAGTTCCATACACAATGCGGATGACGCTGCCGCTCTATATAACACCACAATAGCTGTAGCTTTGGAATCTGCTGCCCCACTTACACATACCAAAGCTCGCAAAATCAACAGACAGCCCTGGCACACCAGCCTGACCAAAGAACTGAGGCGAGCTTCCAGGGCTGCTGAGCGCAGATGGAAAAGATCCTACTCCAACGAGCACTTCATCGCATTCAAACAGTCCCTCGCTACTTTCAAGACCACACTCGCCACAGCTAAACAAACCTACTTCTCATCTCTCATATCCTCCGTCTCACAACCCTAAACAGTTATTTAACACCTTCAATTCTCTCCTCCGTCCCCCAGCACCTCCTCCCTCCCCACTTATCTCCGCTGAAGACTTTGCCTCATTTTTCAAGCAGAAGATTAATAGCATCAGAGACAGTTTTGGTCAACAACCCCCAGAGCCCTTCCTCCCGACTTCCCAGCCCTCCACCTCCAAAACCAACTTCTCCACCATTACAGAAGATCAACTCTCCACTCTACTCTCAAGATCGCATCTCACCACCTGTGCACTTGACCCGCTCCCATCCCACCTCATCCCAAACCTCACCACAGTCTTCATCCCAACCCTAACCCATCTCTTCAAACTATCAATAACAACTGGTGTTTTCCCCTCAAGCTTTAAACATGCCTCCATCACACCTATCCTCAAAAAGCCTTCTCTTGACCCATCCTCTGTATCTAGCTATCGCCCTATATCACTTCTCCCTTATGCCTCCAAACTACTGGAACAACACGTTTACCTTGAACTGTCCTCCCATCTCTCTTCTTGCTCCCTCTTTGACCGCTTACAATCTGGCTTCCGGTCACACCATTCCCCTGAAACTGCCCTAACTAAGGTCACCAAAGACCTCTTAACTGCCAAGAGCAAGCAACACTACTCTGTCCTCCTCCTCGACCTGTCGGCTGCCTTTGACACAGTGGACCATTCCCTATTATTACAGACCCTCTCATCCCTTGGCATCACTGACTTGGCCCTATCCTGGATCTCATCATACCTAACAGACCGGACATTCAGCGTCTCCCACTCACACACCACCTCCTCACCTCACCCCCTATCTGTCGGAGTCCCGCAAGGTTCAGTTCTAGGGCCCCTGCTCTTCTCCATTTACACCTTTGGCCTGGGACAGCTCATAGAATCTCATGGCTTTCAGTATCACCTCTACGCTGATGACACACAGATCTACATCTCTGGACCAGATATCACCTCCCTACTAACCAGAATCCCTCAATGTCTGTCCACTATTTCATCCTTCTTCTCCGCTAGATTTCTGAAACTTAACATGGACAAAACAGAATTCATCATCTTTCCCCCATCTCACGCGACCCCCCCAACGAACCTAACCATTACAGTAAATGGCTGCCCACTCTCCCCAGTCCCACAAGCTTGCTGCCTCGGGGTAATCCTTGATGCTGATCTCTCCTTCAAACCACATATCCAAGCCCTTTCCACTTCCTGCCGACTTCAACTCAAAAATATTTCACAAATCCGTTCATTCCTCAACCAAGAATCTGCAAAAACCCTAGTCCATGCCCTCATCATCTCTCCCCTTGACTACTGCAACCTCCTGCTCTGTGGCCTCCCCTCGAACACTCTCACACCCCTCCAATCTATTCTAAACTCTGCTGCCTGACTAATCCACCTGTCCCCCCGCTATTCCCCGGCCTCTCCCCTCTGTCAATCCCTTCACTGGCTCCCCATTGCCCAGAGACTCCAGTACAAAACCCTAACCATGACGTACAAAGCCATCCACAACCTGTCTCCTCCATACATCTGTGACATCGTCTCCCAGTACTTACCTACACGCAACCTCCGATCCTCACAAGATCTCCTTCTCTACTCCCCTCTTATCTCCTCTTCCCACAATCGTATACAAAATTTCTCTCGCGTATCACCCCTACTCTGGAACCCTCTACCACAACACATCAGACTCTCGCCTACCATAGAAATCTTCAAAAAGAACCTGAAGACCCACCTCTTCCGAAAAGCCTACAGCCTGCAGTAACCACAGATCAACCAAACCGCTGCATGACCAGCTCTATCCTCACCTACTGTATTCTCACCCATCCCTTGTAGATTGTGAGCCTTCGCGGGCAGGGTTCTCTCTCCTCCTGTACCAGTCATGACTTGTATTGTTTAAGATTATTGTACTTGTTTTTATTATGTATACCCCTCCTCACATGTAAAGCGCCATGGAATAAATGGCACTATAACAATAAATAATAATAATAATAATACCTGTGCTACACCAGCATGTTGCAGACAACATCACCCATTCCCTGAAAAAAAATCTATGTTTGCCAGGGTGAATTTCACCACTGACACCTGGAAAAGCAATCATGGCCTGGGGCCTTACATTTCACAGACTGGTCATGGGGTGACCCTGGTGGCTTGGAGGGGAAGCAGTAAAGGGGCTGCTCCACAAGTCTTGGAATCCCCAAAGCTTGTGGGACAAACCTCTGTATCTAACAGTTCCTCATCTGCTTCTGGCTCCTCCACCTCCTCAAGGGCCTCCACCTGCATCCTCAACCTCTCCCTTAATGAGACATAAGTTTCAACAGTTTCACCTCTGTAATGCACAGTCAGGGCTCACCTCAATCAGGCACTGTTAAAATTAATATGCCTTGGAGATCGCAGTCACACAGCACAAGAGTTTTAGACAGCTATCCAAGCTGAGTTAGAGCAATGGCTGTCTCCACTGAACCTGCAGCCAGGGTAGGCTGTATGAAATAACAGTGGGAACCTGGTGGCTGTCCTATGACAGGGAAACCTCACCCACATGCCTTGCATGGCTCATGCCCTCAATTTCTCCTCCACTTTCCTGTCCTTGATGTGCTGCTGTAGAATGCATGCTCGCTGTGTGCTCATTTTTGACTAACGCATCTCACAGGTCATCGATCTGTATAGCTACAGAAGTCTTTCAGCCTACCAGTTAACAGTTTGATTTGCAAAGTTTCACTCTGCACATGTTGCAGCAACTGTGACAGCAGCAACGAGCCCTGGTGCAATATGTCCTTTTGCATGGCTTGGGCCAATGCAGTATGGACACAGTGGAAATCATACTTGTGAAGTGTGCACAGGCGAAGGACTTCTGCACTTTTCTGCACAGTTTCAAAATTGCTGCTAAGATGGTTAGTGCTAAAGATGTCATCATCAGCATCACTATTCTGGTCATCTGCACACTTTGAATAGCATGTGTGACGAGGTGGTCATCCCAGAGGAAGAAGTGAAAGCAGAGGAGGATACAGAAAGGATAACAATATCTCTAAGTTCCGGACTGTCGTCTTACAGGCTGTTGCTATAGGAGGGTGGATTACATTGATTTAGTTCGAATCATGGTACCAGACAAACTGTTAGAGAAGGTGCAGGAGCCAAGTAACAAATTGAGGTGGACAATGAGGAAGAGGTGATGGATGTGCAACAGTCAGGAGATCAAGAGTATAATTATCCCCTCTCTATTGCCTTGGTTTGTGGTAGGGGACAGGGGAAGCAACCTTGAGTGTTACCGTGCCACCAACAAACCATGGACTTGGACCTCATGGAATGAGATCACACATAATCTCCCTCCTGTCTCTGCTGGTGCAGCTAGCTAGCTGCCCCACAGTCTCTCCTACTACACACCAACTAAAAAGTGATTGTGTTGAGTGATTTAGAATGTGGTATTTCAGGCTGGATTGTGAAAAAGACAATTTAGAGCTTATTTTTGAGGGCTCATACTCATTGCCGTTAAAAAATCAATACAATGTTGTTCCTGAAAAGTCGAATGAGTCTTGTGTATATATTAGGTAATTATAAATAGCTATCTATACAATTAGATAGTAGAAAAAAAGGGGAAACTGCACAGCAAACATCCAGAAAAAAAGGTGATGTTTATTGCCAAAATGGCGTGGCGATGTTTTGGATACAATCCTTTCTCAAGCCTTGAGAAAGGATTGTATCCGAAACATCGCCACACCATTTGGGCAATAAACATCACTTTTTTTTTCTCGAAGTCTGCTGTGCTGTTTCCCCTTTTATCTACTATTGCAAGGAGCCTTCTGAGATTGCTGGCTGGGGATGCGTGCACTTTGTTATGGTACTGTGTTGGGTGCTGTTCCAATTTTTTAACCTATACGAATAGATAGATATAAATATGTGAGTGAAATAAGTAATCAGTACATTGTTTGTGTAGCTTACTGTGCATGTATTTATTTAATAAATAAATATCTGAAAAAAGTAGAGTGGGATACCCTGAAATGTTATTATTGAGGAGAGTGAAAGCAGACAGCTGAGGGCTGATGTTGATAGCATGGGAATGAGGTAAAACACATGGAGCTTCCCAGGCTATTAATAGCAACTCACAGCTGTATATTTACTGGTTGTTAAAATGTATAGTCCCACTATAATTGATAACCAGCAAAGGCTAAGAAAACAGCTGCACACTGATATATTGCAAATTTTTTTCTCAGTCCGATTTAAACTGAAAAAAAAATTGCAGATGAGCAGAGAATCATAGAATAAGATTAGGCATAATGGAATCCCATTTTCTCAGACTGCACTCATCCTTTTTTCTTGCATTTGAGTTGCCAAGTCCAACGTATTACTGGTAAATGGAGAGTCACGCGGCCGTATAAATAGGACAAGGATCGCAACACAATGCTTGGACTGATTGTTGACTCTCCCAACCAGAGCATGACAGCTGCATAGGAATACACACTGTCACACTCCTGTTGGGAGAGCCTATAGCCAATCTGAGCATTGTCTGGCAACTCTCTTCTTAGTTATACGGCCCTATGACTGTCCCCTTAAACTGAGAGTCAGAAGTGAGCTGCACACAATTGCAACCTTCATTTTAACCCTGATATCTGAAGCTGCATTGCAACTTGCATGACAATTCTGGCCTCTTTTTCAATTCAGAATCTTAGCTTCAAAATTATCTCTCAGATCACTTCTGTCACTGCAATCCAGACTGAGATATGCTCAATAGTAAGCAAGACATATCACATACGATTTTGGTTATTGAAGTGCCACATATGAACATATAAGATACAGTGCAAATTAATTGGGACAAAGCAAAAAAATAAAATGTTATAATGCACTGTTACATACTTATTCTGAAAATTACCTTTTTCCACTGGCTAGTTGACCAAGATTAATTTATTTTATATTAAAACTGGTTTGAATCACTGACTGGTAACCAACTTACGATTCTACTTAAAAAATGCTTTGTCCCAATTAATTTGCACAGCACTTTACATCTTTGATAAGGAAACTATTAAAGGTAACAATTGATATGTCTTTACTCTAACTTTGTTACTTTTTCAAAAGTAACGTCATAAAGCAAAACAAAAAAAATACCAATATCTGTAACTGAAAACAAATCTAATAATTAAACTTTGCCTATTACTCTTGCAATTTTTTAAAATATAGTTAAAAATCCTTTTTATGCCATTACCACGCAAAGTATTTTTTGAAAAATATTGTCATTGTGTTCTCGAGGTTTGTTTTATTTTTCATTTTTTTACATTTACACCATAAAGGCATATTAGCTATATGTGAATAGGGACATGTAAACCACATAATTAAAAGTTTTTTTCTGGGTGGGTAATTGGTGATTGAACTGGGTTAGTGACATTTTATTAAGTGAAACTCTTGGTACAGGATTAGGAGATGCATAAAAAAATGGAAAAATGTCTGAATTAAAAATGTTATATAAGAAACACTTTTACAAAACAAATGGTGATTATAGCAATTTAACAGAAAAAAACTGTAATGAAATATAATACATTTGAGTGTTTTTTATAGAAAAGGTAAGAAAATAGTAGTTGTTTGTAGAAGAAAAGAAAAACATTAAAAAAATCTGCAAATGGCATTAAACCCAGTGTCATTGATTTTCAAAAGTTATGAAAATAATAATATTTCAAAATGATCTTATCTATGTTAAAATGTAACCCAACTTACTAGATGAAAGCAGAAAGAATTACTCATTAGGACGGCCAGATGACCATTAACTTGAGTTGAAAAATGCTTCGATGAACAAGAAGCATCAAATGAATTTCAGTTATGATGCCTCACAACTTGTGAATGTGTGCTTCATCAATGTGAGAAAGAATTAAAGTTGGTATTTAAAGTATTCAAAGGCAATCTGTAACATTGTCACATAAAAAGTGATTCTACTTGCCATGAAGCATAGGTCAATCACTGAATGTAATTGGCATGAAACATCTGAAATGTTTCAGGAATTCTTAAAAGACCCAACAAATATGAATGAACTTTATAACGACTCAACAAAGGAGTCATGCTGTGTCAGGGTTATTTTTGTATTAGTTGTAGTGTAGCCAGTAAATGAACCTTGTGGTTTTAGTACCTAATTATTTAGAGGACAGGATAGTTCAAATGTATCACATTTCTCTTGCAGGTTATATTTTATAATATAATGATACAGTATTTCAAAGCACAGGAATATGTCTGTGTTGCGGTTGGCTTACACACAGACATGTAATTTGTGAAACAGATTCATTCTTTCTAGCCTTCGTGGACAGCAGGACATCGTGTGATCAGTCTGTTGAAAGAGCCTGAGAGCATTCGACTCAATCCTGCTTCTGGAAAGGTGTGAGCAGCTGAGGAACCTAGCAAGCAGATATCTTATGCTTGTGAAGATGGTCTTGGATGATTTTTTTCCACAGACCCAACACTAATCTTAACAATTTGGGCTAGGTGGCAAATGGTCATGTGGCGATTTTCCAAAATGGCGATCTCCACTTGCTGGATGGTGTGTTCATGAATAGCAGAGTGGGGTGACCCTGGAATTGGAGCTTTCTGCACTGAAGTCCGACCACATTTGAATTGATGATGCCAGTTCTTGACTACATCATATGAGGGGGAATCAGCACCATAAACCTCTTTCATCTCATTGAACATCTCCTTTGGTGTGCGGACTTTCAAGTAAAGGAACTTGACGACTGCTCTGTATTCCACTGGGTCCATTATCAAACTTCACACCACTTCAGCACCTATAAAATCAAAACCGTTATCAGTTCTGAGTTGCAAATTGGCACATAACCTATAGAGACTTATATCATTACACATGTGCAGTATCAGCGTCCTGTGATAAATAGAAGTGGGTCAGGGGAAATCTTTAATGAACACTCCTCATATCTAAATTTCTGTGATCACATTGGTACTCATATATTAACCCCTTAACCCCCAAGGGTGGTTTGCATGTTAATGACCGGGCCAATTTTTACAATTCTGACCACTGTCCCTTTATTGGGTTATAACTCTGGAACGCGTCAACGGATTCCAGTGATTCTGACATTGTTTTCTCATGACATATTGTACTTCATGATAGTTGCAAAATTTACTTGACATTACTTGTGTTTACTTGTGAAAAAAATTGAAATTTGGTGAAAATTTTGAAAATTTCACAATTTTCCAACTTTGAATTTTCATGTCCTTAAATTACAGAGATATGTCACACAGAATACTTAATAAGTAACATTTCCACAAGTCTACTTTACATCAGCACAATTTTACGTCATAAAGTCAGGAGGACCAGGGTGCGGTGGTGGAAGATGAGGTGGTGAATGACGAAGTCACCGACCCAACCTGGGAAGTTGGCATGCAGAGCGAGGCCAGCAGTGCTGAGGAGGGATTGGCAATGCCTAAACAGGCAGGAAGAGGCAGCTGGGTGACCAGACGGAGAAGGAGGGTAACCATTTGGCAGAGCACGAACACTCATAAATTTCTCCATCAAAGAGTCAAGTGTTCCCCATTCTGGGACTTTTTAAAGAGAGTTCTGAGACAACAAAAAAATGGTCATTTCCAACCTGTGCCATGCCAACATCAGCAGGGGCATGACCACTAAGAGCCTAACCATCAGCAGCATTATCAGGCACATGTAATGTAAGCACCTGACTCGGTGGGTCGAACGTCTGTGTCCATGATTAGTGTCTGTGGGTGACACCGCTGCCTCTTCTCCTGTGCTAGATGCTTCCCAGTGTACATGACACTGGTGCTGATGCTTCCTGTCCTTGAACATTCTGAGTCACCATCATCAGGCATTTCCAAAAACTTAGAATAAATCTTACAAAAGAAAAGGAAATATCAAAAATAAACAATAATTCCAAAAATGCCAAAATTCAAAGATACTAGCAAACAAATGTTTTTTTTAATAAGACAAAATTAATCTTTATAAATATATTTTATTAATGAATGAAATCTAATAAAAAAGTAGCTCACGAAGGGAGGGGGGTCATAAGGAGGTATGTTCACACCAAAAAAGTCCTCTTATAATTTCATAGTTTGTACATATATATCTGCTTCTCTAATATTTTCATAATATATATATATATATATATATATATATATATATATATATATATATAAACATATATATATTATTTATGACAATGGTAGAGAAGCAGCTACTGTATATAGGTACAAACTATGATATTATAATTGTTTTATATAAGAATACTGATTTCCTGGCACGAGGAATAGATAGATAGATAGATAGATAGATAGATAGATAGATAGATATGATTCTTATTAATTGATGAATTATATATGATTAAATACTACAAAAAATTCATGAATAAATCCACCTATACTTAAAGTGCTAGCGCAGGCAGTAAATACAGTGCCTTGCGAAAGTATTCGGCCCCCTGAAACTTTTCAACCTTTTCCCACATATCATACTTCAAACATAAAGATATGATCACTTGCACAGTGCTCCTTGGGATGTTTAAAGTTTTGGAAATCATTTTGTATCCAAATCCGGCTTTTATCTTCTCTGCAACAGTATCACAGACCAGCCTGTTGTGTTCCTTGGTCTTCAGGATGCTTTCTGTGCTTCAAACGGAACCCTGAGACTATCACAGAGCAGGTGCATTTATACGGAGACTTGATTACACACAGGTGGATTATATTTATCACCATTAGGCATTTAGGACAACATTGGATCATTCAGAGATCCACAATGAACTTCTGGAGTGAGTTTGCTGCACTGAAAGTAAAGGGGCCGAATAATATTGCACGCCCCACTTTTCAGTTTTTGAATTTCCACAAAAATTTAAAATAACCAATAAATTTTGTTCAGCTTCACAATTGTGTTCCACTTGTTGTTGATTCTTCACCAAAAAATTAAATTTGGTATATTTATGTTTGAAGCATGATGTGAGAAAAGGTTGAAAAGTTCCAGGGGGCCGAATACTTTCGCAAGGCACTGTACATTAAACTTTTTTAATCCCTAGAAGCATGATTGAGACAAACTATGAATACAATGTACTAATTAAATAAAAAACAATACATAAGTATCATTTAACACAATACATTGCATACAGTTGTAGAGTATGCAAACACCTGCTTGCAGGACAAAATGATAAATGTCAACAGACAAAAGAATAAAGTGCCGACATAGCACCACCCCCTCTCACCACTCCACTTCCAAAAACTTGTCTCAATACAGCATTCAGCTGTTCCTATGCCAGGCCTTGGAAGGAAAAAGAACATGTCTGGCTACCCACTTACAGGCCCACCCACTAAACGTTCACATTTCCAGGCTGCTTCACGTGGAAATTTCACCACTCGCCGCTGAACACTGTGAGCGGTGACAGAGGAAAATTGTAGATCACAACACAGTTGCAGACTGCAACAAAATTTCAAGATTGTACCTAGTTCCCCCACTGCTGTGAATGGGAAAGCCAAGGGCCCTGCCTAGTTTACAGATGAGCAGGGCCGGACTGGTCATCTGGCAATTCTAGCAAATGCCAGGAGGGCCTATCTGGTCATGGGCTGCCTTGTCTGCTTCGTTGCTAACAAAATCGTTGTTCTCAAGACACTCATACTGTTAACCCCTTTCTGTCATTGGATGTACTATTCCAATCATGTGGGGTGGGCCCTACTTCCCAAGGACGGAATAGTACGTCCAGAGCGATCAGCCGTGCTCACGGGGGGAGTGCAGCCGATCGCGGCCGGGTGTCAGCTGACTATCGCAGCTGACATCTGGCACTATGTGCCAGCAGTGGTCACAGACCGCCCCCGGCACATTAACCCCCGGCACACTGCGACCAAACATGATCGCAGTGTTCCGGCGGTATAGAGAAGCATCGCGCAGGGAGGGGGCTCCCTGCGTGCTTCCCTGAGACGATCGGAACAAGGCGATGTGCTCACCTTGTACCGAGCATCTCCTCCCTGCAAGCCCCGGATCCAAAATGGCCGCGGGGCTGCATCCAGGTCCTGAAGGGAGGTGGCTTCACAGCTCCTGCTCAGAGCAGGCGCAGGGAAGCCTGGAGCTGTGCACGTCAGATCGCCGATCTGACATAGTGCACAGCAAAGTGTCAGATTGGCGATCTGTCACTTTACTGGGATGCCCCCCTGGGGCAAAGTAAAAATGTAAAAAAAAAAAATTACATGTGTAAAAAAAAAAAAAAAAATTCTAAATAAATAATAATAATAAAAATATTGTTCCAATAAATACATTCCTTTAGCTAATTAAAAAAAAAAAAACAATAAAAGTACCCGACCTATAAAACTGTCCCTTCAGTGAACACCGTAAAAAAGAAAAAAAAAACGAGGCAAAAAACAACGCTTTATTATCATACCGCCGAACAAAATGTGGAATAACATGCGATCAAAAAGACGGAAATAAATAACCATGGTACCGCTGAAAACGTCATCTTGTCCCGAAAAAATGAGCTGCCATACAGCATCATCAGCAAAAAAATAAAAAAGTTATAGTCCTCAGAATAAAGCGATGCAAAAATAATTATTTTTTCTATAAAATAGTTTTTATCGTATAAAAGCGCCAAAACATAAAACATGATATAAATGAGGTATCGCTGTAATCGTACTGACCCGAAGAATAAAACTGCTTTATCCATTTTACCAAACGCGGAACAGTATAAACGCCCCCCCAAAAAGAAATTCATGAATAGCTGGTTTTTGGTCATTCTGCCTCACAAACATCAGAATAAAAAGCGATCAAAAAATGTCACGTGCCTGAAAATGTCACCAATAAAAACGCCAACTCGTCCCACAAAAAACAAGACCTCACATGACTCTGTGGACCAAAATAAGGAAAAAGTATAGCACTCAAAATGTGGTAACGCAAAAAACATTTTTTGCAATAAAAAGCGTCTTTTAGTGTGTGACGGCTGCCAGTCAAAAATCCGCTAGAAAGCACGCTATAAATAGTAAATCAACCCCCCTTCATCACCCCCTTACTTACAAAAAATGTAAAAAATGTATTTATTTCCATTTTCCCATTAGGGTTAGGGCTAGGGTTAGGGTTAGGGCTAGGGTTAGGGCTAGGGTTAGGGCTAGGGTTAGGGCTAGGGTTAGGTTTAGGGTTAGGGCTAGGGTTAGGGTTGGAGCTAGGGTTAGAGCTACAGTTAGGGTTAGGGTTGGGGCTAAAGTTAGGGTTGGGGCTAAAGTTAGGTTTAGGGTTTGGATTACATTTACAGTTGGGAATAGGGTTGGGATTAGGGTTAGGGGTGTGTCAGGGTTAGGGGTGTGGTTAGGGTTACAGTTGAGATTAGGGTTAGGGGTGTGTTTGGATTAGGGTTTCCGTTATAATTGGCGGGTTTCCACTGTTTAGGCACATCAGGGGCTCTCCAAACGCGACATTGCGTCCGATCTCAATTCCAGCCAATTCCGCGTTGAAAAAGTAAAACAGTGCTCCTTCCCTTCCGAGCTCTGCCATGCACCCAAACAGTGGTTTACCCCCACATATGAGGTATCATCGTACTCAGGACAAATTGTACAACAACTTTGAAGTCCAATTTCTTCTCTTACCCTTGGTAAAATAAAAAATTGGGGGCGAAAAAATCATTTTTGTGAAAAAATATGATTTTTTATTTTTACGGCTCTGAATTATAAACTTCTGTGAATCACTTAATGGGTCAAAGTGCTCACCACACATCTAGATAAGTTCTCCTTAGGGGGTCTACTTTCCAAAATGGTGTCACTTGTGGGGGGTTTCAATGTTTAGGCACATCAGGGGCTCTCCAAATGCAACATGGCGTCCCATCTGAATTCCTGTCAATTTTGCATTGAAAAGTCAAATGGTGTTCCTTCGCTTCCGAGCTCTGCCATGCGCCCAAACAGTGGTTTACCCCCACATATGGGGTATTGGTGTACTCAGGACAAATTGTACAACAACTTTTGGTGTCCATTTTCTCCTGTTACCCTTGGTGAAATAAAACAAATTGGAGCTGAAGTAAATTTTTTGTGTAATAAAGTTAAATGTTCATTTTTATTTAAATATTCCAAAAATTCCTGTGAAACACCTGAAGGGTTAATAAACTTCTTGAATGTGGTTTTGATCACCTTGAGGGGAGCAGTTTTTAGTGTCACACTTGTGTATTTTCTATCATATAGACCCCTCAAAATGACTTCAAATGAGATGTGGTCCCTAAAAAATAATGATGTTGTAAAAATTAGAAATTGCTGGTCAACCTTTAACCCTTATAACTCCCTAACAAAAAAAAATTTTGGTTCCAAAATTGTGCTGATGTAAATTAGACATGTGGGAAATGTTACTTTTTAAGTATTTTGTGTGACATATCTCTGTGATTTAATTGTATAAAAATTAAAAGTTGGAAAATTGCAAAATTTTCAAAATTTTCGCCAAATTTCCGTTTTTTTCACAAATAAACGCAGGTAATATCAAAGAAATTTTACCACCATCATGAAGTACAATATGTCACGAGAAAACAATGTCAGAATCACTAAGATCTGTTGAAGCGTTCCAGAGTTATAACCTCATAAAGGGACAGTGGTCAGAATTGTAAAAATTGGCCCGGTCATTACCGTGCAAACCACCCTTGGGGGTAAAGGGGTTAAGAGTTGTGATGGAGCACAAAGTTGCTGACTCTGTCACTTACCCCAGCAGGCCACAAGTATCATTAGAAAAATTGGTCTTGTAGAAAATCTTCCTTTCCTCCATCCAGGGTAATATTAGTAATGTATTCCATCTGGTTCTTGGGGATGGGGACAACATGGGCCTTTGTGATTTCAAATGCCAGGACTGAATTCCAGCCCCAGTCAGAACCTGCAGATGAGGCAGTCAAAATTGAGATGTCTGCTATACCAGCTGCTGAACATCATAAACAGAAGAAATGCTAGGACCATTATTGTTTCAAATAACAACATTAGTAGGCTTTATTAGAATCAATATTAAAATCCAAAAAACAGACACATAAAATGACGGGTGAGAAAAATGAGGGCACTACAGCAAATAGAATATTACAATATAGCAAACATCATATTTTTGTCATGCAATAATATCAAAGAAATTTCTTTATGCCACGCTGGATAAGAAAATAACACAATTTATATGTGCATAGAAAACAGAATAAAATAACCACTAGTCGGGAAGATTTTCATAAAGAGAGTCACATGTAAGTAAATGGACTCATAGGAGCACAGATGGTTCAGTATTCCTGCTATTCAAGCACACTAAGGAAGAGTTAGTAAAATTAATGTCTGTTTTTTGCAATTTAATTTTGATTCTAATAAAGTCTACTAATTTTATTCTTTGAAACAATACTAGTCCTAGCATTTTTTCTCTTTATGGTGTTTATCTAATTCATAATGCTGTTTGGGACAACATACATACTAACCAGAGGTAATATTGCAGCTCTTTGATATTTATATCCAGTTGCTGCCATTTTAGCGGTTTGTAAGTGTCATGTTCAGACACTTAAAAAACAGCAAATAAAAATGTCAGCTACCAGAGAATGCAGAAAAAAATAAAATAAATAAAAAATAGTAATGTTTAATTTTGTATTAAAATAGTTGATTATATAATATACAGTAATTGATAATTATTAATGTAAAAATATTAATCACAATACAATAGCTTTAAATGATGACAGCTTTGTACTGACAAGTATTTAACATTACTGCAAACGTTAATGGCTAAATCTGAATACAAGCACAATCCCAATTATTAGAGGGTGTTCACACTTATGTAACCAGATTTAGCTTTGTTGTTTTAATTTTCTTGCTCAAAATGAATTCAGATTGTTTTCTAATGAATTTGTACAGATTAACCCTTTCCTGACATATGATGTACAGTCATGTGTTATGTTGCATCCCTGGCATTAATGAGGGCATGCAAGTTAAGCCAGCATCTTTCCCAGGAGGTTATGGCTGAATTCTTCAGCCATCATCTGGCTCTAACTGCCTCGGGTGGAGCAGCGCTCCGCCAGCGGCTGTTAAACACTGCTGTCAATCTCTGACAGCGGAATTTAATGTGTGCTGGCAGGAGGGCACCTCATTTTCTATGCCCAATGGCTTGGCACAGATTAACTCTTCCCTAACGTATGATGTACAGTCACATTATATGTCACATCCCTGACATTGATGCGCACACGCAAGCCAAGCTCCCATCTTTCCCAACAGATAATGGCTGAATTATTCAGACATCATCTGCCTCTAACAGACTTGGGTAGAGAAGCGCTCTGCTAGTGGCTGTTAAATACTTCTGTCAATTTACAGTGGCATTTAATGTGTGCTGGTAGGAGGGCATATCATTTTCTATATAGCAAAATCAATCAGATGGTCGCAGGTTCAAGTTACCTGAGAGGACTAACAAATGCAGCAAAAAATAAAAAAAAATGTTATGCCAAGAAAATGAATGGCCCTTAACATCCAACATACGTTTCCGTCCCTTCAGTCAACTAGTAAAAATTGGGGGGACAAGTGCTCGTCTTCCTGGGTGCCAATTAGGCATTTGACTCCATAGGGTGTAAGTACCTTTGGGCAACGATACGTAGGATGGGTTTTTGACTTATTTTTACTAAATGGGTTAAACTTTATATGTGGACCCGATGGCGTGCATATCAGTTATCAGATATATCTCAAACTTGGTTTCCCTACCTCAGGGCACCTGACAGGGATTTCCACTTTCCCTGATTTTATATGCTATTGCAATGAAGCCAATGGCGGCCATTATCCACTGTACCATGGAGAACATTGGTTTTATTCAATTCCCCCCAAACAATAAAATTGATCTACATGCGGATGATATCATCCTGTTCCTACAAGATGCTGATGTGTCCCTTTTAATGGCACTAATCAAAATAGATAAGTTTGGTCTCTTTTGTGGCCTAAAGATTAAATGGGATAAATCATGTGTTCTTTCCATCAACTTGCATTGCCAGACTCTAAAGTATATTACTAGGGACTCAGCCTACTCATCTTTATGTTAGGGGTGTGAGGGTGGAGGATTAGTTGAGAGCCCTTCTGGAGATCATCTGTCCCTACAACCCAAAGATCTCACATCCAGTGTATGTGTTAGGCTGGGTTCACATTACGTTTACAGCAGCCCGTTCAACACATATGGTAACGGGCTGCTGTAAACGTAAGTGCCGGTATGGCAGCACGCTAGCGCAGATAGAGCATCTGCTAGCTCTATCTGCGCTAGCAGTGAAGGACCTGGAAATGCTGCAGCCCACGTCTCAGGGTCCGTCACTCAATGACGACACATCCCTAGTGCTCGCCCATTGTGGGCCGGCGCTAATGATGCATCCGACATTGGAGTCAATGGCAGCGTTAAACAGACTATGTTACACCGCATTATGCCGCTGTGTAATGTAGTCCATCTAACGGATGCCAGCAACGCAGTGCGAACCCAGCCTTACTTTGCTCCTCTGCAAGAACTCCATGATTTTTTGGTCAATGTCCAATCCTCAGGCATGCCCCAGTCTGTTCTGTAGCACAAAGGTTTCTTTGGTCCTCTCCGAATGATAGTCAAATCTAAGTTAGACATAGTAAAGCTTTCACTAAACTGTCAAATCTACATGGGTTCCTATGTGGGAAAAGACGTAATTGATCTACCTCGGTAAGATCTTTGTGGCTGGTGCTATTAAGCCCTTCTCAGATGATAATCAAAGCTGAACCTTGCAAACATTCATCTTTTTTGCTGCCTAAAATAGTGGCATTCCCTTCATACATTATTACTGAGTCCACCCCTTGTCCTTTGGAATTTTCCTTTTCTTATGTGCTACTGGATCTACTTGTAGCTGAGCTTATTTCCCATTTACATGCCCTTTTTGTTTGCAGGGAGTGAAGAAACACTACATGCCCAGACAAAAAGCAAATGGGAGACTGATGTTTGACTAAAAAGCGATCAGCACTGGGAGCTTTCCTTGGAGGCCCCTATACATAGTTCACCTAACTAAACTGAAAGAGCCACAGAATTATATATTCTTCACAGCATGTATTATAATACATTCAGCCTCACTCCTCTTGGTATGTGTTGAATAATGTGTTATTCTGTATTGCCTGATATTGTCTGTTCATGTCCCCATTGAATTGTAACGTGCTGTGCAGTATACAAATATATAGAAAAATAAGGCTAAAAAAGCCACAGACAGCTCACCGACAGTCCGGAGGAGCACGGAGATATCGTCCTGACCAAGACGTGCAGAAAGAAGCAGGGCGTGTCCGAGGGTGAGTATATACCTAATAGGAATATACTCACCCTCGGCTTCTTTCCGGCAGCCTTCCTTCCTAAGAATGAGCGCGTGAAGGGCCTTAGATGACGTCACGGCTTGTGATTGGTCGCGGCCGCCCATGTGACCACTCAGGCGACCAATCACAAGCCGCGACGTCACCGCAGGTCATTCACGCGCTCATTCTTAGGAAGGAAGGCTGCCAGGTAGTACCAGGGCGCGTCCGAGGGTGAGTATATCAATATTTTTTATTTTGATTCTATATTTTACACTTAAATATGGATTCCGATACTGATTTCCGATATCGCAAACATATCGGAACTCGGTATTGGAATTCCGATACCAGATTCAGAAGATCGCCGACCTCATGGCCGACCCCACACAGGGGTCGGGTTTCATGAAACCCGACTTTGCCAAAAGTCGGCGACTTCTGAAAATGGCCGACCCGTTTCGCTCAACCCTAATTGCCAGTATTCATAGTACTAAGAAACCAATCACTATGAGTTTCACAGTCACATGACTGAGAAGTCGCAGGTCCTACCATGTAACAATAAAACTAAATATAAATGAATAAAAACTATTTAACAATAATGATTGTTACGTGTTACGGAACCACTCAGCACCCAGAATATGTTGTGCAGTTATATGTATGAATGATAGGTTCCATGTGAGATGCATCAGCCCACAGGCTGCGCCCCTGGGCAGAGGGGACAATATATCCCCCTTCTGTCCTCCCACCACCTTTGTAATTCCCACAGTAAATATCGGCAGGCTCCGGCCCCCTGCGGCTATTGTAATGTATGTCTGGCCTGCTGCTTTTCTATTGGCCTGCCCTCTGTATCTGTGTAATATATTTTGTGTCCTGTGAATAAAGTGTTGTGAGACTGGAAATACATGGAGAAGCAGTCAGCTTTTATATGCTCTCATGTAACAAAACAATTCCAGCCAGCGTCCTTCATTCAGACTCCAGCCAAAGCAAAATGGACCTCCTAAAACACGGGGTGGTACTGAAACAGGTACCCCAGCTTGGTAGACCCCGTTACACTGGTGGTAGACAGCGGGATGTGATACCCCTTCTACAGGAGGAAAGGAATGAATGGAAAACAACTACCAGAAGTTAAAGAGGACTACATTAAAAGATCTGGTGGAAGCCCGAGGGTTAATCGCCAGCAACAAAACAAAAGCGGATTTGATAGCAGCCATCTTGGAACACGACAGTGCAGCGCCCCCAATGTGAATGTGGAGGAGACTGAATTCCAGAGGGAGGTAAAGAACAGACTGGTGTTTTATGGCCTAAACCCTGCAGTAGAAATCAAACGAGAGGTGATGGCTGATCTGAAGGAAAAGATGGCTGAGCGGACCAGGATAGAGCTAACCAAGATGGAGATGGCAGAGCGGACCAAAGTGGAGCTGGCCAAGATGGAGATGGCAGAGCGGAGAGAGGAGAGTAAGCGAGCAGGGGAAGCTCTGGCCTCCGACCAGGTACCTTCAACAGTAAGCCACAAAAAGATCCAGTATGATGCCTTCCGACAGTTGGGGGAGGCAGAGGAAGACATTGATGGCTTTCTGCAGGACTTTGAGCGGCAGTGTGCCCTTCATCAAGTGAAGCAGGAGGAACGGGTTCAGATTCTGACCAGCAAGCTGACAGGCCGGGCAGTGGACGCTTATCGCACGGTACCTGATGAGGACTGTATGGACTATGAGTGGATCAAAGAAGTGATCTTGGCCTGGTGTGCGCTGATACCAGAGGCATACCGCCAAAAGTTCCGCGGACTTATAAAACGAGTAACCGATACCCACGTTGAATGGGCCTGTAAATTACGGCGGTCACTGCTACAGTGGGTACAAGGGAGCCAAGCAACCACTAAGGAGGATGTCCTCCAGCTCTTCTTGTTAGAACGATTCTTTAATGGACTAACCCCTGAGACACAGGAATAGCTTCGGGACAGACGGCCAATGACTCTTGAGGAAGCCGCTCGTCTGGCCGATGAACATCATGACGCCAGGAGGCCTCAGTTGTCCGGATCAAAGATGGTCACTAAGGGTCTGCCCATGGACCTGGAGGGCCCCAAACCACCGAAGATTGTAGGGGGACCAGCTAGAAACCCACCCTACCACAGTTTCCCTGGGGCGCGATGCCACACCTGCCGTCAGCTGGGCCAACTGCAAAGACAATGTCCCAACCGGACTCAGCATACCCAGTGGCCAAAGGCGGGAACAGCTACCTTTAGCCGGGCTGCTGTACACTGCTACCAAGGCGAAGCTGACCCGGCATTGGGGGCTACAACTAACCAAGGGGTGGAAAAAATGGAGGAAGTGCTGCATGAAGTAGACCCCATGCAGGCAGCCCGGGCAGATAATCGACAATAGCATCGACAGGTCATGTGGGTTAATGGGAAATGCATGCAGGGACTAAGAGATTCCGGAGCAACTTTGACCCTTGTGAAGCCTCATCTCGTCCGGGACCAAGAGAAGACGGACCGGACAGTGGCAGTCTGTGTAGCAGGGGGAGCCATACATCGACTGACCACTGCCAGGATTTACCTGAACTGGGGAGTCGGGGATGGCCTTGTTGAGGTCGGCTTGATGGAGGATTTGCCTGCAGACGTCTAGCTGGGAAATGACTTGGGGCCCATGTTGTCTGCCTTCTTGGTTGCCCCTCTGGCTGAGACATATCCTGTGACCACCCGGAGACAAGCTCGAGCTGCATAGGCAGAATCACACTCAGAGGAGGCCCAGGTAAGATATCCAAGCCCTACATGTATTCCCATAGCCAGACACATTTCTTGGACTACCCCAGATGAATTTAAGAGGGAGTTACTTGAGGATCCTTCATTGGAGGGATATCGTGGGAAGGCACAGGAGGGGAGAGGGGTACTCGAAGGGGAACAGTTTATATGGAAGCAGGGATTCCTCTACCGGATCACAGAGCAGCACCACACAGGGACGAGCCCCACTATAAAACGACAGCTGGTAGTTCCCAAGAAGTATAGGCAGGAGTTACTGCGAATCTCTCATGACATACCCTTGGCCGGGCACTTTGGCGTCAGTCGCACCAGGCATTGTCTGACACAAAACTTCTTTTGGCCGGGGGTAACCTATGATGTTCGTCAGTACTGCCAGACCTGTGACAGTTGCCAGCGCATTGGCAAGAGGGGAGATCGATGCAAGGCCAAATTACGCCCCCTCCCCATTCTGGAGGAACCATTTAGCCGAGTAGCGGTCGATCTGATAGGGCCGTTAGCCAAACCCAGTCCGTCAGGGAAAAGGTATATATTGACTGTGGTAGATTATGCCACACAGTATCCAGAGGCGGTTGCGTTACCTAACATACTGGCAGAGATGGTGGCGGCTGCCCTGCTCCAGGTTTTCTCATGGGTTGGATTTCCCCGGGAGATTATTTCGGACAAGGGTACCCAGTTTACAGCAGAGGTGACCAACCAACTGTGGAAGCTGTGTGGTGTAAAGTCCATTAGAAGTGCCCCATACCACCCGCAAACCAAAGGGTTGTGTGAACGCATTAACAGGTCGGTAAAACAACTCATTGGGACTTTTACCAGGACCTACAAGGACTGAGAGAAATTCTTGCCTCACCTCCTGTTTGCCTATCGGGAGGTGCCCCAAGAATCCATGGGGTTCTCCCCGTTCGAACTGGTATACAGGAGACGGGTAAGGGGACCCCTAGACTTAGTGCTAGAACACTGGGAAGGGGAGGGCATCATAGAAGGGGTACCTACTGTACCCTATGTTCTGGAATTCCGGGACTGCCTACAGGAGCTGACCCAGGCTGTACGTGGGAACATGCAGGTGGCCCAGCGGCGCCAGCGAGTATGGTACGATCGGAGGGCCAGAGAGCGCACCTTGGAAATAGGGCAGAAGGTCCTGGTGTTAGAGCCCACTAGGCAGAACAAGTTCCAAGCTTCATGGCACGGGCCCTACCAGGTAGTGGGGAAAATAGTTGACACCACCTATAATGTCGCCGATTGTGATGACCCCAGGGTTATCCGCATGTTCCACATGAATATGCTGAAGCCCTACCGGGAGCGCCCTGAAAAGGTAGTGGCCATCTGTGCACCTGAAGCAGAGGATTTAGCCGGACTTCCCTTGCCTGATGTCTTAGGGGAAAGGACTCAGTCTGAAACATGGAACCAGGTACACTTGGGTGAAGACCTAGGCCCCCGGGAGAGACAGCAGGCGGAGGAGTTGTTGAGGCAGTGACAGAGGATGTTTTCGGGGAGACCAGGGTACACTTGCCTGGCACAACACAAGGTTGAGACCCATGATCATACCCCCCTGCAACAACCCCCCTTCCACGTCCCTGAGTCTGTACGAGAAGGGATGCGACAAGAGATACAAGAGATGTTGCGTTTAGGGGTCATTGAAGAGTCAGATAGTCCCTGGGCATCCCCCATAGTGTTAGTGCCCAAGAAGGATGGGACTACACGGTTTTGTGCAGACTATCGTAAGCTCAATGAGAAAACAGTGATGGATGCGTATCCCATGCCGCGTGTGGATGAGTTGTTAGACCGGCTGGCGGGGGCAAAGTATTTGACCACCATCGATCTATGCAAAGGCTACTGACAGATTCCGCTTAGTCCTGACGCTATTCACAAGTCGGCATTTGTCACCCCGTTCGGCTTATTCCAGTTTCGAGTTATGCCATTCGGGATGAAGAATGCCCCAGCGACTTTTCAGAGGCTGGCTGACCGGCTTCTGGATGGTCTCCAGGACTATGCTTGTGCCTACCTGAACGACATTGCCATGTACAGCGCGACATGGGAAGAGCATCTAAATCACATAGAGACAGTATTGGACAGGATCCACAAGGCTGGAATCACCCTGAACCCAAACAAGTGTCACGTGGGCAAAGCAGAGGTTCAGTATTTAGGGCATTGGGTGGGAAGTGGGAAACAGCGACCAGAACCAGCCAAGCAAGATTGAGGCCATAGCCAAATGGCCCACCCCACACACTAAAACCCAGGTCATGGCGTTTCTAGGGACAGCAGGGTATTACAGGAAATTCGTTCCCAATTACAGCAGCGTAGCCAAGCCCCTCACTGATCTGACCCGTAAGAACCCACCCCGCCAGGTAACCTGGACCTCAGAGTGCGAGGAAGCCTTCCACCAGCTAAAGGACGCCCTCACCAATACCACTGTATTGGCCACACTCGATGCAACTAAACTTTTCCTTGTTCACACAGATGCTTCTATGTTTGGATTGGGGCAGTACTGAGCCAAGTCAGGCCGGATGGCCAAGAACACCCGGTAGCTTACTTGAGTCGGAAACTACTGCCCCGTGAAGTAAGCTATGCGGCCATCGAGAAGGAGTGCCTGGCGGTAGTATGGGCACTCAAAAAGTTGCAACCATATTTGTATGGATAACAGTTTTCCCTCCTAACGGACCATAATCCCCTAGCCTGGCTTAATCGGGTCTCCGGAGACAATGCCAGATTACTGCGGTGGAGTTTAGCCCTACAACCTCTGGACTTCACCATCCACTACAGACCCGGCAAACAAAACGGTAACGCCGATGGACTAAGTCGACAAACGGAACTTGTACCAACCCCATAAACTTCGGTCATCCCCAAACCGATCCGTTAAGGATCAGACTGTGTATGCCGATCGTGTCGCTGAAAAGGGGAGCCGTATTACGTGTTACGGAACCACTCAGCACCCAGAATAGGTTGTGCAGTTATATGTATGAATAATAGGTTCCATGTGAGATGCATCAGCCCACAGGCTGCGCCCCTTGGCAGAGGGGACAAGATATCCCCCTTCTGTCCTCCCCCCACCTTTGTAATTCCCACAGTAAATATCGGCAGGCTCCGGCCCCCTGCGGCTATTGTAATGTATGTCTGGCCTGCTGCTTTTCTATTGGCCTGCCCTCTGTATCTGTGTAATATATTTTGTGTCCTGTGAATAAAGTGTTGTGAGACTGGAAATTCGTGGAGAAGCAGTCAGCTTTTATATGCTCTCACGTAACCAAACAACTCCAGCCAGCGTCCTTCATTCAGACTCCAGCCAAAGCAAAGTGGACCTCCTGAAACATGGGGTGGTACTGAAAGAGGTACCCCAGCTTGGTAGACCCTGTTACAATGATATAATATTTCGTTTTTCTTATTTAAACCTAACGGTGATCTCGTGGTATACAAGATCAACTGTGCACAGTGTAAAATTTAATATGTGGGATGTACCACCAGAAAGCTCAAAACGAGAATCTCTGAACATATAAGAGATACAAGTAATTTTAACGGAGGTAATAGAAATGTATCTATGATTGCCAAACATTTTGCTACTTGCCATGGAGGTAACATTGCAGCGATGTCTGTCCAGGGCATAGAATTGGTTAAATGCTCAAATCGTGGTGGGGATATCAAAAGACGCCTCCAAACTAGGGAGGCATATTGGATATACACTTTACAAATGAGATCATCGTTAGGTTTAAATAAGAAAAACAAAATATTATATCATTATTGTTAAATAGTTTTTATTCATTTATATTTAGTTTTATTGTTACATGGTAAGACCTGCGACTTCTCAGTCAAGTGACTGTGAAACTCATAGTGATTGGTTTCTTAGTACTATGAATAGTGTTGAGCATTCCGATACCGCAAGTATCGGGTATCGGCCGATATTTGCTGTATCGGAATTCCGATACAGAGTTCCGATATTTTTGTGATATCGGAAATCGGAATTGGAAGTTCCCAGTGTATGGTTCCCAGGGTCTGGAGGAGAGGAGACTCTCCTTCAGGCCCTGGGATCCATATTCATGTAAAAAATAAAGAATTAAAATAAAAAATATGGATAAACTCACCCCTCCGGCGGCCCCTGGACCTTACCGATGTAACCGGCAGCCTCCGTTCTTACGAATGAGGAGTTTAGGACCTGCGATGACGTAGCGGCTTGTGTTATGAACTGTGTTTCTGGGCTCCCTCTGGTGGTCACTAACGGTATTGTGTTAGGTATGTCTTGTTGCAGGCCTGAGCTCCAGCTGTGTCGTTAAGCAGCGGGTGTTTCCTATTTGAGTCTCCTCTGGACTCAGTCTCTTGCCTGGCATCGTTGTATCCAGACCTATTTGGTCTCCTCCGGATTCCTTTCAGTCTGCCTCATGCAAGAAAAGCTAAGTCTGTTTTGTACAATTTGGATCGTTTGCATTATTCAGTGTTTTTGTCCAGCTTGCTTTACATTTGATTTTTGACTCGCTGGAAGCTCTAGGGGGCTGATATTCTCCCTCCACACCGTCAGTCGATGTGGGGGTTCTTGAATGTTCAGCGTGGATGTTTTGTAGGGTTTTCTGCTAACCGCATAGTCCACTATCTATTTTCTGCTATCTAGACTATTGGGCCTCACTTTGCTGAATCTAGTTCATCTCTACGTTTGTGTTTTCCTCTTGCCTCACCGTTATTATTTGTTGGGGGCTTTCTATATCTTTGGGGTTCAATTTCTCTGGAGGCAAGCGAGGTCTTATTTTTTCCCTCTAGGGGTAGTCAGTTCTCCGGCTGGCTCGAGACGTCTAGAACCAACGTAGGCACGTTCACCGGCTACTTTTAGTTGTTTGTGTCAGGATCAGGTATGCGGTTAGCCCAGTTTCCACCTCCCTAGAGCAGTATTTATATTTTTGCTATCTTTCCAGAATATCAGAGATCCTCTGCCATTGGGATCATAACAGAATGCCAGGCCAAAAAAAAATGTTTAATGCATCGCAGAAGCGGGATTAAAAAGAAGTTCTGAGTTTTTTTTTTGTTTTTTTTTTTTGCTGCAGTTTGCCTAGCTTCTTCCATCCCCTTTTTCTCTGAGTGGCTGAAACTCTGCTGCAGATATGAATGTCCAGACTTTGACTTCTAGTGTGGATCAGCTTGCTGCTAGGGTGCAAAGCATTCAGGATTTTGTTATCCATAGCCCTATGTCTGAACCAAAAATACCTATTCCTGAGCCGTTTTTTGGAGATAGATCTAAATTCCTGAATTTTAGGAATAATTGTAAATTGTTTCTGTCTCTGAAACCTCGTTCCTCTGGTGATTCCGCTCAGCAAGTTAAGATTGTTATTTCCTTCTTGCGCGGCGACCCTCAGGATTGGGCCTTCTCTCTGGCGCCAGGAGATCCTGCATTGGTGAATGTTGATGCGTTTTTTCTGGCACTTGGTTTGCTTTATGAGGAGCCTAATCTTGAAAATCAGGCTGAAAAAATGTTGCTGGTTATCTCTCAGGGTCAGGACGAAGCTGAGGTATATTGCCAAAAATTTCGGAAATGGTCCGTGCTTACTCAATGGAATGAGTGTGCACTGGCCGCAAATTTCAGAAATGGTCTTTCTGAAGCCATTAAAGATGTGATGGTGGGGTTTCCTATCCCTACAGGTCTAAATGATTCAATGGCTCTAGCCATTCAAATTGATCGACATTTGCGGGAGCGCAAATCTGATAATCATTTGGCGGTGCTGTCTGAATGGTCACCTGATTCTATGCAATGTGACAGAATTCTGACCAGAGCCGAGCGACAAAATCATAGACGTCAAAATGGGTTGTGTTTCTACTGTGGTGATTCAACACATGTTATCTCAGCATGCTCTAAACGTTTAAAGAAAAAAGTTAATCCTGTCGCCATTGGTACTTTTCAGCCTAAGTTTATTTTGTCTGTGACTTTAATTTGTTCATTATCTTCTTACTCAGTTATGGCTTTTGTGGATTCTGGTGCTGCTTTAAGTCTGATGGATTTGTCGTTTGCCAAGTGCTGCGGTTTTGTCCTGGAGCCTTTGGAAAATCCTATTCCTCTTAGAGGAATTGATTCTACGCCATTGGCAGAGAATAAACCTCAGTATTGGACGCAGGTGACCATGTGCATGACTCCTGTACATCAGGAGGTGATTCGTTTTTTGGTACTGCATAAAATGCATGATGTTGTCGTTTTGGGTCTGCCATGGTTACAGGCCCATAATCCAGTTTTAGATTGGAAAGCTATGACTGTGTCTAGTTGGGGGTGTCAGGGGATTCATGGCGATTCTCCATTGGTGTCTATTGCTTCTTCTACTCCTTCTGAGATCCCTGAGTTTTTGTCAGACTTTCAGGATGTATTTAATGAGGCCAGGTCCAGTGCCCTTCCTCCTCATAGGGACTCTGATTGTGCTATAGATTTGATTCCTGGTAGTAAGTTTCTTATGGGACAACTCTTTAATTTATCTCTGCCAGAGCATGCCGCGATGCGGAGTTATATAAAGGAGTCTTTGGAGAAGGGACATATTCGCCCATCCTCGTCCCCTCTTGGTGCAGGATTCTTTTTTGTGGGCAAGAAAGACGGGTCTCTGAGACCTTGTATTGATTATCGTCTTCTGAATAAGATCACTGTTAAATTTCAGTATCCTTTGTGTTGTGATCCGCTTTTTGGGCTCCCCTAGTGGTGGCTGGTGGTACTGGAGACTTGTGTGTTCTTTTCTGCCTCAGCTCACCTGCTTCCATCAGTTTTGGGAGTTCCCTATTTAGCCTTGCTCTCCAGTCACTTCCTTGCCGGTCATCATTGTAACCTGAGTCTTTCAGTTGCATGTTCCTGCTACCAGTCTGCTGATCAGCTAAGTGGACTCTTGTCCTTTTTGTTTTGTATTTTTTGTCCAGTTTACAGTTTGTCATTTCCTGTTACTGGAAGCTCTTGTGGACTGAAATTGCCACTCCTGTGTCATGAGTTGACACAGGAGTCTTAAAGTAATTTCAGGATGGGTTTTTGAAAGGGTTTTTCAGCTGACCGTGAAGTCCTCTTTTGTATCCTTCCTCTATCTAGTAAGTGGACCTCGCTTTGCTAAATCTACCTTCATACTGTGTATGTCTTTTCCTCTGAACTCACCGTTAATATATGTGGGGGCTACTATCATCTTTGGGGAATTTCACTAGAGGTAAGCCAGGTCTGTTCCTTCCTCTTCCAGGTGTAGTTAGTTCTCCGGCTGGCGCATGGCATCTAGGCAGCCGTAGGAATGCTTCCTGGCTACTGTTAGTTGTGTGGTAGATTTAGGTCACGGTCAGCTTGAGTTTCCATCACCCGAGGGCTAGTCTGTTATTTTGTGTTTCTGATGTTCCCATGCCATTGGGGAATCATGACAGTATGACCGGCCGCTGTTAAAGTAATTGGCAGAAGAAAGGAGAGTAAAAGAAGTCTGTAGATTATTATTTTTTTTTTTTCCTCACATGTTTGCTACTTAGTTGGCTCAGTTGTATTTCTGCTCTATTTACAGCCTTGCCTTTCTCTCCTTCTAATCCTTGAATGGCTCTGATCTCTCCGGTTTAAGGATGGACTCTCAGAGTTTGGCTGCAGGTTTAAATAATCTTGCTACGAAGGTTCAGAATTTACAAGATTATGTTATACGTACTCCTATTTCTGAACCTAAGATTCCTACACCAGAGGTATTTTCCGGAGATAGATCTCGGTTTCAGAATTTCAAATGTAATTGTAAATTATTCCTTTCTCTCAGACCTCACTCCTCTGGAGATCCTGTTCAGCAGGTTAAGATTGTGATTTCTTTGCTGCGAGGTGACCCTCAAAATTGGGCATTTTCATTGACACCAGGGGATCCTGCGTTGCTCAATGTGGATGCGTTTTTTCTGGCTTTAGGGTTGCTGTATGAGGAACCTAATTTGGAGATTCAAGCTGAAAAAGCTTTAATGGCCCTGTCTCAGGGGCAAGATGAAGCTGAGATATACTGCCAAAAATTTCGTAAATGGTCTGTGCTTACTCAGTGGAATGAGTGTGCCCTAGCGGCAATTTTCAGAGAAGGCCTTTCTGATGCCGTTAAGGATGTCATGGTGGGGTTTCCTACGCCCACAGGTCTGAATGAGTCCATCACAATGGCGATTCAGATTGATCGGCGTTTGCGGGAGCGCAAACCCGTGCACCATTTGGCGGTATCTTCTGAAGGGACGCCAGAGAAAATGCAATGTGACAGAATTCTGTCAAGAAGCGAGCGGCAGAATTATAGGTGCAAAAATGGCTTGTGCTTCTACTGTGGTGATTCCGCGCATGTTATATCAGCATGCTCTAAACGTACTAGGAAGGTTGACAAGTCTGTTTCTATTGGCACTTTACAGTCTAAATTTCTTCTGTCTGTAACTCTGATTTGTTCATTATCAGTTATTACCGTGGATGCCTATGTGGACTCTGGCGCCGCTCTGAGTCTCATGGATTGGTCCTTCGCCAGGCGCTGTGGGTTTGATTTGGAGCCTCTGGAAGTTCCTATACCTCTGAAGGGTATTGATTCTACACCTCTGGCTTGTAATAGACCACAGTTCTGGACGCAAGTGACTATGCGTATGACTCCAGACCATCAGGAGATGATTCGCTTCCTCGTGTTGCATAATTTACATGATGTGTTAGTGCTTGGATTACCATGGTTGCAATCTCATAACCCAGTACTGGACTGGAAAACTATGTCTGTGTTAAGCTGGGGATGTTGGGGGGCTCATGGGGACATACCTTTGGTTTCTATCTCGTCATCTATTCCCTCTGAGGTTCCGGCATTTTTGTCGGATTTTGGGGATATTTTTGAAGAGCCTAAAGTTGGTTCTCTCCCTCCCCACAGAGAGTGTGATTGCGCCATAGATCTGATTCCAGGCAGTAAATTTCCAAAGGGTCGTTTGTTTAACCTATCTGTACCTGAGCATGCTGCCATGCGAGAGTATGTTAAGGAGTCCCTGGAAAAGGGACATATTCGTCCTTCTTCATCACCTTTAGGAGCTGGGTTTTTCTTTGTCTCTAAAAAGGATGGCTCGCTGAGGCCTTGTATTGATTATCGACTCCTGAATAAAATTACTGTCAAATATCAGTATCCGTTGCCGCTGCTTACTGATTTGTTTGCTCGCATAAGGGGGGCTAAGTGGTTCTCCAAGATTGATCTCCGTGGGGCGTATAATTTGGTGCGAATTAAGCAAGGGGATGAGTGGAAAACCGCATTTAATACGCCTGAGGGCCACTTTGAGTATTTAGTAATGCCTTTCGGCCTTTCTAATGCACCTTCAGTTTTTCAGTCCTTTATGCATGATATTTTCCGTGAATATCTGAATAAATTTATGATTGTGTATTTGGACGATATTTAGATTTTTTCTGAGGACTGGGAGTCTCATGTTCAGCAGGTCAGGAGGGTTTTTCAGGTCTTGCGGGAGAATTCTCTGTGTGTAAAGGGTTCTAAGTGTGTTTTTGGGGTTCAAAAGATTTCCTTTTTGGGGTACACTTTTTCCCCTTCTTCTGTTGAGATGGACCCTGTCAAGGTTCGGGCTATTTGTGACTGGACGCAGCCTACTTCTCTAAAGGGTCTTCAGAAGTTCTTGGGCTTTGCTAATTTTTATCGTCGATTTATAACTGGTTTTTCTGGTGTTGCTAAGCCTCTTACGGATTTGACTAAGAAGGGTGCTGATGTTGCCAATTGGTCCTCTGCCGCTGTGGAGGCCTTTCGGGAACTTAAGCGCCGCTTTTCGTCTGCCCCTGTGTTGCGCCAGGCTGATGTCTCTCTCCCCTTTCAGGTTGAGGTCGATGCTTCCGAGATCGGAGCGGGGGCGGTTTTGTCGCAGAAAAGTTCCGATTGCTCAGTGATGAGACCTTGTGCGTTCTTTTCTCGAAAATTTTCTGCCGCCGAAAGAAATTACGAT
Organism: Ranitomeya variabilis; assembly: GCF_051348905.1. Taxonomy (NCBI): domain Eukaryota; kingdom Metazoa; phylum Chordata; class Amphibia; order Anura; family Dendrobatidae; genus Ranitomeya; species Ranitomeya variabilis. The sequence goes on from NC_135236.1 coordinate 319,645,121, forward strand.
GTCGGTAATCGGGAGCTTTTGGCCATGAAGTGGGCATTTGAGGAGTGGCGTCATTGGCTTGAGGGTGCTAGACATCAGGTGGTGGTTTTGACTGATCACAAGAATCTGATTTATCTTGAGTCTGCCAGGCGCCTGAATCCTAGACAGGCGCGCTGGTCGTTGTTTTTCTCTCGGTTTAATTTTGTGGTCTCATATCTACCAGGTTCTAAGAATGTGAAGGCAGATGCCCCTTCTAGGAGTTTTGAGCCTGATTCCCCTGGTGATTCGGAACCTACAGGTATCCTTAAGGATGGGGTGATATTATCCGCTATTTCCCCAGATCTGCGACGTGCTTTGCAAGAGTTTCAGGCGGATAGACCTGATCGCTGTCCACCTGGTAGACTGTTTGTTCCTGATGATTGGACCAGTAGAGTCATCTCGGAGGTTCATTCTTCTACGCTGGCGGGTCATCCTGGAATTTTTGGTACCAGGGATTTGGTGGCTAGATCCTTCTGGTGGCCATCTCTGTCTCGAGATGTGCGTGTTTTTGTGCAGTCTTGTGATGTGTGTGCTCGGGCCAAGCCTTGTTGTTCTAGGGCTAGCGGGTTGTTGTTGCCCTTGCCTATTCCGAAGAGGCCTTGGACGCACATCTCGATGGACTTTATTTCTGATCTTCCTGTCTCTCAGAGGATGTCTGTTATCTGGGTGGTGTGTGACCGTTTTTCTAAGATGGTTCATTTGGTGCCATTGCCGAAGTTGCCTTCCTCGTCAGAGTTGGTTCCTTTGTTTTTTCAAAATGTGGTTCGCTTGCATGGTATTCCTGAAAATATCGTTTCTGATAGGGGTACCCAGTTCGTTTCTAGATTTTGGCGGGCATTCTGTGCCAGGTTGGGCATTGATTTGTCTTTTTCGTCTGCCTTCCATCCTCAGACTAATGGCCAGACGGAGCGAACTAATCAGACTTTGGAGACGTATTTGAGGCGTTTTGTGTCTGCGGATCAGGATGATTGGGTTGCCTTTTTGCCGTTGGCGGAGTTTGCTCTTAATAATCGGGCTAGTTCGGCCACTTTGGTTTCCCCTTTCTTTTGCAATTCGGGGTTTCATCCCCGTTTTTCTTCTGGTTAGGCGGAGTCTTCGGATTGTCCTGGAGTAGATGCTGTGGTGGATCGGTTGTATCGGATTTGGGAACAAGTGGTGGACAATTTGAATTTGTCCCAGGAGAGGACTCAGCGGTTTGCTAACCCCCAGCGTCGGGTTGGTCCTCGCCTTCGTGTTGGGGACTTGGTGTGGTTGTCTTCCCGTTTTGTCCCAATGAGGGTTTCTTCTCCTAAATTTAAGCCTCGGTTCATCGGTCCCTATAGGATTTTGGAGATTATTAACCCTGTTTCCTTTCGTTTGGACCTCCCGGCATCTTTCGCTATCCATAATGTGTTCCATCGGTCGTTGTTGCGGAGATACGAGGTGTCGGTGGTTCCTTCTGCTGAGCCTCCTGCTCCTGTGCTGGTTGAGGGTGAATTGGAGTACGTTATAGAGAAGATCTTGGACTCCCGTATTTCCAGGCGGAGACTCCAGTATCTGGTTAAATGGAAGGGCTATGGTCAGGAAGATAATTCTTGGGTAACTGCCTCTGATGTTCATGCCTCGGATTTGGTTCGTGCCTTTCATAGGGCTCATCCAGGTCGCCCTGGCGGTTCTTGTGAGGGTTCGGTGCCCCCTCCTTAAGGGGGGGGTACTGTTGTGATCCGCTTTTTGGGCTCCCCTAGTGGTGGCTGGTGGTACTGGAGACTTGTGTGTTCTTTTCTGCCTCAGCTCACCTGCTTCCATCAGTTTTGGGAGTTCCCTATTTAGCCTTGCTCTCCAGTCACTTCCTTGCCGGTCATCATTGTAACCTGAGTCTTTCAGTTGCATGTTCCTGCTACCAGTCTGCTGATCAGCTAAGTGGACTCTTGTCCTTTTTGTTTTGTATTTTTTGTCCAGTTTACAGTTTGTCATTTCCTGTTACTGGAAGCTCTTGTGGACTGAAATTGCCACTCCTGTGTCATGAGTTGACACAGGAGTCTTAAAGTAATTTCAGGATGGGTTTTTGAAAGGGTTTTTCAGCTGACCGTGAAGTCCTCTTTTGTATCCTTCCTCTATCTAGTAAGTGGACCTCGCTTTGCTAAATCTACCTTCATACTGTGTATGTCTTTTCCTCTGAACTCACCGTTAATATATGTGGGGGCTACTATCATCTTTGGGGAATTTCACTAGAGGTAAGCCAGGTCTGTTCCTACCTCTTCCAGGTGTACTTAGTTCTCCGGCTGGCGCATGGCATCTAGGCAGCCGTAGGAATGCTTCCTGGCTACTGTTAGTTGTGTGGTAGATTTAGGTCACGGTCAGCTTGAGTTTCCATCACCCGAGGGCTAGTCTGTTATTTTGTGTTTCTGATGTTCCCATGCCATTGGGGAATCATGACACCTTTGCCATTGTTGTCTGATTTGTTTGCTTGGATTAAGGGATCCAGTTGGTTCACCAAGATAGATCTTCGTGGTGCGTATAACCTTGTGCGCATAAAGCAGGGAGATGAATGGAAAACGACATTTAATACGCCTGAGGGTCATTTTGAGTACCTGGTGATGCCTTTCGGATTATCTAATGCTCCTTCTGTGTTTCAGTCCTTCATGCATGACATCTTCCGGAAATATCTGGATAAATTTATGATTATTTATCTGGATGATATTTTGTTTTTTTCTGATGATTGGGAGTCCCATGTGAACCAGGTCAGGATGGTGTTTCAGGTTTTGCGGGAGAATGCTCTATTTGTGAAGGGCTCAAAATGTATCTTTGGGGTACAGAAGGTTTTTTTGGGGGGTTTTATTTTTTCCCCTTCTACTGTGGAGATGGACCCAGTTAAGGTCCGTGCCATTCATGACTGGACTCAGCCCACGTCTGTTAAGAGCCTGCAGAAGTTCTTGGGCTTTGCTAATTTTTACCGTCGTTTTATCGCTAATTTCTCCAGCGTGGTTAAACCTTTGACGGATATGACCAAGAAGGGTTCTGATGTTGCGAATTGGTCTCCTGCGGCCGTGGAGGCCTTTCGGGAGCTGAAGCGTCGGTTTACTTCAGCGCCAGTCTTGTGCCAGCCGGATGTCTCTCTTCCCTTCCAGGTTGAAGTTGATGCTTCTGAAATTGGTGCAGGGGCTGTTTTGTCGCAAAAAAGTTCTGATGGCTCCGTGATGAAGCCATGCGCCTTCTTTTCAAGGAAATTTTCGCCTGCTGAGCGGAACTATGATGTTGGTAATCGGGAGTTGTTGGCCATGAAGTGGGCATTTGAGGAGTGGCGACATTGGCTCGAGGGAGCTAGACATCGTGTGGTGGTCTTGACTGATCATAAAAATCTGATTTACCTCGAGTCTGCCAAGCGCCTGAATCCTAGACAGGCCCGTTGGTCGTTGTTTTTCTCCCGTTTTGACTTTGTGGTCTCGTACCTGCCTGGTTCGAAGAACGTGAAGGCTGATGCACTTTCTAGGAGTTTTGTGCCTGATTCTCCGGGAGTCTCTGAGCCGGCTGGTATTCTCAGAGAGGGAGTAATTTTGTCTGCCATTTCCCCAGATTTGCGACGAGGGCTGCAAAAATTTCAGGCTGATAGGCCTGATCGTTGTCCACCAGAGAGATTGTTTGTCCCTGATGGATGGACCAACAGAGTTATTTCTGAGGTTCATTCTTCGGTGTTGGCGGGACATCCTGGGATTTTTGGTACCAGAGATTTGGTGGCCAGGTCCTTTTGGTGGCCTTCCTTGTCGCGGGATGTGCATTCTTTTGTGCAGTCCTGTGGGATTTGTGCTCGGGCTAAGCCTTGCTGTTCTCGTGCCAGCGGGTTGCTTTTGCCCTTGCCTATCCCAAAGAGGCCTTGGACGCACATTTCCATGGATTTCATTTCGGATCTTCCGGTGTCTCGGAAGATGTCTGTCATCTGGGTGGTGTGCGATCGTTTTTCTAAAATGGTCCATTTGGTGCCCTTGCCTAAGTTGCCTTCCTCCTCTGATTTGGTTCCTTTGTTCTTTCAGAATGTGGTTCGTTTGCATGGCATCCCTGAGAATATTGTATCTGACAGAGGATCCCAGTTTGTGTCCAGATTCTGGCGATCCTTTTGTGCTAAGATGGGTATTGATTTGTCTTTTTCGTCGGCTTTTCATCCTCAGACTAATGGCCAGACCGAGCGAACTAATCAGACGTTAGAGACTTATTTGAGATGTTTTGTTTCTGCTGATCAGGACGACTGGTGTTGTGAATTAGACTTTTTGGCTCCCTCTTGTGGTTACTAGTGATATGACTCTGGGATTGTCTTTCCTCAGTTTGGCACCCACCTGGGTCGTTAGTCCAGGGGTGTAGCTATATAAACTTCCTGGATCCTTAGTCCAGTGCCTGGCATCGTTGTAATCAGATCCTTTCTGTTTGCTCCTGTCTGCTGGTCCAGGTTCGTGCAAAATTAAGCTAAGTCCTGCTTCTTTGTTTTTTGGTTATTTGCTTTGCTCTTATTTTTGTCCAGCTTGTACTAAATGTGATTCCTGACTTTGCTGGAAGCTCTATGGGGCTGGTGTTCTCCCCCCGGGCCGTTAGACGGTTCGGGGGTTCTTGAATATCCAGCGTGGATATTTTGATAGGGTTTTTGCTGACCATATAAGTCATCTTACTATATTCTGCTATTAGCTAGTGGGCCTCTCTTTGCTAAATACCTAGCTCATTCTTACGTTTGTCTTTTCCTCTTACCTCACCGTTATTATTTGTTGGGGGCTTGTATCCAACTTTTGGGGTCTTTTCTCTGGAGGCAAGAAAGGTCTTTCTTTTCCCTTCTAGGGTTAGTTAGTTCTCCGGCTGGCGCGAGACGTCTAGAACCAACGTAGGCACGTTCCCCGGCTGCTGCTATTTGTGGTGCTAGGATTAGATATATGGTCAGCTTAGTTACCACTGCCCTATGAGCTGGTTTTTTGTGCTTGCAGACTTAGTAAGTATTTCTGAGACCCTCTGCCATTGGGGTCATAACAGTATGCCAGGCCCACATTGAATGTTTAATGCATTGCAGAAGTGGGATAATAAGAAAGGAAATTCTGAGCTTTTTTTTTTTTTTTTTTTTTTTTTTTCCTCTCTTCCACCCCTTTACCTCTGAGTGGCTTGTGCTTGCTGCAGACATGAATGTCCAGACCTTGATTACAAGTGTAGACCAGCTTGCTGCTCATGTGCAGGGCATACAAGATTTTGTTACCAGGAGTCCAATGTCTGAACCTAAAATACCTATTCCTGAACTGTTTTCTGGAGACCGATTTAAGTTTAGGAATTTCAGGAATAATTGTAAATTGTTTCTATCTCTGAGACCCCGTACATCTGGAGATTCAGCTCAGCAAGTTAAAATTGTTATCTCTTTTTTATGGGGCGACCCTCAGGATTGGGCTTTCTCGCTAGCGCCAGGAGATCCGGCATTGGCAAATATTGATGCGTTTTTTCTGGCGCTCGGATTGCTTTACGAGGAACCCAATCTTGAAGTTCAGGCAGAAAAAGCCTTGCTGGCTATTTCTCAGGGCCAGGATGAAGCTGAAGTGTATTGCCAAAAAGTCTAATTCACAACAGTATCCTGACCTGCTCCACATGTGAGTCCCAATCTTCAGAGAAAACCAGAATATCATCCAGATAAACAATCATAAATTTATCCAGATACTTCCGTAAAATATCATGCATAAAGGACTGAAACACTGAGGGAGCATTAGAGAGCCCAAAAGGCATCACCAAGTACTCAAAATGACCTTCGGGCGTATTAAATGCTGTCTTCCATTCATCTCCTTGTTTAATGCGCACAAGGTTGTACGCACCACGAAGATCTATCTTGGTGAACCACTTGGCACCTTTAATCCGGGCAAACAAGTCCGACAACAGAGGCAAAGGATACTGAAATTTAACAGTGATTTTATTCAGAAGCCGATAGTCAATACAAGGTCTCAAAGATCCGTCCTTCTTGGCCACAAAAAAGAATCCCGCACCAAGAGGGGAAGAGGATGGACGGATATGCCCCTTCTCCAGAGACTCCTTGATATACGAACGCATTGCGGCATGCTCAGGTACAGACAGATTAAATAGTCTTCCCTTAGGAAATTTACTACCTGGAATCAAATCTATGGCGCAGTCACAGTCCCTATGAGGAGGCAGAGCACTGGACCAGGACTCGCTGAATACATCCTGATAATCAGACAAATACTCAGGAACTTCCGAAGGAGTAGAGGAAGCAATAGACACCGGCGGGGAATCAGCATGAATTCCCTGACAGCCCCAACTTGACACAGACATTGCCTTCCAATCCAAGACTGGATTGTGGGTCTGTAACCATGGCAGACCCAAAACGACCAAATCATGCATTTTATGCAGAACAAGAAAACGAATCACCTCCCGATGTTCAGGAGTCATGCACATGGTTACCTGCGTCCAAAACTGCGGTTTATTTTCCGCCAATGGCGTAGCATCAATACCTCTAAGAGGAATAGGATTTACCAACGGTTCAAGAACAAAACCACAGCGCTTGGCAAATGACAGATCCATAAGACTCAGGGCAGCACCTGAATCCACAAACGCCATAACAGGGTAAGAAGACAATGAGCAAATTAAAGTCACAGACAAAATAAATTTAGGTTGCAAATTACCAATGGCGACAGGACTAACAACCCTTGTTAGGCGTTTAGAGCATGCTGATATAACATGTGTAGAATCACCACAGTAAAAACACAACCCATTCTGACGTCTATGATTTTTCCGCTCATTTCTAGTCTGAATTCTATCACATTGCATTAAATCAGGTGTTTGTTCAGACAACACCACCAGAGGATTAGCGGTTTTGCGCTCCCGCAAACGCCGGTCAATTTGAATTGCCAGCGCCATGGAATCATTCAGACTTGTAGGAATAGAGAAACCCACCATCACATTCTTAATGGCTTCTGAAAGGCCATTTCTGAAATTTGCGGCCAGAGCACGCTCATTCCACTGAGTAAGCACGGACCATTTCCGAAATTTTTGTGTCTGACAGAGGATCCCAGTTTGTTTCCAGGTTCTGGCGATCCTTTTGTGCTAGGATGGGCATTGATTTGTCGTTTTCGTCTGCCTTTCATCCTCAGACTAATGGACAAACGGAGCGAACTAATCAGACTCTGGAGGCTTATTTGAGGTGTTTTGTTTCAGCAGATCAGGATGATTGGGTGACCTTCTTGCCGTTGGCTGAGTTTGCCCTTAATAATCGGGCTAGTTCCGCTACTTTGGTTTCGCCATTTTTCTGCAACTCTGGTTTCCATCCTCATTTTTCCTCGGGACATGTGGAGCCTTCTGACTGTCCTGGGGTAGATTCTGTGGTGGATAGGTTGCAGCAGATCTGGAATCATGTGATGGACAACTTAAAGTTGTCACAGGAGAAGGCTCAGCGTTTTGCCAACCGCCGCCGCGGTGTGGGTCCCCGACTTCGTGTTGGGGATTTGGTATGGCTGTCTTCTCGATTTGTTCCTATGAAGGTCTCCTCTCCTAAATTTAAGCCTCGCTTCATCGGTCCTTACAAGATATTGGAAATCCTTAATCCTGTGTCCTTTCGCTTGGATCTTCCGGTGTCGTTTGCCATTCACAACGTGTTCCATAGGTCTTTGTTGCGGCGGTACGTTGTACCTGTGGTTCCTTCTGTTGAGCCTCCTGCTCCGGTGTTGGTTGAGGGCGAGTTGGAGTACGTGGTGGAGAAGATCTTGGATTCTCATCTCTCCAGACGGAGGCTTCAGTATCTGGTCAAGTGGAAGGGCTATGGTCAGGAGGATAATTCCTGGGTGGTTGCTTCTGATGTGCATGCGGCCGATTTAGTTCGTGCCTTTCACGCTGCTCATCCTGATCGCCCTGGTGGTCTTGGTGAGGGTTCGGTGACCCCTCCTTAAGGGGGGGGTACTGTTGTGAATTAGACTTTTTGGCTCCCTCTTGTGGTTACTAGTGATATGAATCTGGGATTATCTTTCCTCAGTTTGGCACCCACCTGGGTCGTTAGTCCAGGGGTGTAGCTATATAAACTTCCTGGATCCTTAGTCCAGTGCCTGGCATCGTTGTAATCAGATCCTTTCTGTTTGCTCCTGTCTGCTGGTCCGGGTTCATGCAAAATTAAGCTAAGTCCTGCTTCTTTGTTTTTTGGTTATTTGCTTTGCTCTTATTTTTGTCCAGCTTGTACTAAATGTGATTCCAGACTTTGCTGGAAGCTCTAGGGGGCTGGTGTTCTCCCCCCGGGCCGTTAGACGGTTCGGGGGTTCTTGAATATCCAGCATGGATATTTTGATAGGGTTTTTGCTGACCATATAAGTCATCTTACTATATTCTGCTATTATCTAGTGGGCCTCTCTTTGCTAAATACCTAGCTCATTCTTACGTTTGTCTTTTCCTCTTACCTCACCGTTATTATTTGTTGGGGGCTTGTATCCAACTTTTGGGGTCTTTTCTCTGGAGGCAAGAAAGGTCTTTCTTTTCCCTTCTAGGGTTAGTTAGTTCTCCGGCTGGCGCGAGACGTCTAGAACCAACGTAGGCACGTTCCCCGGCTGCTGCTATTTGTGGTGCTAGGATTAGATATATGGTCAGCTTAGTTACCACTGCCCTATGAGCTGTTTTTTTGTGCTTGCAGACTTAGTAAGTATTTCTGAGACCCTCTGCCATTGGGGTCATAACAGACTGGGTTACCTTTTTGCCACTGGCCGAGTTTGCCCTTAATAATCGGGCTAGTTCTGCCACCTTGGTTTCACCCTTTTTCTGCAACTCTGGTTTTCATCCTCGTTTCTCCTCGGGTCAGGTTGAACCTTTTGACTGTCCTGGGGTTGATTCTGTGGTGGGTAGGTTGCAGTGGATTTGGAACCATGTGGTGGACAATTTGAAATTGTCACAAGACAAGGCCCAGCGGTTTGCCAACCGCCGCCGCGGTGTGGGTCCCCGACTTCGTGTTGGGGATTTGGTTTGGTTGTCTTCTCGGCATGTTCCTTTGAAAGTCTCCTCTCCTAAGTTCAAGCCTCGCTTTATCGGTCCTTATAAGATTTTGGAAATCCTTAACCCGGTGTCTTTTCGCTTGGACCTTCCAGCGTCTTTTGCTATTCATAATGTGTTCCATAGGTCCTTGTTGCGGCGGTACGTGGTGCCTATGGTTCCTGCTGTTGAGCCTCCTGCCCCGGTTTTGGTTGAGGGCGAGTTGGAGTACGTGGTGGAGAAGATTCTGGATTCTCGTATCTCTAGACGGAAACTCCAGTATTTAGTTAAGTGGAAAGGCTATGGTCAGGAGGATAATTCCTGGGTTGTCGCCTCTGATGTTCATGCGGCTGATTTGGTTCATGCCTTTCACGCTGCTCATCCTGATCGCCCTGGGGGTCTTGGTGAGGGTTCGGTGACCCCTCCTCAAGGGGGGGGTACTGTTGTGAACTGTGTTTCTGGGCACCCTCTGGTGGTCACTAACGGTATTGTGTTAGGTATGTCTTGTTGCAGGCCTGAGCTCCAGCTGTGTCGTTAAGCAGCGGGTGTTTCCTATTTGAGTCTCCTCTGGACTCAGTCTCTTGCCTGGCATCGTTGTATCCAGACCTATTTGGTCTCCTCCGGATTCCTTTCAGTCTGCCTCATGCAAGAAAAGCTAAGTCTGTTTTGTACAATTTGGATCGTTTGCATTATTCAGTGTTTTTGTCCAGCTTGCTTTACATTTGATTTTTGACTCGCTGGAAGCTCTAGGGGGCTGATATTCTCCCTCCACACCGTCAGTCGATGTGGGGGTTCTTGAATGTTCAGCGTGGATGTTTTGTAGGGTTTTCTGCTAACCGCATAGTCCACTATCTATTTTCTGCTATCTAGACTATTGGGCCTCACTTTGCTGAATCTAGTTCATCTCTACGTTTGTGTTTTCCTCTTGCCTCACCGTTATTATTTGTTGGGGGCTTTCTATATCTTTGGGGTTCAATTTATCTGGAGGCAAGCGAGGTCTTATTTTTTCCCTCTAGGGGTAGTCAGTTCTCCGGCTGGCTCGAGACGTCTAGAACCAATGTAGGCACGTTCACCGGCTACTTTTAGTTGTTTGTGTCAGGATCAGGGTATGCGGTTAGCCCAGTTTCCACCTCCCTAGAGCAGTATTTATATTTTTGCTATCTTGCCAGAATATCAGAGATCCCCTGCCATTGGGATCATAACAGGCTTGTGATTGGTCGCGTGAGCGGTCACATGAGCGGTCACGTGACCAATCACAAGCCGCGATGTCATCGAAGGTCCTAAACTCCTCATTCTTAGGAACGGAGGCTGCTGGTTACATCGGTAAGGTCCAGGGGCCGCCGGTCGGGTGAGTATATCCATATTTTTTATTTTTATTTTTTATTTTTTACATGAATATGGATCCCAGGGCCTGATGGAGAGTTTCCTCTCCTTCAGACCCTGGGAACCATCCAGGATACCTTCCGATACTCGTGTCCCATTGACTTGCATTGGTATCGGGTATCGGTATCGGCGATATCCGATATTTTTTGGATATCGGCCGATACCATCCGATACCGATACCTTTGAGTATCGGAAGGTATCGCTCAACACTATCTATGAATACTGGCATGGTAGGACCTGCGACTTCTCAGTCATGTGACTGTGAAACTCATAGTGATTGGTTTCTTAGTACTATGAATACTGGCATGGTAGGACCTGCGACTTCTCAGTCATGTGACTGTGAAACTCATAGTGATTGGTTTCTTAGTACTATGAATACTGGCATGGTAGGACCTGCGACTTCTCAGTCATGTGACTGTGAAACTTATAGTGATTGGTTTCTTAGTACTATGAATACTGGCAATGTTCATATGCTGTTAGACATGATTAAGATCACATAGATCAAAACACGTTGTCTATCCTCATGACTGCATCCACCTTTGAGCAAGGATTTTAATCACGCTATATTTATATGCACCAATAAAGCATTTCAAGATTTTAGAAGCTGGAGTATACACGTTTTCTTCATCTTCCATTGCTGCGCAGTATGTTAGCGCTATAAAAATAAAAAAAAAATATTATTATTAAATGAGCTTGCAAGTTCAGTTCTCCGGTTTCTATGTCCTCTGTCTTCTCCCACCACTGGTCTCCTGGCAGTGCCTATGTCTGACAGGTCACTAATTCCTGTGTCCTGCTCCCAAACCTGAAATCCTGCTCAGGGTCCATTATTTACAAAGTCTCGTATGAGCCACCCCTGGGCAGAATGGCACCTGTGTGAGAACTCTGGCAGGAAAGCAGGTCACAGAGAAGAATGACCTGCCAGTTACAGACAAAAGCTGGCGGCAGCTGATCTATTTCAAAGAGTGAGCTTTAATTATACAGTATTTGTAGCTTTATGATACTAAGTTTAATATATAAACATCATCAGTTGGGGGTTGGTTTAGCTATTGAAATGTAGCAGTCAGTCAGAACCTATACACAGCTCTAGTCATGTACCAACAATTGAAGTTTTCTCTGGTCTAGAATGAAAAAACACTAATAAAAGTATTTAGATATGAAGTTTCATAGATGGAGATGAGCAAATACATTCAAGTGGAATTGAACTCTACTCAATTATTTTAAAAATCTGCACTCACAAAAATGTAGATTTTTTTTGTAAGGCGCTCCGTGTGCATGGATTTAAAAATTTGCAGCCACTGGAAAACATTTTTCTGGACAGTAAGGCGCCATCAAAAGGTTTCATATTAAAAAAATACTTACAGTTTAATCACCTAACTGTTTACATTTCAGGCCTTATGCTCCTCACCAATCCCGTCCGTTCCCATCGCATTTGCTTATCACAGAAGCAAGTGATGAAATCCCTGGTCCCTCCCACAAAATGCTGGGACTTTCAGCTCTAATAAAGCATAAGACAGCTCTGTACATGTGTCCACAAGGTAACTGTACATGTCATGACCTTACGCACTCTTGTGAAGAACCATCCCAGGCCTCATCATAGCTGAACATCCCATCCATCTCTTACTGTGAGGAGGCTTAGGGATTTAGTGCTCATGTGGTAATAAGAAAATACTGGAAGGGTGAACTGATGGTGAGGAGTGGAGGAACTGGAGAGAGGGACAGTGAGATGAATATAAGTATATATTTTTTTATTGTTTATTAAAAGTGATGAGCGAATAGTGAAATATTTGGATTCAGGAAAATCAGCACAAATAATTTCTAATATCCATGTATTGATACCAAATAGCAAATCCAAGGCAAGTCAATGGGAAAGCCGAATATTTTTCTGCCAGACCCAACAAACAGGCTGGGGGCCTGAGTAAAAAGCTGAAATGGATGGGAAATTGCTAAAACTAAATAGGAATAGCATGGAGAAGATGCCTGCATGCCTTTCTGACTCATATATGGTATCTGGGAAAAATATTGTCAGACTATTGCGCTGGTTTTACGGATTTATAGGAAGACCTACCAAACCCAACCTACAATTTTTTAAAGGAAAAATGCAAAGAAACATTTTTTCCTCCATAATTACATGTATATAAAGCAAAATTAAATAGAGTGGGTATGGAAAGTATTCAGGCCCCTTTACATTTTCAGTCTTTGTTTAATTGCAACCATTTGGTAAATTCAAAAAAGTAAATTTTTCACATTAATGAACACTTCCAACCCCATCTTGACTGAAAAAAAACAGAAATATAAAATTTTTTGCAAATTTAATAAAAAGAAAAACTGAAATATCACATGGTCATAAGTATTCAGAGCCTTTGCTCAGACACTCATATTTAAGTCACAGGCTATCCATTTCCTTGTGATCCTCCTTGAGATGGTTCTACTCCTTCATTGGAGGCCAGCTGTGTTTAATTAAACTGATAGGACTTGATTTGGAAAGGCACACACCTGTCTATATAAGATCTCACAACTCACAATGCATGTCAGACCCTAGAGCATAATAAAGGCCATTCATTGGGGGAAAATGACTCCTTTGCAAAACAAAGGCAAATTTGAATTTTACCTGATCTGCTCATCTCCAGTCATAATATACAACTAAATCAAAATAAACCTCTTACAGACATTACGTAAGTTATACTATTGCTATACTATAAGAAAATCACTTGCATAGTACAAAGTTTTAAAACATCAATTCAGTATGTTATAGATATTTTTACCTCATTATTAAAACTTGCCCAGCATACATATACTGTGACCCAGCAATGACTTGAGTATTTTATTAGGATGGACAGAGCATGACTAACTTAGCACCCATTAAACAAGGTATGTGCGACCACGATTATAATGTGAAACAGACAAATATGAGAAACTGGAAGATTTCAAGCTATAAACATTTTATGAGTATCTGCTATTGATTCCCCCTTCTCTGTATAGACAATTTAGATGGAATATGCCCAGAAATCAGGATTTTAAAAATACAACTGTTTTAAATTAGATAATTCAGATAAACATGGAATGAAACCTCTCCACGATGGTCCTAGTCAAGTCATGACAACGAACTGCATGATACATTTGTAGTTCAAACATTGAGACAGATGTACATTATTTGCACCACAAGAGGTAGCACAGAATGATTTATAACAGTCATTTTCAAATTCTTCTCAGGTTTCAAAATAAGTGGGTAAAGGATCCAGAGACTTTATGGAACGTGCATCGTGGATTATTTCTGTGACAAATTGTCTAGATGGTAAATTCCAAATGAACTGGCATATTTTACGCTGGACAAGCCAAATATTAAGCACAACTGTAATATCTAACAAGAACTGATCAAAGTTTCTAAGGAACACCAACATGTTCCGAATTATGTATAGCAGTAATAGCTCTCACTTGTGTCAGAATTTTCTCTGTTCACAGATTGTGTCATGCACCAAGCAAAGACCATATGCATTAGATAGCACAAACAATCCTGCAAGTAAATAAACACCTGCTATGTTCTCAGGTTTGTTATACTTTTTCCTTCTGATAAGGTATGTTTTTCATCATTGATTCTGAATTACTATCATTAAAAATATTGGCAACAAAGAAGCCTTTCCAACTTTTATAAATCTGGATTGTTTTATTCTGCAAAATAATCAAGACTTCAACATATGCTATAGTTATAGATACAGAATTGTTTGCTGGTCATAATTATGTTTATTATTAGAGATGAGCAAACTTGTTCAGAAAATGTTTGCCAATCTCAAATTCAGCATGAACATAGCTCATTCGGATTCATGTTCGATTTTCCTCAAAGTCGGCTAAATTCGGGCGCAGTTTGGTAAATGATTGCATTTTCTTTAATGCTTTTGTTAGGACTTTGGACTTTGGAGAGGATAGTGGTGCTGTATGAGGAGTGGGGGGGGGACGTGTTTTATGAGAGGTAGGGGTGGGTATAGGTCAGAGGAGCGGTAGACTGTTATTTATTTACTAGATGGTAGCCCGATTCTAACGCATTGGGTATTCTAGAATATATATGTAGTTTATTTATGAAGATAGTAACAGTAACAACGCTGTGCTCTGCTTTACGGCCGGCGCTGACACAGTCAGTGCAGGGAAGCTCTCGGCAGCAGCACGTGCATATTAGCAGCGCTCTTGCCGAAAGCAGTTTTAACCCTGTGGACGCCGGGGGACGTGACAGACATCAGAATGTGAGTATGTACTGTTTTTTTTTAACTTTTACAATGGTAACCAGGGTAAATATCGGGTTACTAAGCGCAGTCCTGCACTTAGTAACCCGATATTTACCCTGGTTACAAGTGAACACATCGCTGGATCGGCGTCACACACGCCGATCCAGCGATGACAGCGGGTGATCAGTGACCAAAAAAAGGTCCTGATCATTCCCATCGACCAACGATCTCCCAGCAGGGGCCTGATCGTTGGTCGCTGTCACACATAACGTGATCGTTAGCGGGATCGTTGCTACATCACCAAAAGCGTGACGTTGCAACAATATCGTTAACGACAGTACAGTCCTCAGAGGTGGCTCCACAATTACCTTTGCTTGCCCCCACATAACAACTCCCCAACCGCCAATATGACCCAGAGTACAAATAGTGTAATTGCGCAGCATGGACATATGTGGCAGGGCCTGGAACAGTGCTTGAACCAGCACTTCTAGCTTAAACATTAATCAGTAAAAAGTGAACGAGTGACAGCTGTAGGCCTGGTGTGCTAAGAGCACTGTCAAATCCAAGCAACACACATGAAGGAGACTAAATTTAGAGTCAAGACATTTAAAAAAGTTTGAGACAGACACCATTAAAGTGTCTTCAATTTCCCTGCAGTAATAATAATATAATGGGATTTTAAAAAAATGTTAGAAATATCAGCAGCAGTAACAACAGCAGGCACAGAAGCCACAACAAAGGTGTCACAGACTGCAATAAGGCAAGATCAATGCAGCACACTAAAAAAGACACCATCGCGTAGTCTGCTGTTATGGTCTGGTGATTAAGGAGCGACATGCGACTAGCTCTGGGCAGGTGGTAACTATACCAACCGCAGTTCCTGATCTTAACACAGACACTAGCAGTAGCCGTGGAATGTTCCTGTCACTCCCTGGACACCTCGTCACAGCCGGAGATCTAGCTACCCCTAAAGGTAGAAGCAGGAAAGCTATCTTGCCTCAGAGAAAATCCCCAAAGGATAGGACAGCCCCCCACAAATAATGACTGTGAGAGGAGAAGGAAATGACATACGTAGTATGAAACAAGATTTAGCAAAGGAGGCCAATACTAGCTAGAAAGAATTAGTACAGGACAGAACACTGTGCGGTCAGTAATAAAAACTAGAAAAAGTCCACCGCAGAGAAATGCAAAAATCTCCACACCTGACTAAAGGTGTGGAGGGCAAACTCTGCTGCCCAGAGCTTCCAGCTTAGCTGACTAGATACATACTGATAAGCTGGACAAATGAGCAAAACATAGAAAGAATAAAGAAAAAAGAAGTGGCACTCACCCGATGATGCTGTACAAAAAATGTCCTTTATTCAGAGCATACGCTCACAGACATATGGTGGAGAGGCGGCTTGGTGAGGAGGGGAGTGCAAGGGGAGGCAAGAGGACGACGGCCGTTTCGCGCCTGCGCGCTTCCACGGGTCCAGGTGCGTGAATTAGAAACATCACATCCTATATAGGAGCTAGACATCATGATGTGAACAGGTGATATCATTAAAAACACATTTGGATGCGTGCACCAAATTTCGCTGATAAGCACAATTGAAAGTTCATTTATGATATACATGTAAAGAATACAGGAAATCTTAATTTTTAAAGGAAGATAGACATATCCAATTTGTCGTTCAATCCTGTAGCGCCCTGCGCATTCGTTTCAATAATCCACCTTGCCTCGCATTGCAAAAGCTTTTTTCCGCGATCACCCCCATTTGGAGGATTTTTTATCATTTCCAAGCCCGCAAACCGCAATACATTTGGATCTGCACGATGCATGTCGCATATATGTTTAATAAAGCGAGGACAACCTTTCCCAGAGGAGACCGAATTATAGTGCTCCCTGAACCTATGAAACAAAGGGCGAATGGTCTTGCCAATATAAAAGAAGTGGCATGGGCATATAATTATGTAAACCACATATCGTGATTTACATGTTATCAATTGATGGACTGTGTGACAGATGGAACCGATAGGAATGGGATTATCTATCAGTCTAAACTGGCAATAACTACAGTTTCCACATTTGTGGTTACCTGCAGGTTGCAGTTTCCTCAACCAATTGGGATTTTCATTAGAAGACAGACGATTTTTAACAAGAAGATCCCCCAAGTTTTTTGTACGCTTATAAGCGAAAATCAGGTGATTCATTGTCAGAGATGAAAGCTCCCTATCAGATTGTAGTATGTGCCAATTTTTTTGTATAGCCGCATAAATTGCTTTATTCATTGGGCTATGCGTAAACGTAAAAACAAACTTATCATTGGCACCAGTATTAGGAGTATTTTTAGCTTTTTTGCGGCTTTTGAGTAAATCTTCCTGTGTTAATTTTCTGATTCTATTTTCAGCTGTATCTAGAATTTTAGGGGGATAATTCCTTTTCAGAAAGTTAGTTTTAAGTTCAGTTATTTGTTTATCAAAAGCTTCCTCGTTGTTAGTGATTTTCCTATATCTGACCATCTGGCTATAGGGTATGCTGTTTTTTGTGTGGAAAGGGTGAGCACTATTAAAATGCAATAAACTGTTTGTCGCTGTGGGTTTTTTATGTACACATGTGTTGATTTTCCCTTCCACTATTTCAATTTTAACATCTAAAAACTCCAGCGACAATCCTCCAAAGCAGGCAGTGAACTGCATATTATCTTCATTATTATTATTAAGGTAAGACACAAAATTCTCAAAATCCAATTCTGAGCCATCCCACACAATAAAGACATCGTCAGCAAATCTATGGTAGGCACGAATGAACCGCAAAAAAGGATTATTAATTGAAGTTATATATTTTTCTTCAAATGCTGCAAGAAACAAATTTGCGAATACACACGCGACAGGCGTCCCCATTGCGGTTCCGGTGCGTTGCAAAAACCATTTGTTGATAAATCTAAATGCATTATGCGATAAAACAAAGTCCAGGCTTTCAGTGATAAAATCAATGAAGTCCCGGTCTTTGTTACAGTTTTGTAAAATTAAACGTATAGCTTCGATGCCTTTATTGTGGGGGATTCGTGTATACAGATTGACAATATCGATCGAGACTAATGAAAAGGTGGGTTGCCAATCTAGAGTACGCAAAGCCAGTAAAAAGTCTCCTGAGTCTTTAATAAAGGAGGGAATTTTATGCAGCAAGGGCTTGAGTAACCAATCCAGGAATTTGGACAAGGGTTCCGTTAAGGAGCCAATACCGGCTATAATAGGTCTTCCGGGCGGTTTAGTAGCGTGTTTATGAATTTTTGGCAAACTGTACCAGTTAGGGATAGTAGGATGTTCCGGGAGCAGTTTTTCTGCTTTATTTTTAGACAATACACCTTTTACCACAAATTTGTTTAAAAGCTTTCTCAACTTCTCTTTAAATTTCAAAATAGGGTTGGAATCCAATGGGGTGTAAGTACATGTATCGTTCAACTGGGACATCGCCTCCTCAATATAGTACATTTTATCCAGAATAACTATATTGCCACCCTTGTCTGCTTTCCTTATGATTGTGTCACTCCATTGCTGCATTTCGTATATCGCATTCTCCTCCTTTTTAGATAAGTTATTTTGAGGGGGACAATAAAGAATGGCTTCCACATCTTTTATAACCAAATCCTGGAACAAGTCAACAACGTTTCCTGGAGAGATGGGGGGCATGAACGTTGATTTAATGCCTCCTTTGAAGGGTTCTATAATAGGGTTAATTTCTGTAGTAGTCTTTAAATCTCGTGAGATCGATTCATTCAGGTCAGCAAGAAGCCACGCATCTTCAATGTCATTCGGATCACTGGGCGGAAAAGCCATAAAACCTAAACTCCCAATAAGGGCAGGGCTTTCCGTGGAGGTGTCAATAGAGGTTTTTTTCTCTTTAACGCCTGAAAAGAATTTTTTTAGATGCAGTTTTCTTGTGGCTTTAAACAAGTCCACCCTAAAGTCTGTGAAATTAAACTCTTCGGGGACACAGAAATTTAAACCTAGCGATAATACATATTTTTGATCTTGGGTAAGAATTCTTTTAGAAAGATTTATTATTTGCAATTCATTGCTATCAGTTGTTACTTCCTCCAAGAAACTTGCTTTCGTTTCTTTTGTGGGTTTCTTTTTTCGTCCACCTCGTCGAATCTTTTTCCTAAAGGGATATCCCCTGAGAGGAAGCAGCTGTAGCTCCTTTATTATCCGAAACCTCTTCAACCCCACTGGAGTCGGAGTCTGTTACCCATCCATCTCTTTGCATTTTGCGTTTATTAAATTTTTTAAAAGATTGGTTTCTCTGAAAATTTCTCTTTTTGTTGCCAAATTTATTCCAGGAAAAAATCTGCCCCGTGGCAAAATCATTTTTGTCTCTCAAGAACTTATCTTTTTTCTTTTGTTTCGTTTCAATCTGTATTAAAACCAATTTTTTATTCAATTTTTTTAAAAACACCTTATATTGAGCTTCTATGATACGTGAACTCAATTCTTGTTTAGCGCCATCCAATTGCTCACACAACACAGCATATTCCTTTTCATTCTGCGAAATTACTAATGCCAGAAGGCTCCGGGAGCATTGCAAATGGATTTCTTCCCAAACCTTCTGAAATGATTCATCACCACTAAATTGTGATATTTCTTTATAAACGCGCAATCCTCTTGGGACACGTCCACATTCAGTATACGATTTCAAAGATTGAATAGTCCAATATAATCTGATTTCTCTCTCAGCCAGAGAGTATATTTTTGATTCCAATGTAGCGTGCAGGCGCGAAACGGCCGTCATCCTCTTGCCTCCCCTTGCACTCCCCTCCTCACCAAGCCGCCTCTCCACCATATGTCTGTGAGCGTATGCTCTGAATAAAGGACATTTTTTGTACAGCATCATCGGGTGAGTGCCACTTCTTTTTTCTTTATTCTATGGATTTACATTGCTGCTAATGTTGAGCACCACCCCAACGCTATTGCTTGCTGCATGCCGCAGTGGATCTTGATCGAGTCTTACATGTCCATGTACCTAGTGATGGTAATCTGAAATTCAGACACATCTCAGCTGCGAATTTAACACCTAGTGCCATTCTATTTCTATTCTCAAAACATAGAAAGTGCTAAACAACAAGTCCACAACAAGTGAACTGCAAAAAGACAAGCAAGGACTTAGCTTTGCTGAAATGGTCAGAGTGACAGGGAAATCCTCAGAGAGCCATGACTCCAAGCTCAACAATTGACAACTGGCATTGAATTAGGGAAAAGGCCAGACTAATTTAGCAGAGCTAGAAAGACGATCAGTGAAAACAGCTGCTGATGCTAAATCCAAGAAGCAGCCATACCACTCAAAACCACAGGAGGGAGCCCAAGAGCAGAACTCACAAAAATGCTACTTATAACCACCGGAGGGAGCCCAAGAGCGGAATTCACAACAGTCTGCCCAGTCTGTGACTGGGGTGAAAAATTCATTTGAGATCCATGTCTTGTTCATCTTGATGAAAGTTAAGCAGTCTACACTTTCAGGGGACAGCTGAATGAACTTATCAATCAGGACACCACCAGCAGTGCTGAATACATGTTCTGAGAGAATGCTGCCTGCAGGGCATGACAAAACCTCCAAGACGTGACAGGCGAGCTCAGACCTCACTTCCATTTTTGAGCACCAAAATGCAAAAGAGTCCAAACCCCTCCTGATGGCATTGATATTGAACTAGAGATACTCCTGCAGCATCCTCTTCAGTCGTACACAACATGTCATACTTGTACTTTGTTCTGCTAGTGCAAGGGCTGGTCTAAAATATCTGTGAAACAATTGACAGAAATTGCTTCTGCCACTTACACTGTTGCTGCTGCTAATATCTTTGTACTGAAGAATCAATGTTCCCAAGGTTGGAAGCTTATAACTGTGATCCACATTGCATGACTGACTACTGCACACAGCTACCATTCTTCTTTCTGCAGCAGCCCATCCATAGTGGAAGATAAATTGCTGTACCACTAGGTTGAGGATATCAGCCATGCATGGAATGTGTGTGAGATTGCCTCAGCCACCAGTAGGTTTGCACCATTATCGCACACGGCCTTCCCTGCCTCCAGGTTCAGTGGAGACAGCCAGTGCTCAAACTCGGCCTGCATAGCTGTCCACAACTCTTGAGCTGTGTGACTGCAATATCTAAGGCATAATAATTTAAAACTACTTACTGGAGCACATGCTCTTTATATGGCTCTCATCTACAAGACAGAGATTACGGTGTCCTGCAACTTTGCTGCCTCAATGTAACCCTGGACTCTGATTTCCATCAAAACACATATTCATGCCCCTCCAATCTATCCTAAACTCTGCTGCCCGAATAATGAACCTATCCCCCCCGCTATTGCCTGGCCACTTCTTTCTGTCAAACCCTTCACTGGCTCCCCTTTACCCACAGACTCTAGTTCACTAACCATGACTTACAAAGCCATACACAACATGAATATATTTGGGATCTAGTCTCCCAGTATTTACCTGCACACAACCTCTGATCCTCACATGATCTCCTTCTCTACTCCCCTCTTATCTTCTCTTCTCACAATTGC
Source organism: Ranitomeya variabilis (assembly GCF_051348905.1). Lineage (NCBI taxonomy): Eukaryota > Metazoa > Chordata > Amphibia > Anura > Dendrobatidae > Ranitomeya > Ranitomeya variabilis. Next base: position 319,666,231 of record NC_135236.1, read on the forward strand.
ATACCAGATTTATCCTGCGCTTCTCCTCTACTCTGGAATTCTCTACCCCAATATATCATACTTTCGCCTACCATAGGAACCATCAAAAAGAACATGTATACCACTTCTTCTGACAAACCTATAACTTACAGTACCTATTGTTTCCTCATGGAAAGAGTCCTCTCTCCACCAGTACCAGTTGGTGACTTGTATTTTTTAAGAATTATTGTACTTGTTTTTAGTTGGTATACCCCTTTCCTCATGTAAAGCACCATGAAATAAATGGTGGTATAACAATAAATAATAATAACACTTTGCAGCTTCCAAAGAAAGGGAGTCGAGTACCCTGTCCAGTAACAGAATTTGTAAAAATGCTGCACAGTTATAGTATTTCTACTCTGGGGAAAATTACACTTTAGTGGTGTGTGGCAATAATTTTTGGAAATGTTTGTACTCTAATTTGGGTCTCCTTCGTGTGTGTTGCCTGTGTCCATAGGGCTACCAGACCGGTGGGCCTGCATTTACATTTAGTCAACTACCTGTGTTACTATCTTTAAATGTTGCTAACAATAGTAGTCAATAAAGCTGATATTTTTGCCACCTTAGTGTTTCTGAGCAGAAAAGCAATTTGAGCTGTAGCATGAGGTATCAGGGCTCCAAGCAAAAAAGGACCCCTCAACCATCTCATCTTAATTGAAACATAAATTCAAAGCTGTAAATTCTGGCCCAGACTCTGATATCTCGTACATGGCCTATGAGCTGTTTGAGAAGCTTTTTGACCCCCTTATTGTGTTACCTATGCCTTGGTTTTACCTCCCATTGAGTTCTATAGGGTTCGGGTATGTTCAATGAACTGTTCGGCTAACTTGTTCGGCACACACCAGGATGTTTGCTGAACCAAACTGAACCTTTAAAGGTTCACTCATCTCTATTTATCATCTACCATTTCATTGCAAACTACAGGGAGGGCCATGTATATGGATACACCTAAATAAAATGGGAATGGTTGGTGATATCAACTTCCTGTTTGTGGCAGATTAGTATATGGGAAGTGGAAAACTTTTCAAGATGGGTGGTGACCATGGCGGCCATTTTGAAGTCAGACATTTTGGATCCAACTTTATTTTTTCCAATGGGAAGAGGGTCATGTGACACATCAAACGTATTGAGAACTTCACAAGAAAAACAATGGGGTGCTTGGTTCTAACGTAACTTTATTCTTTCATGATTTATTTACAAGTTTCTCTTTGCTTGCAGCCATTGACAAGTCACAGAGGTTAACACGTGAGTCCAGTTCCTGTATGCTGAGGTTCTGGTTCCAGACATTGATGAGCCGCTATCCTCCATTCCCTCTGCTCTGACCCCACTGCTTGTGACCAGTTTGTGATGGGGCATGCGACAGAACAGAAAGAGACACCAGGCCGATAAACAAACTAACAAGATTTATTTGAACAAGGAACTGGGACAACACAAATAAAAGTAATTCTGCAGTGTCTGCAATGAGTCCACAATGAGTCCACAATTAGTAAATTCAATGGCTCTAGCAAATGAGGGACACAACACAGTCCCATATGGCAGCTTTTAACCCTCCACACATGGGCACCAGGATCTCGCCTCAGCATAAGATCCCAGACCTTTGCAAGTCAGCTCACAACTGAATCAGCCAACATATGAGTCTATTGTTCTGTGTCCTGGGATCCACCCTTCTATGGGGAAGGGCTCCCCCCACTGGTTGTTGACTCAAGCCTGATTACATGGCAGTCCAAGGACACAGGCCGAGGGAGGGACACGCTGTTGCAATGGGATAAACTGTGGAGAGTGAGCCAGGGGAAATGCAGGGAGGGATGGGAGTCACAGCACTTAGTGGCTGGGAGCTGATTTCATGTCAGATATTATCTATTTTCTCTATAAAGCGGGAGACCAGGTCATCAGTACAAATGTCTGTGATAGGGGCTTGTGCTTTTGGCCTGAGGAGGGAGTGAAAGGTGTCAATAAGTTTCTTGGGGTTGTTGAATAGTGAAGAGTTCAGAGTAGTGTAGTAGGTCTGTTTGGCGAGGTGATGGGCAGACTTATAGGTTCTTAACATAAATTTGAAGTGAATGAAGTCTTCTGGTGTGCAAGTTTTCCTCCATAAGCATTCAGCACTTCTAGAGCATCTCTGGAGAAGCCAAGTTTGCGATGTGAGCCAGGGCTGTTTTACTCTGTGCTTGGAGGTTCTGAGGGTAAGAAGCACTACTTGGTCCAGGATGCTTCTGAGAGTGTCATTGTAGTGGTGTGGAGCCAGATTAGGACAGGAAAAATATGAGATTGGGGACAGTGATGAGTGTAAAGAGTCTGGAAGTGAATGAGAGTTAATGGCATGTAGATTTCTGAATGTATGGTAGGTAGGAGTGTGCTGGGGTGGGAGAGGGATGGTGATCACGAAGGAGAGAATGTTGTGGTCAGAGAGGGGAAGTGGTGAGTTATCTAGGTGGGAGATTGAGCAGAGCCAGGCAAAGACCAGGTCAGGGGTGTTACAGTCTTTGTGTGTTTCAGAGATTGAGAGCTGTGAGAGGCTGAGAGAAGTGGTTAGTGATAGACGCTGGGATGCAGATGTGGAATTGGGGCTGTTTATGGGGATGTTGAAGTCTCCCAAGATAAGGGTTGGGAGTTCTGAGGACATGAAGTGTGGCAGCCAGGCTGAGAAGTGGACAAGGAACTGGGTGGGCAAGCCTGGGGGCCGGTATATGACCGCTACTCTGAGGGAGAGGGGATGGAAGAGCCTGATGGTGTGGACCTCAAAAGAAGGGAATAAGAGTGATGGAATTGGGAGGATGACCTGGAAGGTGCATTGTGGTGACAGGAGTATGCCGACTCCACCACCAGGTCTGTTTGTGGGTCTCGGGGAATGGGAGAATTGTAAGCCAAAATGGGAAATGGCTGCAGGGGAGACCGTGTCAGAATCCTGAATTAAACTTTCAGTGAGGGCCAACAGATTCAGAGAGTTGTTCAGAAAGTAATTGTGCAGAAAAGGAAGTTTTTTACATACAGACTGTGGATTCCAGAGGGCACAATTAAAAGAAGGATATGACGAGTGCAAGTAATATTAATAAGATTAGTGTTGTTTTGATACAAGGTAGGATAGGGGTTGAGGTTGGGAGATGGTGGACGAGGGTTGGGGGAGATATCCCCCGAAATCAGAAGGAGTAGGAGGATAAAGAGCATGTAGGTATTAAAATTGTAAGAAGTTTTTTTGTGCAATGTGTTTGGGCATGATCGGCTGAGGTTTTTCAGGAAGGTGAGAAGTGCATGGGAGCTGTACATGGGAGAGGGAAGTATAGAGGAGCTGATGTGTATGAGTTGTGATGGAGGGGGGATGAGGCTGTGAATGTGGATGTCAAGGGAACACAGGAGGAAAGAAGTAAAGCACATGGATAAAAGGGAGTGCAAATTGTGGGTTACCTGACTCCTGCCCTGATTAACTGCCATGGAATAACTGCCTTTTGCTTGATACTTTGCTTCGGGGATGCTTGTGTGCACCCCACATGCGTGTACTCCTTAGGAGGTGTCTAAATTTATAGCTCACAATACTGGGTCAGAAGAAATAGATTGTGGGAACTGATTAGGGATAATTTGGCAGCTGGGGCTGGCACATCAGGGGGTGGTTAGATGATCAAAGACATGGGGCTGGCTACATCTATATATTATAACACCTTCCACCAGATAACATCTAGAGTGACCACAGCCATGGATTTACATCAAACAATGAGTAAAATGTACAATGCAGCAAATGATCTATGCCAATCATTTAGCAGGCACATTAAAATATGTTGCTAGATGGTAGAGCGGCAGATGGCAGACAGCTATCAGACGTGGGAAGTTGTACCATTAGAATATATTGCACCAGATGAAACAACAAGCAGAGGTGGGAAGTTGTACCATTAAAATGTATTGCAGCAGATGAGACAGCAAGCAGAGGTGAGAAGTTGTATCATTAAAATAGATTGCAGCAGATGAGACAGCAAGCAGAGGTGGGAAGTTGTACCACTAAAATGTATTGCAGCAGATGAGACTGCAAGCAGAGGTGGGAAGTTGTACCATTAGAATATATTGTAGCAGATGAAACAGCAAGCAGAGGTGGGAAGTTGTACCATTAAAATGTATTGCAGCAGATGAGACTGCAAGCAGAGGTGGGAAGTTGTACCATTAGAATATATTGCAGCAGATAAGGAGACAGAAAGCAGAGGTGGTAAGTTGTACCATTAAAATGTATTGCAGCAGATAAGGAGACAGCAAGCAAAGGATGGAAGTTGTACCATTAGAATATATTGCATCAGATGATACAGCAAGCAGAGGTTGGAAGTTGTACCATTAAAATATATTGCAGCAGATGAGACAGCAAGCATAGATGGGAAGTTGTACCATTAGAATATATTGCAGCAGATGAGACAGAAACCAGAGGTGGGAAGTTATACCTGTGCAAAGAGAGAAGACGGATGTTATTTCTTTGCAATTGAATAACTGCCCTTTGCTTGATGCTTATCTTCTGGGATGCTTTGCTTCGAGGATGCTTGTGTGCACCCCCACATGTGTCAAAAAATGTAAAAATATGTAAAATATGTAAAAAAAAAGTAAATCTTTATACTCCTTTCATCACTTACCTCTCCATCTGCTTCATTTTGGTAGAGTTCTGTGCAAGTGCATGACGATGTCCATATGTCATCGACGTGTGCCATGACCTTGTTCACACATGTGCAGAAATGTCAGGGGCCTCATTAGAGCCCAAAGTCCTGGCTCAATGTGAAAAGTTTAAGGATCTCAGCGCGTGCAATGAACATCAGGAGATGAAACAAGGACTGGACAAGTGACGGTGAGGAGCAGAGGAAATATGATGTTGAGTGGTGAGTGGTCCCTTACAATTCAGAAAAATGGCAGTCAGTGGCAGTCATCCTGCTGAATCCATGCACAAATGAGTTACAAAAAAAATATTTTGGCAAATGCAGATTTTTAAAAAAATTGAGTATGATTTAATTCCACTCTAATTTAGTTAATAGCGATGAGCTGATCTTTTGAAATTCGAGTTAGCTGACTTTGTCAAATTTCCCCCTAAAATTTGATTTGTGGCAAATAAATTTGCAAGAATCACATAAATAAAAACTCTTTAACTGCTTGGAAGATAGAGCTGTGTGAAAAAGTGCTTTCCATTTCTTGATTTCCTATTCTTTAAGTTGTCAGGACTCTGAACATTTTTTACCTTTTGTGCATTACTGCCCTTTTCCAAGATGGCGTCTTTGGTCTCATGTGCACTGTGTCTTCCTGCTATAAAACTCCACCCCTGCCTTCAGCCTGTGCTAGAGTATTCTGCCTTGCATCCAGCTCCTGACCTCTGATTACTCCCTGGCTATACACCTGCTCCTGTGAACCTGTGTGGTGATCCTGCTACTCAGCTCTGAGTTCCTGCTGCATACACAAGTTTCCAGTAATCCTCTTTCATCTGCTGTTCGTGTTTTCTTCCATCTGCATTTGCTGGACATGTAAGCTGTTTCTGCTTTGCAATAACCTGAGACTATTAACCGGGCCTCCCTGGTTGAGCTAAGATATGATTTGAACTGCCTAATAAGCATATCTATCTGTGCCTGGACTAAGACAAGGATTTATTCATGTCAAGTATCCTCAAGAATAACTGTGCTTCATAGACTTTCTGCTTGATTGCATTTTCCTCTGAAGTTTTCCTATAGACTGCTAAGCTGCGTTTATTATTTGCACCAGGTGTTATGGACTTGAGTTTCTCTCTGCACCTGTTTGAATCACTGTGTGATAATATAGACTTTACCACTTATAAAACTGTGTCTTGTAGTTGTCTTGTTCCATGCAAAGAGTCTCCTGAGTTATCCCCTATAATTATTATATAAGTAAACACAAATTGCAGTTTTTAAATGCACATACTGCCCTGTGTGAAAAAACTGGTTGGGTCACCCTTAGCAGCAACAACGGCAATCAATCGTTTTCAATATCCGGCAAAGAGTCTTTTATAATACTCTGGAGGACTTTGACGCACTCATCTTTGCAAAATTGTTGTAGTTCAGCCACATTGGAGGGTTTCCAAGCATGAACCGCCTTTTTAGGGCAATGCCACGGCATCATAATCGGATTAAGGTCAGGACTTTGACTAGGTCACTCCAAAGTCGTAATTTTGTTTTTCTTAAGTCATTCAGAGGTGGACTTGCTGCTGTGTTTTGGACCATTGTCCTGCTGCATTACCCAGCAGGAGGTCACAGATGGGCGGACATTCTCCTTCTGGATTGTTTGGTAGACAGAAGAATTCATGGTTCCATTTACCAGAGCAAGTCTTCCAGATCTTGAAGCAGCAAAACAGCCCCAGATCATCACACTACCAGCACCATATTTTACTGTTGGGATGATGTTCATTTTCTGAAATGCTGTGCCACCTCTACGCCAGAAGCAATGGGACATACACCTACCTAAAAGTTCAACTTTTATCTTGTCAGTCCACAGAGTATTCTCCCAAATGTATTGGAGTTCATTAAGATGTTTTCTGGCAAAAATAATATGAGCCTTCATGTTCTTATTGCTCAGCAGTGGTTTTTGTCTTGAAACTCTGAGATGCATACCATATTCTCCAGTCTCTTTTTTGTGGTGGAGTCATGAATACTGACCTTAACTGAGGCCTGCAGTCTTTTGTGACCTTTTGGATGAGTCTTTTTTTTTTTTTTGGTGGGGGGGTCAGCAGACAACGCCTGGGAATGTTCACTTGGGTTCCAAAGCTATAGAAATCTCTTCATACATTTTCCAGACTGATAGATCTCAATTACTTTGTTTCTCATTTGTTTCAGAATTTCTTTGGAGGTCTAGGTTTTGACAATCTTTTGGTCCACTTCACTTTGTCAGGCTATTTAAGTGATTTCGTGATTGAGAGTGGCAGTAATCAGGCCTGGGTGTGACTAGGGAATTTTGGCGCATGAAAGTCTGCACTGATATATGCTTGATTCAATTGACAAATTGTGGCAGATAACCTGGTTCACTTTGGGGTGACAAATCCACTGGCCGCTCTGAATACTTTCTCTGACATGACACTGGAGGCTGGGCACAACTGTATTTCCATAGCATTAGGCCAATTCTTTCCACTTGTCCAGTTTTTGACCCAGAAATCTGTGGGATGGGGTCTCAGGTTATCTCCCTGAGAAAAAACAGTCTAGCTATGACTGAATCTGGCTATTCAGACAGTGTGTCAGTGCACTATATGCCAGGTGTTGCAATGGCACCAAAACATCTTGTCTATCATGTCAAACATAATGTAGATTTTTCTGCTGCTGGCTTGGCTAATTTTTATAGTCCTACCGCTTTCATAGACAGGAGAACATGGATCACATAGGGGTCTGCTGTTCAGTTGTACAGATGGCAGGCATTAGGTTGGCAAAAGTAGTTAGGGTAGCAGAGTTTATACTGGTATTAAGCAAGTTTAGACTCCCTTTCCCAAGCTGAAAAAAATTTCCGCATTTTGTTTTTATACCAAGGGTCTAAACGCATGGCTATCCCATAATCATCACTTTGCTTCATGTTAGCAATACCACTGTCCTCCCACAAGCAATGCAGCATACAACTTGCCATTTCTGCCAGCACGATCGAGAGCCCTGTCATTTCATTGACATAGCCTATCTGCATCAGTTGGATGACATGACCAGCTTCGTAGCCTTCATTATTTTCACTCTATCTACCTTGTCACCTGCCTGTGTCAAGTTTATATCCTCTTCTGCTTCCAAATGCTCCTCCTCTTCTTTCTCCAAATCCTGCAGCATATGACAGGCACCTTCAGGGTCTCCAACAGACACAAGATGATGATGAACAGTTGCAAATTTGTTTTCTTCCTCTATCCCCTCTTGCATGCTGGTGAATATTTTTTCCAGGATAAATACTGGCCATAATAGTATCAATAGTATGTCCCCAATAATGCATGCCATAATGTCCTAATAACAGTGCCAGCTTTCTTACCCCTGTAACTTGTTTGATTTCTTCCTACCTCATCTCCCTTTTTAATAAATAACATATGTTGAATTCTTATTGCTTTTTATTACATCTGATATTACTAATTTACAGTTTGTTTAAGGCTTTAATTAGAGATCAGAAAAATGAATCAACATAAAAAAGCGATTCACTATATATGATGAATGGAAATGGGTCTTTAATGGGGGCTCTTTCCTCGGTCAGCAAGTGGCACTGGGGTTGAAGGAGTTAAAGTATCGAAAATTCAAAGACCAGAGGGAGTGACCAAACTACCAGATGGGGAGCTGTGTTGTGATTCGGTTCGTGGGCTCCCCCGGTGGTCTCTTGTGGTACTGGTGTCCTGCAAGCTTTGCCTTCTCAGTTCACCTGTTCCTATCAGGATGTGGGAGTATCCTATTTAACCTTGCTCCTCAGTCATTCTAATGCTGGCCATCAATGTATCCAGAGTGATTCTGTTGCATGTTCCTGCTCCCAGTTTTCTGCTCAGCTAAGTTGGACACTTTAGTCCTTAAGTCTATTTTTGTATGTTTTGTCCAGTTTGCACTTATGTGAATCTCTGCAGCTGGAAGCTCTTGTTGGGCTGAAATTACCACTCCGGTGTCATGAGTTGTCACATGAGTTAAGGTAATTTCAGGATGGTGTTTTGAAGGGTTTTGCAGCTGACCGCGAAGTCCTCTGTTGTATCTTTCTGCTATTTAGTTAGCGGGCCTCTCTGTGCTAAATCTGCTTTCATACTACGTGTGTCATGATTCTCAATGGCGAGAGAACATAGCCCAGCATATATGAGAACTAGCTCTTGGAAGATGGAAACTATACTGACCATGAACTAAACCTGCCGCACAACTAGAAGTGGCCGGGTAGCATGCCTACGTTTTTTTATCCCTAGATGCCCAGCGCCAGCCGGAGAACTACCTAATCCTAGCAGAGGAAAAGACAGTCCTGGCTCACCTCTAGAGAAATTTTCCCAAAAGGCAGACAGAGGCCCCCACATATATTGGCGGTGATTTAAGATGAAATGACAAACGTAGTATGAAAATAGGTTAGCAAAATCGAGGTCCGCTTACTAGATAGCATGAAGACAGAAAGGGCACTTTCATGGTCAGCAGAAAACCCTATCAAAACACCATCCAGAAATTACTTTAAGACTCTAGCATTAACTCATAACACCAGAGTGGCAATTTCCGCTCACAAGAGCTTTCCAGACACAGTAACGAAACAGCAGCTGTGAACAGGAACAAAATGCAAAAACACACAAGGACAAAAGTCCAACTTAGCTGGGAGTTGTCTAGTAGCAGGAACAAGCACAGAAAGGCTACTGATTACATTGTTGACCGGCATGAAACTGACAGAGGAGCAAGGTTATATAGCGACTCCCACATCCTGATAGGAGCAGGTGAACAGAGGGGATGATGCACACAAGTTAAATTCCACAAGTGGCCACCGGGGGAGCCCAGAATCCAATTTCACAACAGTACCCCCCCCTCAAGGAGGGGGCACCGAACCCTCACCAGAACCACCAGGGCGATCAGGATGAGCCCTATGAAAGGCACGGACAAGATCGGAGGCATGAACATCAGAGGCAGTAACCCAAGAATTATCCTCCTGACCGTATCCCTTCCATTTGACCAGATACTGGAGTTTCCGTCTGGAAACACGAGAGTCCAAGATCTTTTCCACAACGTACTCCAACTCACCCTCAACCAACACCGGAGCAGGAGGCTCAACGGAAGGCACAGCTGGTACCTCATACCTGCGCAACAATGACCGATGAAAAACATTATGAATCGAAAAGGATGCAGGGAGGTCCAAACGGAAGGAAACAGGGTTAAGAATCTCCAATATCTTGTACGGGCCGATGAACCGAGGCTTAAATTTAGGAGAAGAAACCCTCATAGGGACAAAACGAGAAGACAACCACACCAAGTCCCCAACACAAAGCCGAGGACCAACACGACGACGGCGGTTGGCAAAAAGCTGAGTCTTCTCCTGGGACAACTTCAAATTGTCCACCACCTGCCCCCAAATCTGATGCAACCTCTCCACCACAGCATCCACTCCAGGACAATCCGAAGATTCCACTTGACCGGAGGAAAATCGAGGATGAAACCCCGAATTACAGAAAAACGGGGACACCAAGGTGGCAGAGCTGGCCCGATTATTGAGGGCGAACTCCGCCAAAGGCAAAAAAGCAACCCAATCATCCTGATCCGCAGACACAAAACACCTCAAATATGTCTCCAAGGTCTGATTAGTCCGCTCGGTCTGGCCATTAGTCTGAGGATGGAAAGCAGACGAAAAAGACAAATCTATGCCCATCCTAGCACAGAATGCCCGCCAAAATCTAGACACGAATTGGGTCCCTCTGTCAGAAACGATATTCTCCGGAATACCATGCAAACGAACAACATTTTGAAAAAACAGAGGAACCAACTCGGAAGAAGAAGGCAACTTAGGCAAGGGAACCAGATGGACCATCTTAGAGAAACGGTCACACACCACCCAGATGACAGACATCTTCTGAGAAACAGGCAGATCCGAAATAAAATCCATCGAGATGTGCGTCCAAGGCCTCTTTGGGATAGGCAAGGGTAACAACAATCCACTAGCCCGAGAACAACAAGGCTTGGCCCGAGCACAAACGTCACAAGACTGCACAAAGCCTCGCACATCTCGTGACAGGGAAGGCCACCAGAAGGACCTTGCCACCAAATCCCTGGTACCAAAGATTCCAGGATGACCTGCCAACGCAGAAGAATGAACCTCAGAGATGACTCTACTGGTCCAATCATCAGGAACAAACAGTCTACCAGGTGGGCAACGATCAGGTCTATCCGCCTGAAACTCCTGCAAGGCCCGCCGCAGGTCTGGAGAAACGGCAGACAATATCACTCCATCTTTAAGGATACCTGTGGGCTCAGAATTACCAGGGGAGTCAGGCTCAAAACTCCTAGAAAGGGCATCCGCCTTAACATTCTTAGAACCCGGTAGGTAAGACACCACAAAATTAAACCGAGAGAAAAACAACGACCAGCGCGCTTGTCTAGGATTCAAGCGCCTGGCAGACTCAAGGTAAATTAAATTTTTGTGGTCAGTCAATACCACCACCTGATGTCTGGCCCCCTCAAGCCAGTGACGCCACTCCTCAAAAGCCCACTTCATGGCCAAAAGCTCCCGATTCCCAATATCATAATTCCGCTCGGCGGGCGAAAATTTACGGGAAAAAAAAGCACAAGGTCTCATCACGGAGCAGTCGGAACTTCTCTGCGACAACACCGCCCCAGCTCCGATTTCAGAAGCGTCGACCTCAACCTGAAAAGGAAGAGCAACATCAGGCTGACGCAACACTGGGGCGGAAGAAAAGCGGCGCTTGAGCTCCCGAAAGGCCTCCACAGCATCAGGGGACCAATCAGCAACATCAGCACCCTTCTTAGTCAAATCAGTCAATGGTTTTACAACATCAGAAAAACCAGCAATAAATCGACGATAAAAGTTAGCAAAGCCCAAAAATTTCTGAAGACTCTTAAGAGAAGAGGGTTGCGTCCAATCACCAATAGCCTGAACCTTGACAGGATCCATCTCGATGGAAGAGGGGGAAAAAATGTATCCCAAGAAGGAAATCTTCTGAACCCCAAAAACACACTTAGAACCCTTCACACACAAGGAATTAGACCGCAAAACCTGAAAAACCCTCCTGACCTGCTGGACATGAGAGTCCCAGTCATCCGAAAAAATCAGAATATCATCCAGATACACAATCATAAATTTATCCAAATAATCGCGGAAAATGTCATGCATAAAGGACTGGAAGACTGAAGGGGCATTTGAAAGACCAAAAGGCATCACCAAATACTCAAAATGGCCCTCGGGCGTATTAAATGCGGTTTTCCACTCATCCCCCTGCTTGATTCGCACCAAATTATACGCCCCACGGAGATCAATCTTAGAGAACCACTTGGCCCCCTTTATATGAGCAAACAAATCAGTAAGCAGTGGTAACAGATATTGATATTTAACCGTGATTTTATTCAAAAGTCGATAATCAATACACGGCCTCAAAGAGCCGTCTTTCTTAGACACAAAGAAAAAACCGGCTCCTAAGGGAGATGACGAAGGACGAATATGTCCCTTTTCCAAGGACTCCTTTATATATTCTCGCATAGCAGCGTGTTCAGGCACAGACAGATTAAATAAACGACCCTTAGGGTATTTACTACCCGGGATCAAGTCTATGGCACAATCGCACTCCCGGTGCGGAGGTAGTGAACCAACCTTGGGTTCTTCAAAAACGTCACGAAAGTCAGACAAGAATTCAGGAATCTCAGAGGGAATAGATGATGAAATGGAAACCAAAGGTACGTCCCCATGAGTTCCTTTACATCCCCAGCTTAACACAGACATAGCTCTCCAGTCGAGGACTGGGTTATGAGATTGCAGCCATGGCAATCCCAGCACCAAAACATCATGTAGATTATACAGCACCAGAAAGCGAATAACCTCCTGGTGATCCGGATTAACACGCATAGTCACTTGTGTCCAGTATTGTGGTTTATTACTAGCCAATGGGGTGGAGTCAATCCCTTTCAGAGGTATCGGAGCCTCCAATGGCTCCAAATCATACCCACAGCGTTTGGCAAAGGACCAATCCATAAGACTCAAAGCAGCGCCAGAGTCGACATAGGCGTCCGCGGTAATAGATGACAAAGAACAAATCAGGGTCACAGATAGAATAAACTTAGACTGTAAAGTGCTAATTGAAACAGATTTGTCAGGCTTCTTAGTACGCTTAAAGCATGCTGATATAACATGAGTCGAATCACCACAATAGAAGCACAACCCATTTTTTCGTCTAAAATTCTGCCGCTCGCTTCTGGACAGAATTCTATCACATTGCATATTTTCTGGCGTTTTCTCAGTAGACACCGCCAAATGGTGCACAGGTTTGCGCTCCCGCAGACGCCTATCGATCTGAATAGCCATCGTCATGGACTCATTCAGACTCGCAGGCACAGGGAACCCCACCATAACATCCTTAATGGCATCAGAAAGACCTTCTCTGAAAATCGCCGCCAGGGCGCACTCATTCCACTGAGTAAGCACAGACCATTTGCGGAATTTTTGGCAGTATATTTCAGCTTCATCTTGCCCCTGAGACAAGGACATCAAGGCCTTTTCCGCCTGAAGCTCTAAATGAGGTTCCTCATAAAGCAACCCCAAGGCCAGAAAAAACGCATCCACATTGAGCAACGCAGGATCCCCTGGTGCCAATGCAAAAGCCCAGTCTTGAGGGTCGCCCCGGAGCAAGGAAATTACAATCCTGACCTGCTGTGCAGGGACTCCGGCAGAGCGAGACTTCAGGGACAAAAACAATTTGCAATTATTTTTAAAATTTTGAAAGTGAGATCTATTCCCCGAGAAGAATTCAGGCAAAGGAATTCTAGGCTCAGACATAGGTGCATGAACAACAAAATCTTGCAAATTTTGTACCTTTGTGGCGAGATTATTCAAACCTGTAGCTACACTCTGAAGATCCATTTGAAACAGGTGAACACAGAGCCATTCAAGGATATGAAGGAGAGGAAGAGAGGAAGGCTGCAGTATAGGCAGACTAGCAAGTGATTCAATTAAGAGCACACTCAGAACTAGAGGGGAAAAAAAAAAAAAAAAAAAATTGTAGCAGACTTCTTTTTTCTCTCCTTTCTCAGCCAGTAATTTAACCCTTTTTTTGGGCCGGTCAAACTGTCATGATTCTCAATGGCGAGAGAACATAGCCCAGCATATATGAGAACTAGCTCTTGGAAGATGGAAACTATACTGACCATGAACTAAACCTGCCGCACAACTAGAAGTGGCCGGGTAGCATGCCTACGTTTTTTTATCCCTAGATGCCCAGCGCCAGCCAGAGAACTACCTAATCCTAGCAGAGGAAAAGACAGTCCTGGCTCACCTCTAGAGAAATTTTCCCAAAAGGCAGACAGAGGCCCCCACATATATTGGCGGTGATTTAAGATGAAATGACAAACGTAGTATGAAAATAGGTTAGCAAAATCGAGGTCCGCTTACTAGATAGCATGAAGACAGAAAGGGCACTTTCATGGTCAGCAGAAAACCCTATCAAAACACCATCCAGAAATTACTTTAAGACTCTAGCATTAACTCATAACACCAGAGTGGCAATTTCCGCTCACAAGAGCTTTCCAGACACAGTAACGAAACAGCAGCTGTGAACAGGAACAAAATGCAAAAACACACAAGGACAAAAGTCCAACTTAGCTGGGAGTTGTCTAGTAGCAGAAACAAGCACAGAAAGGCTACTGATTACATTGTTGACCGGCATGAAACTGACAGAGGAGCAAGGTTATATAGCGACTCCCACATCCTGATAGGAGCAGGTGAACAGAGGGGATGATGCACACAAGTTAAATTCCACAAGTGGCCACCGGGGGAGCCCAGAATCCAATTTCACAACATACGTGTGTCTTTTCATCTGCTCTCACCGTTATTATATGTGGGGGGCTGCTATCTCCTGTGGGGACATTCTCTGGAGGCAAGCCAGGACTGTGTTTTCTTCTACCAGGGGTAGTTAGTTCTCCGGCTGGCGCGCGGCATCTAGAGACAACGCAGGAATGCCCCTTGGCTACTTCTAGTGTGGTGTGTAGGTTTAGCATCGCGGTCAGCTCTAGTTTCCATCACCCGAGAGCTTGTCCGTTTATTCTATGCTTCTGATGTTTCCTTGCCATTGGAAACCATAACAGTATGGCCAGCCCAAATGTTTAATCTATTGGCTGAAGCAGGAGAGAAAAGGAACTGTGTGAAACCTTTTTTTTTTTTTTTTTTTTTTTTTTCCTTCCTCTGAAGTTGCACTCCAGCTCTAATTGCAGTCTCCTGTTTTCCTCTCCTCTTAACCCCTGAATGGCTCAGACTTTATCTGTTGAAATATGGATCCCCAGAGTCTGGCTACCAATTTGAATAATCTTGCCTCTAAAGTTCAGAATATACAAGATTTTTTGTTACATGCTCCTCGGTCTGAACCTAAAATTCCTATACCGGAGTTTTTTTCTGGAGATCGATCTTGTTTTCTAAATTTTAAATACAATTGTAAATTGTTTCTTTCGCTGAGATCTCATTCTGCTGGAGATCCTGCCCAGCAAGTAAAAATTGTTATTTCTTTACTGCGGGGTGACCCCCAAAATTGGGCATTTTCATTGGCACCAGGGGATCCTGCGTTGCTCAATGTGGATGCGTTTTTTCTGGCTTTGGGGTTGCTTTATGAGGAACCAAATTTGGAGATTCAGGCTGAGAAAGCCCTAATAGCCCTCTCTCAGGGGCAAGATGAAGCCGAAATATATTGCCAAAAATTTCGAAAATGGTCTGTGCTTACTCAGTGGAATGAGTGCGCTCTGGCGGCAATTTTCAGAGAAGGTCTCTCTGATGCTGTAAAAGACGTCATGGTGGGGTTTCCTGCGCCTACTGGTCTGAATGAGTCCATGACAATGGCAATTCAGATTGATCGGCGTTTACGGGAACGCAAACCTGTGCACCAGTTGGCGGTGTCTTCTGAAGAGGCACCACAGAGTATGCAATGTGATAGCTTTCTGTCCAGAAGCGAACGACAGATTTATAGGCGCAAAAATCATTTGTGCTTCTATTGTGGAAATTCTACTCATGTTATATCAGCATGCTCTAAACGAACAAAGAAAGTTGATAAATCCTCTGCTATTGGCACTTTGCAGTCCAAGTTTATTTTGTCTGTAACTCTAATTTGTTCGTTATCTTCTATTGTTGCGGATGCGTATGTGGATTCTGGCGCCGCTTTGAGTCTTATGGATTGGTCCTTTGCCAGGCACTGTGGGTTTGATCTAGAGCCTCTGGAAGTTCCTATACCTTTAAAGGGTATTGATTCTACACCATTGGCTAGTAATAAACCACAATACTGGACACAAGTGACTATGCGTATGACTCCAGACCATCAAGAGGTGATTCGCTTCCTTGTACTGTATAATCTACATGATGTGTTGGTGCTGGGATTGCCATGGTTGCAAACTCATAACCCAGTCCTTGACTGGAAAACAATGTCTGTACTAAGCTGGGGATGTCAGGGAAATCATGGGGACACATCTTTGGTCTCCATTGCTTCATCTATTCCCTCTGAAATTCCTGAGTTTTTGTCTGATTATCGTGAGGTTTTTGAGGAATCTACTCTTAATTCTCTTCCTCCTCACAGAGATTGCGATTGCGCCATAGATTTGATCCCTGGCAGTAAATTTCCTAAGGGTCGTCTATTCAATCTGTCTGTACCTGAACATGCTGCCATGCGAGAGTATATTAGGGAGTCCTTGGAAAAGGGACATATTCATCCTTCTTCGTCTCCTCTTGGAGCGGGGTTCTTTTTCGTAGCTAAAAGCGATGGTTCTTTGAGACCTTGTATTGATTATAGACTCTTGAATAAGATCACAGTCAAGTATCAGTATCCTTTGCCATTGCTGACAGATTTATTTGCTCGCATTGAGGGGGCGAAGTGGTTCTCTAAGATTGATCTTCGCGGTGCGTATAATTTGGTGCGAATTAAGCAGGGGGATGAGTGGAAAACCGCATTTAATACGCCCGAGGGCCATTTTGAGTATTTGGTGATGCCTTTTGGTAAGTCAAATGCCCCTTCGGTCTTTCAGTCTTTTATGCACAATATTTTCCGTGAATATCTGGATAAATTTATGATTGTGTATTTGGACGATATCTTGATTTTTTCGGATGACTGGGAATCTCATGTTCAACAAGTTAGGAGGGTTTTTCAGGTTTTGCGGACCAATTCTCTGTTTGTTAAAGGTTCAAAGTGTGTTTTTGGGGTTCAGAAGATTTCTTTTTTGGGGTACATTTTTTCCCCCTCTTCTATTGAGATGGATCCTGTGAAGGTTCGGGCTATTTGTGACTGGACGCAACTGACTTCTCTTAAGGGCCTTCAGAAATTTTTGGGCTTTGCTAACTTTTATCGTCGATTCATAACTGGTTTTTCTAGCGTTGTCAGGCCTTTGACTGATTTGACTAAAAAGGGTGCTGATGTTGCAGATTGGTCTCCTGCTGCTGTGGAGGCCTTTCGGGAGCTTAAGCGCCGTTTTTCTTCTGCTCCGGTGTTGTGCCAGCCTGATGTTTCTCTTCCTTTTCAGGTGGAAGTTGATGCTTCTGAGATCGGAGCGGGGGCGGTTTTGTTGCAGAAAAGTTCAGATTGTTCAGTGATGAGACCTTGTGCGTTCTTTTCTCGAAAATTTTCGCCCGCCGAGCGAAATTATGACGTCGGTAATCGGGAGCTTTTGGCGATGAAGTGGGCATTCGAGGAGTGGCGTCATTGGCTTGAGGGTGCTAAACATCAGGTGGTGGTCTTGACTGATCACAAAAATTTGATTTATCTTGAGTCGGCCAGACGTCTGAATCCTAGACAGGCGCGCTGGTCGTTGTTTTTCTCCCGGTTTAATTTTGTGGTTTCGTATCTGCCAGGTACTAAGAATGTGAAGGCGGATGCCCTTTCTAGCAGTTTTGAACCTGATTCCCCTGGTGATTCTAAACCTACGGGTATACTTAAGGATGGGGTGATATTGTCTGCTGTCTTCCCAGACCTGCGACGTGCTTTACAAGAGTTTCAGGCGGATCGGCCTGATCGTTGTCCGCCTGGTAGATTGTTTGTGCCGGATGAGTGGACCAATAGAGTCATCTCGGAGGTTCATTCTTCTGCGTTGGCAGGTCATCCGGGAATTTTTGGTACCAGAGATTTGGTGGCTAGGTCCTTCTGGTGGCCTTCCCTGTCTCGGGACGTGCATACTTTTGTGCAGTCTTGCGATGTTTGTGCTCGGGCCAAGCTTTGTTGTTCTCGGGCTAGTGGGTTGTTGTTGCCCTTGCCTGTTCCTAAGAGGCCTTGGACACACATCTCTATGGATTTTATTTCTGATCTCCCTGTTTCTCAGAAGATGTCCGTCATTTGGGTGGTGTGTGACCGCTTTTCTAAGATGGTTCATTTGGTGCCCTTGCCCAAGCTGCCTTCCTCATCTGAGTTGGTGCCCCTGTTTTTTCAGAATGTGGTTCGGCTGCATGGTATTCCGGAGAATATCGTTTCCGACAGGGGATCCCAGTTTGTGTCCAGATTTTGGCGGGCGTTTTGTGCCAGGATGGGCATTGATTTGTCTTTTTCGTCTGCATTTCATCCCCAGACAAATGGCCAGACGGAACGTACTAATCAGACCTTGGAGACTTATTTGAGGTGTTTCGTGTCTGCTGATCAGGATGACTGGGTCTCCTTTTTGCCGTTGGCTGAGTTTGCCCTTAATAATCGGGACAGTTCTGCCACTTTGGTCTCCCCTTTCTTTTGCAATTCAGGGTTCCATCCTCGTTTTTCATCTGGTCAGGTGGAGTCTTCGGATTGTCCTGGAGTGGATACCATGGTGGATAGGTTGCATCGTATT
This sequence comes from Ranitomeya variabilis, assembly GCF_051348905.1. Lineage (NCBI taxonomy): Eukaryota > Metazoa > Chordata > Amphibia > Anura > Dendrobatidae > Ranitomeya > Ranitomeya variabilis. The sequence goes on from NC_135236.1 coordinate 319,684,656, forward strand.
TGGGGGCAGGTGGTGGACAATTTGGAGTTGTCCCAGGAGAGGACTCAACGTTTTGCTAATCGCCATCGTCGTGTTGGTCCTCGTCTTCGTGTTGGGGACTTGGTGTGGTTGTCCTCCCGTTTTGTCCCTATGAGGGTCTCTTCTCCTAAGTTTAAGCCTCGGTTCATCGGTCCTTATAAGATTTTGGAAATTCTTAACCCTGTGTCTTTTCGTTTGGACCTCCCAGCATCCTTTGCTATCCATAATGTCTTCCATCGGTCATTATTGCGGAGGTATGAGGTACCACTTGTGCCTTCTGTTGAGCCTCCTGCTCCTGTGCTGGTTGAGGGTGAATTGGAGTACGTGGTGGAGAAAATCTTGGACTCCCGTGTTTCCAGACGGAGACTTCAATATCTGGTGAAATGGAAGGGCTACGGTCAAGAGGATAATTCTTGGGTTACAGCTTCTGATGTTCATGCTTCTGATTTGGTCCGTGCCTTTCATAGGGCTCATCCAGATCGCCCTGGTGGTTCTTGTGAGGGTTCGGTGCCCCCTCCTTAAGGGGGGGGTACTGTTGTGATTCGGTTCGTGGGCTCCCCCGGTGGTCTCTTGTGGTACTGGTGTCCTGCAAGCTTTGCCTTCTCAGTTCACCTGTTCCTATCAGGATGTGGGAGTATCCTATTTAACCTTGCTCCTCAGTCATTCTAATGCTGGCCATCAATGTATCCAGAGTGATTCTGTTGCATGTTCCTGCTCCCAGTTTTCTGCTCAGCTAAGTTGGACACTTTAGTCCTTAAGTCTATTTTTGTATGTTTTGTCCAGTTTGCACTTATGTGAATCTCTGCAGCTGGAAGCTCTTGTTGGGCTGAAATTACCACTCCGGTGTCATGAGTTGTCACATGAGTTAAGGTAATTTCAGGATGGTGTTTTGAAGGGTTTTGCAGCTGACCGCGAAGTCCTCTGTTGTATCTTTCTGCTATTTAGTTAGCGGGCCTCTCTGTGCTAAATCTGCTTTCATACTACGTGTGTCTTTTCATCTGCTCTCACCGTTATTATATGTGGGGGGCTACTATCTCCTGTGGGGACATTCTCTGGAGGCAAGCCAGGACTGTGTTTTTTTCTACCAGGGGTAGTTAGTTCTCCGGCTGGCGCGCGGCATCTAGAGACAACGCAGGAATGCCCCCTGGCTACTAGTGTCGTGTGTAGGTTTAGCATCGCGGTCAGCTCTAGTTTCCATCACCCGAGAGCTTGTCCGTTTATTCTATGCTTCTGATGTTTCCTTGCCATTGGAAACCATAACAGAGCTGTAGCGCCAGAATAGATGAGATGTATAATCTTTAATCTTTCACTCCCAGGGCTTAATTTATAACTCAAAATGCCCTATGGACAAGTCTAAAATATATAGATTGATTTTTTAAGTGTAATGTATGTTACTCAAATAGATAGATAAACAGCTCTTCAAAATAGTTGAAAAGCCCATAAAACAGGAAGCCTCATGTACCTTGCCCGACCAAGTGTTTTGGTTTGTCCAGGATTCCCTGTGCAAAACTGAAAGGGGACAATCTCTGGGTCGGGTGGGATTCCTGAAGCCTGCTGTTTTATGTATCCACTTTTTAAATGATCTATATAAGCAAAATACATTTATCAGTACTTACTTTTTTATTTCTGCTGGTTCTGAAGAAGTACCTTCAGAGGATTATTCCACTCATCATTGTGTATTATAGAAGAGCATATGTCAATAAATGGTGGTATAAATGGTGACATCTATCTTACGAGAACTTTAAACAGACTAAAAGAACACTTGACTCTGGCCGTGAGTGGATACAGAAATCTGGATTATCTTGTGTTTTGAGCAATCTGACATTTTATTTATTGCACATTCAATAATGCATTCTCTTTCTACAGACTGAGATGAATAAATAAAAACTAATAAATCAATATATGTGATGTTTATTAGCAGCTATCAACTCCCCGTGTATCATGCTTCTCGAAGCATTGAAGTGTCAGTTCCTAATAGCAAAAATACCCCTGTTTACTCCCCTCTGTTTATTATATTTTTGGATCTGGAGAAATCTTAGAGCCTAGTAAATATCTTTTTGGTAAGCAGAACTTTGATTCAGAACAAATTTATTTGAATCAAGTGAATTCTGGAAGATTCTGTCCTCTGTAGAATTGCAAGTACTGTAACTAAAACAAAAAAGCCCTAATAAAATCAGATCGCTTTCTAACTATACACATGCAGAAGGCCAGAATTATCTAAATAAAATACTGAAACAAAGAATAGGTACAAACAAGAAGCAGATACGAATAACTTTCTAAGCAGAAACATAAGACACATCATGTTCACAGTAAACATCTAAAGAGTAAAAGAATAAATTGCAATCAAGACAACCACATAAATGCCAACTCATAATTGAAAGTTATGACTTGCCAGGGATCCAAATATACAAAAATCTCCTTACTTGGAAATAAGTAAAACACTATCCACAGTGAACCATCAAATACTTCCTTAACTTAAATTGACTACAGGAAAAATAAAATACAACTAAAATCCAACATAAAACTTTTTTATAATACTAAGAAATTCTATATAATAGCAGTAAAAAGGGAGATTTAAGGCCCAATCCATCGTTTGAAGACTTTTTGAAGTCTACTTTCTTTTTTTGTCTTGTATTTGCTGAGTTTTTCAAACTTCACCAAAATAGCAGATGCGGTTCATTAATTTTGCGCAATGGCAAAAAATGTCTTTTTTTCAGAGATTGACAGCGGCATTTAACAGGTTAACAGTGGTGGGTGGATCACGATTTTACACGCGGATGTTAGAGGCACATGTCAGCTGTTCCTATTTGTTTCATTACAAGGCACAAAGCACTTTACTTTATAATGTATGTGGCAATCTCTGGTTGACTCACCGGTCATTTCTATCTGTTTTCCTCACTGAACTTATAATGGTCATCAGTGTTTTATCTATTTTTTGCTCACTACCAGCAAATAATGTATTAAGTTTTGTAATTAATTTATACCTTTTTAACTAACTTGGACTTGAACTTCATTTTTTCTTTTCGGGTATAAGGGCACAAATAACACTACTCTATGTGAGACAAATTTTCGAAAAGCATCCAATTATAAATTTGACAAAAAACAACTGAACAGCCCCCCCACACACACTTAATCCAGAAAACAGTATAATGGCCCCTCACTTAGCCCTGCAAAAAGTATATAGACAGCTTTGTTCATATAAGTGTACAAACAGAGACAGCTGTCAATCACAGATATAACTGTTCATTGAACCAAAAATCCCAGAAAGAGTAGAGGGTTAAGGGTATGTGCACACAATCAAAAATTGCTGCAAGTTTGACGCTGCGTATTTATGCAGCGTCAAACCCCCAGCAGCCAGCTATGACAGCATAGTGGATGGGATTTAAAGAAATCCCATGTCCACTATGCATCCACAGGCACCTGCAGATCACAAGTTGAGACTGACATATGGTATGTCTTTCCAGACTAATAAAAATGCCTTAAAACTTTCTCTCTCATTATTCTGCCTTTTGGCAAATAATAATAATTATGGTAATCCTAATTGACCTAAGACAGAAAAGGTTTAGTCTGGGTTCATGTCAGATATTGAGAAAAACATGCACATGTATTTTTTGTATAATGTACGCAAACTTCTGGTTTCAACCGTACATGAAAATACCAAAATATGACACAATTCTAAAAACTGCACCTCTCAAGGTGCTCAAAACCACATTAATAACCCTCAGGTGCCACGCAGGAACTGAAGCAATGTGGAAGGAAAAAATGAAAATATAACTTTTTCACAAAAAATTAATTACATTTAATTTTAATTAGGCCCTTTTTTATTTTCACAAGGGTAACAGGAGAAAATAAAAGCCAAAATTTGCTGTGCAATTTCTCTTCAGCATGCCAATTCCCCATATGTGAGGTAAAACTACTGTTTGGGCTCATGGTGGGGCTCAGAAAGGAAGAAGTGATGTTTAGGAATGTAAAATTAGATAGAATTGTCTGCGGATGTCATGTCAAATTTGCAGCGTCCATCATGTGCCTGCAAAACAGTGTAATTTGGCTACAACTGACCCCAGTTTGGAAACTAGACCACTCAAGAAATGTATCTAGATGTATGGTGAGCTTCTTGAACAACCAGATGTTTCAAAGAAATTCATAACATTGAGTTGGGAAAATAAAAAATTAGCATTTTTTCCGCAAAAAATGTTCTTTTAGCCCCAGTTTTTTATTTTCACAAGGAAAACAGGAGAAAATGAACCCCAAAAATTACTGTAAAATTTCTCTTCAGTATGCCTGTACCCCATATATGGAGGAAAACTACTGTTTGGAAGCCCAGCAGGGCTTGGAAGGGAAGAGCACAGTTTGATTTTTTAAATGGATCGTGGACGTCAAGTCCCATGCTTCATAGAATTTTACAAGGTTGACCTGTGAAAGTTAAAAAAATATATATTTTTCCCACAAAAATGTTGTTTTAGCCCTACATTTTCTCATTCAATGGACCCATAATTTGTTTTGCAATTTCCACTGAGTTCACTGATATTCCAAATTTGAGGGAAAGCTACTTGTGAAGCACAAAGCAAAGATCAGAAGGGAAAAACGCCATATTGGAGTTCAGATTTTGCTGGAATAGTTTAAGGGGTTCATGTCACATTGGCAGTGCCCCTGAGGTACCAGAACAGCAGAAACACCCTCATAAGTGATCTCTTTTACAAACTACAACCCAAAATTAATTCATCTAGGGGTACAGTGATCATATTGACACCACATGTGCCTTACAGAATTTTATACAATAGGGCTGCGACGAAAGAATAATTACATTTTATCCACTAAAATGTTGTTTCAGTTCCAAGTTTTTAATTTTTCTAAGGGCTAGTATGAAAAAATGGACCAGGTTTTTCTCCTGAGTGTCTCAATACCCTGCATTAATCAGGAAATACTTTTCAGGCACAGAACAAAGCTCAGAAGGATAGGAGCGACATATTATATCTCAGATTTTACTGTTATGGTTTGCAGGTGCCATGACCCACTGGGAGAACCCCTGAGTAGTGTTGAGCGATACCTTCCGATACTTGAAAGTATCGGTATCGGATAGTATCGGCCGATACCCGAAAAATATCGAATATCGCCGATACCTGATACCAATACAAGTCAATAGGACTCAAGTATCGGAAGGTATCCTGGATGGTTCCCAGGGTCTGAAGGAGAGGAAACTCTCCTTCAGGCCCTGGGATCCATATTCATGTAAAAAATAAAGAATTAAAATAAAAAATATGGATATACTCACCCGTCCGGTGGCCCCTGGACCTTACCGATTGTAACCGGCAGCCTCCTTTCCTAAGAATGAGCAGTTTAGGACCTTCGATGACATTGCGGCTTGTGATTGGTCGCGTGCTGCTCATGTGAACGCTCACGCGACCAATCACAGGCTGCGACGTCATCGCAAGCCCTAAACTCCTCAATGAGGAACACTGGGAACTTCCGATTCCGATTTCCGATACCACAAAAGTATCGGAACTCGGTATCGGAATTCCGATTCCGCAAGTATCGGCCGATACCCGATACTTGAGGTATCGGAATGCTCAACACTACTCCTGAGGTATCAGAACAGCAGAACCACCCATAATTGACCACATTTTACAAATTACACCTCTCAGTGATTTTATCTACGGGTGCATAGATCATATTGACGTCACAAGTGTGTCACAAAATGTTGTACCATTGGACAGTGAAGAAAAAATAACATTTTTACCACCAAAATTTTGTTTTTGTCAGAAATGTTACATTTTCACAAAAAATACCAAAATATGGCACAATTCTAAAAACTACACCTCTCAAGGTGCTCAAAACCACATAAATAACCCTAAGGTGCTGCGCAGGAACTGAAGCAATGTGGAAGGAACAAAATGAAAATATAACTTTTTCACAAAAAATTAATTACATTTAATTTTAATTAGGCCCTTTTTTATTTTCACATGGGTAACAGGAGAAAATGGAAGCCAAAATTTGCTGTGCAATTTCTCTTCAGCATGCCAATTCCCCATATGTGAGGGAAAACTACTCTTTGGGCTCATGGTGGGGCTCAGAAAGGAAGAAGTGATGTTTAGGAATGTAAAATTTGATAGAATGGTCTGCGGGTGTCATGTCACATTTGCAGCGCCCCTCATGTGCCTGCAAAACAGTGTAATTTGGCTACAACTGACCCCAGTTTGGAAACTAGACCACTCAAGAAATGTATCTAGATGTATGGTGAGCATCTTGAACAACCAGATATTTCAAAGAAATTCATAACATTGAGTTGGGAAAGTAAAAAATTAACATTTTTTCCACAAAAAATGTTCTTTTAGCCCCAGTTTTTTATTTTCACAAGGGAAACAGGAGAAAATGAACCCCAAAAATTACTGTAGAATTTCTCTTCAGTATGCCTGTACCCCATATATGGAGGAAAACTACTGTTTGGAAGCCCAGCAGGGCTTGGAAGGGAAGAGCACAGTTTGATTTTTGAAATGGATCGTGGACGTCAAGTCCCATGCTTCATAGAATTTTACAAGGTTGACCTGTAAAAATTAAAAAAATATATATTTTTCCCACAAAAATGTTGTTTTAGCCCTACATTTTCTTATTCAATGGACCCATGATTTGTTTTGCAATTTCCACTGAGTTCACTGATATTCCAAATGTGAGGGAAAGCTACTTGTGAAGCACAAAGCAAAGATCAGAAGGGAAAAACGCCATATTGGAGTTTAGATTTTGCTGGAATAGTTTAAGGGGTTCATGTCACATTGGCAGAGCCCCTGAGGTACCAGAACAGCAGAAACGCCCTCATAAGTGATCTCTTTTACAAACTACAACCCAAAATTAATTCATCTAGGGGTACAGTGATCATATTGACACCACATGTGCCTTACAGAATTTTCTACAATAGGGCAGTGACGAAAGAATAATTACATTTTATCCACTAAAATGTTGTTTCAGTTCCAAGTTTTTAATTTTTCTAAGGGCTAGTATGAAAAAATGGACCAGGGTTTTTCTCCTGAGTGCCTCAATACCCTGCATTAATCAGGAAATACTTTTCAGGCACAGAACAAAGCTCAGAAGGATAGGAGCGACATATTATATCTCACATTTTACTGTTATGGTTTGCAGGTGCCATGACCCACTGGGAGAACCCCTGAGGTATCAGAACAGCAGAACCACCCATAATTGGCCCCATTTTACAAATTACACCTCTCAGTGATTTTATCTACGGGTGCATTGATCATATTGACGTCACAAGTGTGTCACAGAATTTTGTACCATTGGACAGTGAAGAAAAAATAATTACATTTTTACCACCAAAATTTTGTTTTTGTTGGAAATGTTACATTTTCACACAGGGAAATTGATAAAAATGGCACCAAAATTCATAACACATTTTCTGCTGAATGCAGAAATACTCCATATGTGGTTATGTAGTACACAGAGTGCCATTAGCCTCATGGAGCATAGATTTTCCTAGAAAAGTTTATGGACTCCATATACAGAGCCCCCAAGTGCTAAAAGAGCAGAATCCCCCCTCCAGATACCAGATTTTGGAAACTATTTATTTTGCATTTATATTCGGGTGTAGTGACAATTTGACTCCATGGGTGTTTTACACAAAAAAGCAGTTGTGGGCGATGTTGAGTGAAAACTGCAAACTGCCATTGTAATGACCAGTATGTTGTAGTCCCCAATACATTGTAGTGTCGAGTACGTTGTAGTGCCCAGGTCTTGCTCCTGGAGACACGCATAAATTAGGCAGGCTCTCTTCACTAAAGAAATGGCAAATGTGGATGCTAAATGTGTTTTAGACCTACAGGGGCTCAGACTGGACGTGGGGGGCATTTGTAGTGTAGAATATGCTGAATTTATTTTGAAGGACAAGGAGCCATTTCACTTTTCCAGAGCCTTTGTACTACCAGTAACGTGAAAGCCTCCAATATTTCCGTTTACAGATAACAGGCATGAGTGGTTTTTTTTGTGGATTGATTTGAAGCTTTTGTTACAAACATTTTACATAACATTTTTATCACATTTATCCTGCCCTCTTCGCTGAGCACTCAGCATCTAAATCCCTGAGTGACATGACTCAGATGAAGCCCCCATAGGAACCATTCACCATAATGAGGCAGTAGAGTTACTCTGAACTCCATATAGCCTCTTTTCAGTGTTGTCCTTCCTTTCAGAAGGGCACAAAACTGTTGAATACTGTCACTTTTATGCACACCTAAAAACACAGACACCACCAGATCATAGGCCAGACAGAGTCCACGGTGTCTCCATCTGTGTCATTACAGGAATTTGTCTACTGGGTGTTCCATCTGAATCACAAATTTCAAAGATTTACACAGAAACCCCTGATGTAAGTACTTTTCCTTATGTGGTATAAATCATTAGACTACTTTATTCTTTATTCGGTGCGATTACAGTGATTACAGATTAATATTGTTTTTTATGCTTGGCTATTGTCACATAGTAAAAAATGCTTTTTATTGCAAAAATAAGTTTTTGCATAGCCATATTTTGAGAGCTATCATTTTTCCATATTTCGTTTTTGCGTTTTTGTGGGTTAATGATTTTATTGGAACCATTTTTGGGCACACCTTTTTTGATCGCTTTCTATTCTAATTTTTGGGAGGCAGAAAGAACAAAAAACAGCAATTCAAAAATAGTTTTTTGAGTGTTTTTTGCCATTCCATATGTGGTAAAATTGATTTTTGAGCTTTATTCTTCTGGTCAGTATGATTACAGCGAAACCACATTTATATTTTTTTATGTCTTTTACAAAATAAAAACTATTTTATTTTAAAAATGTATTATTTTATCATCGCTTTATGCTGAAAGCTATAACTTTTTTGCTTTTCCAATAAGAGCTGTATGGCAGCTTGTTTTTGCCAGACAAGATGACTTTTTCAGTGACCAAATTTTTTTACATTCATCTTTTCGATCACATTTTTTCCAATTTTTGTTCAGCAATATGATGAAAAAAGCATATTTTTGTCCCATTTCATTTGTCTATTTTTTTTACAAGAAAATACGAATTTATCTATGCAATACTGTATATACTGTATATATGTTTTTTATTATTCTTTTGTGATTTAATTTATTTATTGTTTTACTTTTTTACTTAGTCCCACTGCCGTCTGATCACAGTTATAAACCATTGCAATGCACAAGCATTGCAATGTTTTATAATTGTCAGTGCTGCACTGACAACAGTTAGTTAGAACATGCACTGCACATGATCTAACTAATTTGCTAGAGTCTGGTGATCGGGTTGTCACCACGATGACATTGGGTCACCACGTCATTTATTTGGCCCCACGATGATGTCTTGGAAGTGCCGCTCCGAGGGCAGAAGGAGTGTCCTTCCTCTGCCTACCTTCTAAATGCTGCCACCGATATCAATAGCAGCATTCAGGGGGTTAAATTGCTGACCAGAAAATCTTACACTATACAGGAGGGACATTTACCTAGAGACTCTGGAGATGGAAATCGACTCTGCTGTACAAACTATGCTCCACTGGGAACCACTGATCTGTGCTGGCCGATATACTGACCACCAATGTACAAGGTTTAATAATCCATAATATGTCATACCTGAAAATCCATATGAGGAGACCTGCACGGCCACACAAAATAAAATAAAATTAGCCCACTTTGTGATGCTTTAGCATCATGGGAAATTGTGCTGGGGAAGGGTTTTTTTTCTAATCAGCAAATTAAATCTGAAAAAATTCACATGAAGCTGCAAATTGTAGGAAATGTAACTAAAAAACATGCATTTGAGAAATGAAACGCTTGTCTCTAGTTACAACCTTCAGTGTAAATCTATACTGCGCACAGCAGTAATATATTTTGTTGCTTGATTTTAGAACAGAATGCATCACATTTACTTAAATAATAATTATAGTAATTATTATTATTACCATAATCACTATTTTTAATATGCATAAGATATTCAAGTCTATGTAAATGTATTGCATTTTCTTACAACTGCTGGTTTAAAATATATATATAGAGGCAAACATAGCCCATATAAATCTACAGATTCAGCAATGATATATTATTAGTTCTGGATGTAGTGCAGTTACATTTTTTGTGATAGATTTGTATCTCAGGATTTAGATTTGTGCAGAAGACAGCTATTAATAAGCTAACATTTGGGTCAGGACATTTGCATAGTGATGGAAATTTGAGCTAAAGCTAATTTGCCCTTCTGAATAGAGCTTATTATAATACTTGTGTTATTGTAAAATGATAGTGTTTTTACTTCTGTTGTGGTCATGGTCCCACAAAGGTCTACATAATTCTATTTAAGTGTTGCCCAAGAAAGCCCTTAGTACAAAATCAAATTTTTAACAATCAGGTTAAATACATTTGTATCTGTTTGATCGTAGTTTTGTTAGGGTTAGTTGTAGTTTGAACATTTAGTCTGAGGTGTTATTTGACACATTAAACATTCAGAAGCATAAAATAATGATAAATCATGCGAATAGCATGACTGCAAGAAGGAAAACACAAAAATGTGTTTGGTTTTCAAGTTTGATTGACAGCCTGGAAGTTTGGATGAGTTTTTTTCTTTTCATTGACTGTTACTTTCCATTGATCTGTATGTTCAGGATCACATTACTTTCCTTTAGTGTTTGTTGAGATTATTTTGTTAAAGTCAGCTGAGTAACACCACCATGATTGCTGTTTATGTTTGCTTCAGATTTCACATTCAACACTGGTGGTTAAAACCAAACAGGCAAGTGGCTTACCTAAAACTCATCCATCTATCTATCTAGACCTCGAGCAAAATTTCACTGAGACGGTAAAACTATGAATTGTTGTCTGCTATGTGTGGTATTCTATGTTGAAAAATATATGAGCCACGTTACCATACAACACTTGTATAATTTGTAAATTGTTTTTCAAAATGAAATTACAGTAAAAGCAATTCCCTCTAGGTGCTAATGTCATTTCAGTTTAGTATAAGTTTAAGAAGTTGTACAGTTTGGTTAGCCACAGTATCCTCTTAAGTCTGTTCCTTGCAAAATAATTAGTAGGTCTTTAAGGGCAGTACTTTCTTGCAAACATTCCATTTAGTTACAAAGCTTCTAAGAACATTTCCTTCAATTAGTAATAAAAGTTTGTGCCTTCTAGAATTTCTTCAGAGCTGTGAATCCATATAAATAATACTTTTATTTAAATATTTAGCATTTTTTTAAATCCAATATTTATTTACACTAGATATGAGTTAATCTTTTTATTTGAATTATCCAGCTATATGAAATAAAAAAATATATATTTGAAATGTATTGACGCATCACACATCACAAGTACAACAAAGACTTCAATTGTGTGGAAAAGACAAGACATGTATAGCACTCTTTGCATGGTATTGAACTATTTTCAAATGATTTAATACCAAAGCAGCTTTAGTAATGTAAAACCTTATTAACAATTCACTGGACTGACTTTTTTATGCTGTTTAAAATCTAAAAATTATTTTAAAATTATCCCTTTTGGGAGACTGATGACTTCCATGCTAGTATTGATGAACAGGTTTGTTGCTTCTTAAATGAAGACGCTATAGCTTCTTAACAGAACATCCAACAATATTATTTTGTTTTTAGTAGTAATAAGATTTCTGGATGGAATGAAAATATTCCTTATTTAGAGCAGTTTCAGGAAAACAATTACTCTAGGGTTCCAAGTGGTAGCACAGTTATAGAACACAATGGATAAAAATGAGATGTGACCAGTACTGGCAGAGGCAGAGTCTGCAGCTAAGCACTTCAAAATATAAAGGGACAGGCAAGTAGATGTCTGGCTGTGTAGGATAGCACTGGCAGCCTCATCAACAGCAGTATAGCATTGCTTTAACCCCTTTCTGACCTCGGATGGGATAGTACATCCGAGGTCAGATCCCCCTCTTTGATGCAGGGCTCCGGCGGTGAGCCCGCATCAAAGCCGGGACATGTCAGCTGTTTTGAACAGCTGACATGTGCCCGCAATAGCGGTGGGTGAAATCAATCGCGATTCACCCGCCGCTATTAACTAGTTAAATGCCACTGTCAAATGCTGACAGCGGCATTTAACCGGCGCTTCCGGACATCCGGCCAGAAATGAGCGCATCGCTGACCCCCGTCACATGATCGGGGGTCAGCGATGCATCAGAATGGTAACCATAGAGGTCCTTGAGACCTCTATGGTTACTGATCCTGGCTAGCTGTGAGCGTCACCCTGTGGTCGGCGCTCATAGCACACCTGCAATTCAGCTACACAGCAGCGATCTGATGATTGCTACTATGTTGCAAAGGTGATCGAGTTGTGCCAGCTTCTAGCCTGCCATGGAGGCTATTGAAGCATGGCAAAAGTAAAAAAAAAGTAAAAAACATGTGAAGAAAATAAAAAAATATAAAAGTTTAAATCATCCCCCTTTCGCCCCATCCAAAATAAATCAATAAAAAAATCAAACCTACACATATTTGGTATCACCCCATTCAGAATCGCCCGATCTACCAATAAAAAAAGGACTAACCTGATCGCTAAACGGCGTAGCGAGAAAAAAATTAAAAACGCCAGAATTACGTTTTTTTTGGTCGCCACGACACTGCATTAAAATGCAATAACGGGCGATAAAAAAAACATATCTGCACCAAAATGGTATCAATAAAAATGCCAGCTCGGCACACAAAAAATAAGCCCTCAACCGACCCCAGATCATGAAAAATGGAAACGCTACGGGTATCGGAAAATGGCACAATTTGTTTTTTCTGTTTTTTTTAGCAAAGTTTGGAATTTTTTTTCACCACTTAGATAAAAGAGAACCTAGACATGTTTGGTGTCTATGAACTCATAATGACGTGGAAAATCATAATGGCAGGTTAGTTTTAGCATTTAGTGAAGCTAGCAAAAAAGCCAATAAAAAAACAAGTGTGAGATTGCACTTTTTTTGCAATTTCACTGCACTTGGAATTTTTTTCCCGTTTTCTAGTACACGACATGCTAAAAGCAATGATGTCGTTCAAAAGTACAACTTGTTTTGCAAAAAATAAGCCCTCACATGGTCATATTGACGGAAAAATAAAAAAGTTATGGCTCTGGGAAGGAGGGGAGCGAAAAACGAACACGGAAAAACGGAAAATCTCAAGGTCATGAAGGGGTTAAGCAAAACGGACATACAGATCTGTGATTTCTATTGGCAGTGACAGACTACTACACTTATTCTATTCAATGCTGCAGTTGTACAACACACACAGTCTAGAATTTGTCCATTGTTTATTGGCTTTCTATCCCTAGTATAAATAGCAGATAAACATTATTATGGCAACGTGCTATTGATTGCTAACATGCTAAAGGCTGAGTCACACATAACGATATCGTTAACGATATCGTTGCAGCATCACGCTTTTGGTGATGTAAGCAACGATCCCGCTAACGATCTCGTTATGTGTGACAGCGAGCAACGATCAGGCCACTGCTTGGAGATCGTTGGTCGATGGGAATGATCAGGACCTTTTTTTGGTCGCTGATCACCCGCTGTCATCGCTGGATCGGCATGTGTGAGGCCGATCCAGTGATGTGTTCACTTGTAACCAGGGTAAATATCGGGTTACTAAGTGCAGGGCCGCGCTTAGTAACCCGATATTTACCCTGGTTACCATTGTAAAAGTTTAAAAAAAACACTACATACTCACATTCTGACGTCTGTCACATCCCCCGGCGTCCACAGGGTCGACTGTGTCAGCGCCGGCCATAAAGCAGAGCACAGTGGTGATGTCACCACTGTTACTGCCGGCGCTGACACATTCAGTGCAGGGAAGCTCTCGGCAGCAGTGGGAGAATATTAGCAGCGCTCCTGCCGAAAGCAGTTTTAACCCTGTGGACGCCGGGGGACGTGACAGATCATTGGAAAACTTCAGACGGGTCTTCTGTTTTTTGTTTTTTTTAATTAATACTTTGTATTTATTTTTAATTCACGTTTCTGTGTGGTGCAATCCCCATTAGGAAATGTGCTTCACAATTGTTAATGCCATCCAGTGCACATCTTGCCACATGTATGCAGTCCTTGACCAGCTGGTCGAGGGTGCATACTGCTGTGCGAGATGTGAGCACATTGTGCATTTGGAAACCCAGATACTGGATCTAAATGTGCAGCTGGCAACACTGAGATCCATAGACAATATGGAGAGGAGTCTTCTGCTCACAGAGCAGACACTCAATGGGATAGATGAGGAGGGGGATGGTAGGATGGAGCTGCAGGACAGTGTGGCAGTTAGCTGGGTGACAGATAGAAGGCGGGGTAGAGGGAAGAGTGCCAGGGAGGCTAGTCCTGATCTGGCACACCCCAATAAGTTTGCTAAGTTGGCAGATGAGGGGGGTGCCAGTACAGGGGTAGCACTGCTGCAGCCAGGCATGTCCTCTGAAAGCCGGAGGAGTGATTGCTCCAGTAAGGAGGGAAATAGGAGAGCAGGGCAGACCAGACAGGTGCTGGTAGTGGGGGACTCAATTATTAGGGGAACAGATAGGGCAATCTGTCACAAAGACAGGGATCGTCGGACGGTGTGCTGCCTACCTGGCGCTCGAGTCCGACACATCGCTGATCGGGTGGACAGATTACTGGGAGGGGCTGGTGAGGACCCAGCGGTCATAGTGCACATTGGCACAAATGACAAAGTTAGAGGTAGGTGGAAGGTCCTTAAAGATGATTTCAGGGAATTAGGCTGCAAGCTGAAAGCAAGGACCTCCAACGTGGTATTTTTCGAAATACTGCCTGTACCACGTGCCACGCCAGAGAGGCAACGGGATATTAGGGAGGTTAATAAGTGGCTCAAGAATTGGTGTAGGAAGGAGGGGTTTGGGTTCCTGCAGAACTGGGCCAACTTCTCAGTTGGCTACAGGCTCTACGCTAGGGACGGGCTGCACCTCAATGGGAAAGGGGCAGCTGTGCTGGGGGAGAAAATGGTTAGAAGGTTGGAGGAGTGTTTAAACTAGGGATTGGGGGGGAGGGTATTCATTTTATAGGAGGGGAAGATAGTGCAGATAAAGACCTGGGCACAAATAAGGAAGTTGGGGGTGGCGGTGGCATGGGGGGGTGGGGTTAGAACAGTTAGTAATTTAAGAAAGAATAGAGGTACAGAGAGTAACATCAAGTGCATGTATACTAATGCCAGAAGCCTCGCCAACAAAATGGATGAATTAGAACTAATGTTGTTGGAGCATAATTATGACATGGTGGGGATATCTGAGACGTGGCTGGATGAGAGCCATGACTGGGCTGTTAACTTGCAGGGCTATAGCCTGTTCAGAAATGACCGTACAGATAAGCGAGGGGGAGGGGTGTGTCTATATGTAAAATCTTCCTTAAAACCCATCCTGCGTGATAATATAGGTGAATTTAATGAAAATGTAGAGTCCCTGTGGGTGGAGATAAGGGGAGGGGGAAAAAATAATAAATTACTGATAGGGATTTGTTATAAATCTCCAAAAATAATGGAAGCAATGGAGAATATCCTCGTAAAGCAAATAGATGAAGCTGCGACTCAAGGAGAAGTCATTATTATGGGGGACTTCAACTACCCTGAAATAGATTGGGGAACAGAAACCTGCAGTTCCAGCAAAGGTAATCGGTTTTTGACAACTATGAGAGACAATTACCTTTCACAACTGGTTCAGGACCCAACAAGGAGGGGGGCACTGCTAGACCTAATATTAACCAACAGGCCAGACCGCATATCAAATATAAGGGTTAGGGGTCACTTGGGGAATAGTGATCACAAAATAATAAGTTTTCATGTAACCTTTAATAAGATGGGTAGTAGGGGGGTGACAAGGACACTAAACTTCAGGAGGGCGAATTTCCAACGGATGAGAGAGGATCTTGGTGCAATTAACTGGGACGATATCCTGAGACACAAAAATACACAAAGAAAATGGGAGACGTTTATTAGCATCCTGGATAGGACCTGTGCACAGTATATACCGTATGGGAATAAACATACTAGAAATAGGAGGAAACCAATATGGCTAAATAGAGCTGTAAGGGGCGCAATAAGGGACAAAAAGAAAGCATTTAGAGAATTAAAGGAAGTAGGTAGTGAAGAGGCATTAAATAAATACAGAAAATTAAATAAATTCTGTAAAAAGCAAATCAAGGCAGCAAAGATTGAGACAGAGAGACTCATTGCCAGAGAGAGTAAAAATAATCCCAAAATATTCTTTAACTATATAAATAGTAATAAACTAAAAAATGACAGTGTTGGCCCCCTTAAAAATAATCTGGGGGAAATGGTGGATGAGGATGAGGAAAAAGCCAATATGCTAAATGACTTTTTTTCATCAGTATTTACAAAAGAAAATCCCATGGCAGACAAAATGACTAGTGATAAAAATTCCCCATTAAATGTCACCTGCTTAACCCAGCAGGAAGTACAGCGGCGTCTAAAAATAACTAAAATTTACAAATCTCCGGGCCCGGATGGGATACACCCCCGAGTACTGCAGGAACTAAGTACAGTCATTGATAGACCATTATTTTTAATCTTTAAAGACTCCATAATAACAGGGTCTGTACCACAGGACTGGCGTATAGCAAATGTGGTGCCAATATTCAAAAAAGGGGCAAAAACTGAACTCGGTAATTATAGACCAGTAAGCTTAACCTCTACTGTGGGTAAAATTCTGGAGGGCATTCTAAGGGATACTTTACTGGAGTATCTGAAGAGGAATAACCTTATGACCCAGTATCAGCACGGGTTTACTAGGGACCGTTCATGTCAGACTAATTTGATCAGCTTCTATGAAGAGGTAAGTTCCGGACTGGACCAAGGGAACCCAGTGGACATAGTGTATATGGACTTTTCCAAAGCTTTTGATACGGTGCCACACAAAAGGTTGTTACATAAAATGAGAGTAATGGGGATAGGGGAAAATATGTGTAAGTGGGTTGAGAGCTGGCTCAGGGATAGGAAACAAAGGGTGGTTATTAATGGAGCACACTCGGACTGGGTTGCGGTTAGCAGTGGGGTACCACAGGGGTCAGTATTGGGCCCTCTTCTTTTTAACATATTTATTAATGACCTTGTAGGGGGCATTCAGAGTAGAATTTCAATATTTGCAGATGACACTAAACTCTGCAGGGTAATCAATACAGGGGAGGACAATTTTATATTACAGGATGATTTATGTAAACTAGAAGCTTGGGCTGATAAATGGCAAATGAGCTTTAATGGGGATAAATGTAAGGTCATGCACTTGGGTAGAAGTAATAAGATGTATAACTATGTGCTTAATTCTAAAACTCTGGGCAAAACCGTCAATGAAAAAGACCTGGGTATATGGGTGGATGACAAACTCATATTCAGTGGCCAGTGTCAGGCAGCTGCTACAAAGGCAAATAAAATAATGGGATGTATTAAAAGAGGCATAGATGCTCATGAGGAGAACATAATTTTACCTCTATACAAGTCACTAGTTCGACCACACTTAGAATACTGTGCACAGTTCTGGTCTCCGGTGTATAAGAAAGACATAGCTGAACTGGAGCGGGTGCAGAGAAGAGCGACCAAGGTTATTAGAGGACTGGGGGGTCTGCAATACCAAGATAGGTTATTACACTTGGGGCTATTTAGTTTGGAAAAACGAAGACTAAGGGGTGATCTTATTTTAATGTATAAATATATGAGGGGACAGTACAAAGACCTTTCTGATGATCTTTTTAATCATAGACCTGAGACAGGGACAAGGGGGCATCCTCTACGTCTGGAGGAAAGAAGGTTTAAGCATAATAACAGACGCGGATTCTTTACTGTAAGAGCAGTGAGACTATGGAACTCTCTGCCGTATGATGTTGTAATGAGTGATTCATTAATTAAATTTAAGAGGGGACTGGATACCTTTCTGGAAAAGTATAATGTTACAGGGTATATACACTAGATTCCTTAATAAGGCGTTGATCCAGGGAACTAGTCTGATTGCCGTATGTGGAGTCGGGAAGGAATTTTTTTCCCCATGGTGGAGTTACTCTTTGCCACATGGTTTTTTTTTGCCTTCCTCCGGATCAACATGTTAGGGCATGTTAGGTTAGGCTATGGGTTGAACTAGATGGACTTACAGTCTTCCTTCAACCTTAGTAACTATGTAACTATGTAACTATGTACACATGTGCCTTCTTGAGCAGGGGGAACTTGCGGGCATTTCAGGGTCTTAAACCTTCATGGTGTAATGGTTTTCTTGGTGACTGTGGTCCCAGCTGCCTTAAGATCACTAACAAGTTCCCCTCATGTAGTTTTAGGCTGATTTTTCACCTTCCTCATGACCAAGGATACCCCACGAGGTGAGATTTTGCATGGTGCCCCAGATCGATGTTGATTGTCAGTCATTTTGCATTTATTCCATTTTCTTACTATTGCACCAACAGTTGTCTCCTCACCCAGGATCTTACTTATGGTTTTGTAACCCATTCCAGCTTGTGCAGGTCTATGATCTTGTCCTGACATCTTTATAAAGCTCATTGGTCATTCCCATGCTCTAGAGGTTAGAGTCTGACTGATAAATTGAGTCTGTGGACTTTTATAAAGGTGACAATGTAAGACAGCTGTCTTTAATGCAGGTAACGAGTTGATTAGGATCGTCTAACTGGTCTGTATGAGCCAGAACTCTTAATGGTTAGTAGGGGATCAAATACTTATTTCTCACTGCAAAATGAAAATCGATTTATATAATTTATACAATGTGATTTTCTAGATTTTATTTTTATATTCCATCTCTCAATGTTAAAATTAACCTACCCTTAACATTATAGACTGTTCATGTCTTTGTCAGTGGGCAAACTTACAAAATCAGCAAGGGATCAAATACTTATTTCTACCACTGTATCGAAAGCCACTAATACATTTTTGAAGAACCTCAGGGTGAAAGTAGTTCAGGGATCCTATATGCCTCCTGATCTGAATTCAATTGAATACCCATGGGGAATTCTGAAGAGACAAGTTAAGCATCAGTCTCTATCCAGCTTTCAGTCTCTACAAGAAGTCATTCTTGGAGAATGTAAAAAATTAAATGTTGCAAAATGCCACCAACTTGTTAATTCCATGCTTAGAAGACTTCGTGATGTCCTTTAAAAACATGGAGGTCATACAAAATACTAGATCCAGTCGAATTGTTGTGGGGTGTATTCATTTTTGCATCAACTAATTTGAGTGGAACTGAACACTGAGTACTTTTCTTTCAATAATGGGGATTTGGTCATAGAATAGTTAACACTTTACCTATATTTTGATAAACATCTTCTAAAATGTCATCAGTTGCAATGTGCTGTAAACTTGAAATATTTTATTTAGGTAATCTGTCATCATTGTAGTCTTTTCCAATCTAATCCACCTAAAAGCTGATAAATTATTATTATTTTGTTTAAACATTATTGCGCCAAAATATATGAATCACTAATTATTTCCTCTACTTATCTGACCTTCTCTCACAAACTCAAACCTGTTCCCATATATTATACCAAATTTTGACAAAAGACAAAACCCATAGGAAAAAATAATTCTTCAAAATAATGAACGATTAGGGTTTCAATAAATGTGCCGACTTTGTTTCTATTTAAAATATTCATAAATCATAAAAGAGTCTGATTTATGAGTTTAACAAATAAGATTTCCATCATATATCAGAATCACTACGTAATACATTGTTCCCTAGGGTTTATACACTTCTTAGAGTTTGCTGTACAATAGAATAGGAATAATTTATTATTGCAGATGTTGCTACATTGCCATATCAGCAAAGATGTTCCATGGACAATGTTCCATCAGAGTCATACTGTGCAATATCTTATCAATCATTTCAACAAGTGATAATCATTGAAAATTGGTATACCTTTAAAATGGGACATTTCAATTTGTACATGTTTCTCCAAAACAGGAGATTCATACAATGTGTTGTTCTTGACAGGTAATTCATAAACAAAAAAATTAAAATTAGAAATTTTGAAACTTAATACCATCATATCGTAAATTTATGTCAGACATATTCAACTATGCTGGCAAAGTACATTGAGCAGATAAGATTTTGTTTTTAAAAAATAAAATTTTGTCCTGGTTTTAGCAACACATATACTAAAAATTTAAACTAAACTAAGCAGAGATGGAAAAACTTGGCACTCAAAGAAAAATATGGCAAACAAAAGTTCAATTTATTATGCATCCAGTGTTAATGTTAAATGTTTTCGGTCCACATCCGGACCTTCGTCAGAACTGATGTGGTAAAACAGGAAGTAGGATTCTATATCTTGTTATGGATATCCTACCCTCTATTGTGAATCCAGGGGAAATTTCAGGTATCCTGGATGCTGGTGGAGAGCTTGCATGGAACACTGCGCAGGGACGAGCGATCGTAGTCGCGGAGGGTAGGGGATATTAGCATTCAAGGATGACAAGTATGAAGTATTTTTAATTAGAAAAAAGTATCTAAAAATACAAGATATCAGCGCTGGACTCTGTCCATACTCTACCCAACAATGAATTTGCAACAGACAAAAATAGAAAAGTTATGAAATTATGGAAATCAAAGAATCATTAGACATGCTAGTCTATGAAAAATGAAAAATGCAACAAAAATGTTCCAAAAATCTCAATTTATTCAATATTGAATATGCCATGTGTGGAAGTACACACTCATACACGCATCTGCATGCTATTTTTGCAGTTATTAGTGGTTTCCTCAGAAATTTCATACCACGCTGAATGCATTTGGGAATGCAAACTATCAAGATCCACAGCTGGATCCACAAAAAGTTATCTCGCATATGTGTTCAATGGAAGACCAGTCAAGAGACACTGCAGGAGACTGGAAAATCTTAAGCCACAGTGGCTACTTGCAGTAGTACAAGCCAAAAGCAGCCTAGCATTCTGGTATTTCTGGTAAAAATGACTTCTGAGACCATGGGCAAATAGACTGGAAAGAACCCTTTTGCTAAGACAGTATATAGACCCTTTGCAGTCTAATAGCTCATCACATTACACAATTCCATCTGCTTTGAAAGTGGAAATGGGCCCCCTGACCTCTATGACCCTCATGCGACTGCATCCGCCCCTGCCTGAGACACTTGGTGAAATGTCCATGTCAGTGTTCCAAATCAATGTAACGCTGAGCTGCTAGGGAGCCTGGCATGATGACTAGAGGGGTCAGGTTATCGGACAATATGACAGCTCAGAGCATAATCCCTTAATACGGCCTCTTCATGGCATTGTCCAGTAGGTCTTCAGAAAAGACCCAAAGCAGAACTCAACATTGAAATTTGCACATCATTAACATGTCTATTGTTCTTGTAATTTCAATTCTTCCACAACATATTACATATTATTTATGAAATTACAAGTTATTTCACAAAAAGAGTTTGTCTGAAATGTTGTAACTCCACTAATGTGACCCTCCACCCCCCCCCCCCCTTTGATGCCTGAAATTCAAAACCGATTGGACACATTACAGAATTACTCTAGATTTTACTGATTTTATGCATTTTAAGCTGTAGAATGTCTTGGCCACTTTGTGGGTTTTCATATATAGAAAATAGATTTTTTTTAATGCAGTTCATATCCAGCATTGTAAGTAAATGTATATAACCACAATAGAAGTTTGAATGCAAAAAAGGTCAGTCATATTATAATATCACTACCACTGTTCTTTGGGATTTTTATCCAGTAAGTCGCATAGTTTCTGTTTTCCTTATTTCACACAGGTTCTGCATTGAAGTGAATAATGGACCCAGAAAGCTGGATATGGATGTGTGCCACACTGACACTGCACTGTAGCAGGACCATATTTGGCACTCATTTGGCACTTTAACCCCTTTCTGACCTCGGACGGGATAGTACGTCCGAGGTCAGAAGCCCCTCTTTGATGCGGGCTGCGGCGGTGAGCCCGCATCAAAGCCGGGACATGTCAGCTGTTTTGAACAGCTGACATGTGCCCGGAATAGGCGCGGGCAGAATCGCGATCTGCCCATGCCTATTAACTAGTTAAATGCCGCTGTCAAACGCAGACAGCGGCATTTAACTACCGCTTCCGGCCGGGCAGCCGGAAATGATCGCATTGCCGACCCCGTCACATGATCGGAGGTCGGCGATGCTTCAGAATAGTAACCATAGAGGTCCATGAGACCTCTATGGTTACTGATCCCTGGCAGCTGTGAGCGCCACCCTGTGGACGGCGCTCACAGCACACCTGCAATTCTGCTACATAGCAGCGAACATCGGATCGCTGCTATGTAGCAGAGCCGATCGTGCTGTGCCTGCTTCTAGCCTCCCATGAAGGCTATAGAAGCAATGCAAAAGTATAAAAAAAGTTTAAAAAAATGTGAAAAAAATAAAAAAATATAAAAGTTTAAATCATCCCCCTTTCGCCCCAATCAAAATAAATCAATAAAAAAAAAATCAAAACTACACATATTTGGTATCGCCGCATTCAAAATCGCCCGATCTATCAATAAAAAAAGCACTAACCTGATCGCTAAACGGCGTATCGAGAAAAAAATTTAAACGCCAGAATTACGTTTTTTTGTTCACCGTGACATTGAAATAAAATGCAATAACGGGCGATCAAAAAAACCTATCTGCACCGAAATAGTACCATTAAAAATGCCAGCTCGGCATGCAAAAAATAAGCCCTCAACTGACCCCAGATCATGAAAATTGTAGACGCTATGGGTATCGAAAAATAGCGCAATTTTTTTATATTTTTTTTAGCAAAGTTTGGAATTTTTTTTCACCACTTAGATAAAAAAAATAACCTAGTAATGTTAGGTGTGTATGAACTCGTAATGACCTGGAGAATCATAATGGCAGGTCAGTTTTAGCATTTGGTGAACCTAGCAAAAAAATCCAAACAAAAAACAAGTGTGAGATTGCACTTTTTTTTGCAATTTCACTGCACTTGATGTTTTCTAGTACAAGACATGCTAAAACCAATGATGTCGTTCAAAAGTACAACTTGTTTTGCAAAAAATAAGCCCTCACATGGCCAAATTGACAGAAAAATAAAAAAGTTATGGCTCTGGGAAGGAGGGGAGTGAAAAACGAACACGGAAAAACGGAAAATCCCAAGGTCATGAAGGGGTTAACCACGTCACACACGTTCTGTTTTTTCATTTTTATTTTTTCCTCCTCTTCTTCCAAGAGCCGTAACATTTTTATATTTCTATCATTATAACCACATGAGGGCTTGTTTTTTGCAAGACAAGTTGGACTTGAATGGCACTATTGATTTTACCATATAGTGTGCTGGAAAATGGGAAAAAAAATCAAAGTGTAGTGAAATTGCAAAAAAAAGTGTAATTCTACAATTGTTTTTTTTATTTTTGTATTTACCATGTTTACTATATGGTAAAACTGACCTGAGCCATTGTTGACAGGAGTATCGCAATCACAGACACAAGGGTCTTCAGCAGACCTTCAGCAGAGCGAGCACTCCTGTATATGGGACAGTCAGGTGAGATCGTACAGCTGTCTAAAATGTATGGAGGCTTTAGTCAAATACTTGGTTAGATGACCTATACAGTTTAGCTTCATTCTGACACCTGTATTTTCAGTATTTTTTGTGCCAAATCTAATAAATTAAATATTACTACAGTGGCATGTAGAAGTCTGGGCACCCTTGGTTAAAATTACTGTTAGTGTGAACAGTTAGGAAAGTAGTTAAGTTAAGGAAGTTAAAGATGACATTTGATAGATTTCCTCTGCATTTTAGTCCAAGGATATATATATATATATATATATATATATATATATATATATATATATATATATACAGTATATATTTACATATTTTGTATTTTAAAAATTGCTAAAAGGAAAATTGGCAAATGTAAAAGTTTGGGAAGCCTGCGTGGGTTAGTATCTAGTAGTACCTGGTTTTGAAAGTATCACAGCTTGTAAATGCTTTTTTATAACCAGCAAAGAGCCTTTCAGTTCTTGTTTGAGGGAATTTCATCCATTCTTCCTCGCAAAATTCTTCCAGTTTTGTGAGATTCCTGGGTCGTCTTGCATGCACTACTATTTTGAGGTTTAGCCACAGATTTTCAATGATATTCAGATCAGGCTACTGTGAGGGCCATTGTAAAACATTAGCTTGTACCTTTTGAGGTAGTCTATTGTGGATATTGATGTTTGTTTAGAGTCATTATCCATTTGTAAAAGCCATCCTCTTTTCAACTTCAGTTTTTTTTTACCAATGATGTTATGTTTGCATCAATAATTTGTTGAAATTTCAGTGAATCCATTCTTCCACCCACCTGTGAAATGTTCCTTGTACCATTGGCTGCAACACAACCCCAAATAATAATTGATCCGCCCCAGTGCTTAACCCCTTTCTGACATTAGACGTACTATCCCGTCGAGGTGGTATGGGCTCGTATGACCACCGATGGGATAGTACATCTAAAGCTATCAGCCGCGCTCACGGGGGGAGCGTGGCTGATCGTGGCCGGGTGTCAGCTGACTATCACAGCTGACATCCGGCATTATGT
This sequence comes from Ranitomeya variabilis, assembly GCF_051348905.1. Classification (NCBI taxonomy): domain Eukaryota; kingdom Metazoa; phylum Chordata; class Amphibia; order Anura; family Dendrobatidae; genus Ranitomeya; species Ranitomeya variabilis. The sequence continues at coordinate 319,709,194 of NC_135236.1, forward strand.
GCCACGAGCAGTCACGGACTGCTCATGGCACATTAACCCCATAACACTGTGATCAAACATGATCGCAGCGTTTCAGCGGCATAGGGAAGCATCGCGCAGGGAGGGGGCTCCCTCCGTGCTTCCCTGAGACCCTTGGAGCAATGTGATGTGTTCGCGTTGCTCCGAGCATCTCCTCCATCCTCCTCCCTGCAGGCTCCGGACCCAAGATGGTAACGGGGCTCATTATGGGTCCTGCAGGGAGGTGGCTTGCAAGCGCCTGCACAGAGCAGGCACTGGCAAGCCTCCTGCAGTGCCTGTCAGATCGCTGATCTGATACAGTGCATTGCAAAGTGTCAGTTCAACGATCTGACACTTTACTATGATGAACCACACTGTGACAAAGTAAAAAAAAATATTTACATGTGTAAAAAAATAAAAAATAAATCCTAAATAAATAAATAAAAAAATATTGTTCCAATAAATACATTTCTTTATGTAAATAAAAAAACAATAAAAGTACACATATTTATTATCACCGCGTCCGTAACAACCCAACCTAAAAAAGTGTCCCACTGGTTAACCCCTTCAGTGAATACCGTAAGACAAAAAAATATGCAAAAACAATGCTTTATCATCATACCGCTGAACAAAAAGTGGAATAACACGCTATCAAAAAGACGGATATAAATGAACATTGTACCGCCGAAAACGTCATCTTGTCCTGCAAAAAACGAGCTGCCATATAGCGTTATCAGCGAAAAAATAAAAAAGTTATAGCCCTCAGAATAAAGCGATGCAAAAATAATTATTTTTTCTATAAAATAGTTTTTATTGTATAAAAGCACCAGAACATTAAAAAATAGAAATTAAGTATCGCTGTAATCGTACTGACCTGAAGAATAAAACTGCTTTATCAATTTTACCAAACGTGGAACGGTATAAATGCCCCCCAAAAGAAATTCACGAATTGCTGTTTTTTGTTAATTCTGCCTAACAAAAATAAGAATAAAAGGCGATCAAAATATGTCATGTGCCCGAAAATGGTACCAATAAAAACATCAACTCATCCCGCAAAAAGCAAGAACTCACATGACTCTGTGGACCAAAATATGGAAAAATTATAGCTCTCAGAATGTGTTAACGCAAAAAATATTTTTTGCAATAAAATACGTCTTTTATTGTGTGACAGCTGCCAAACATAAAAACCCTCTATAAAAACCTGCTATAAATAGTTAATCAACCCCCCCCCCCATTATCACCGCCTCAGTTAAGGAAGAAATATAAAATAAAAAAATGTATTTATTTCTATTTTCCCATTAGGAATAGGGTTTGGGTTAAAGTTAGGATTTGGGCTAAAGTTAGGGTTGGGCTAGAGTTGGAGTTAGGGTTTGGATTACATTTATGATTGGGTTAGGGGTGTGTCAGAGTTAGGGTTATGGTTAGGGTTGGGATTAGGATTAGGGGTGTGTTGGGATTAGGGTTAGGGGTGTGTTCAGGTTAGGGGTGTAGTTATGGTTGGGATTAGGGTTAGGGGTGTGTTGGGGTTAGTGGTGTGGTTAGGGTTGGGATTAGGCTTAGGGGTATGTTGGAGTTAGGGTTGGAGTTAGAATTGGGAGGTTTCCACTGTTTAGGCACACAAGGGGCTCTGCACATGCAACATGATGTCTGATCTCAATCCATACAATTCTGGGTTGAAAAAGTAAAACGGTGCTCCTTTCCTTCTAAGCTCTGCCAAAACAGTTGTTTAACCCCACATATGGGGTGTCAGTGCACCCAGGACAAATTGCACAACAACTTTTGGGGTCCAATTTCTCCTGTTACCCTTGGGAAAATACAAAACTGGGGGCTAAAAAATAATTTTTGTTAAAAAAAAAAAGATTTTTCATTTTCACCGCTCTGCATTATAAACTTTAGTGAAACACTTGGGGGTTCAAAGTGTTTACCACACATCTAGATAAGTTCCTTTGGGGTCTAGTTTCCAAAATGGGGGCACTTTTGCTTTTTTTACTGTTTAAGTACATCAGAGGCTCTGCAAACGCAACGTGACATTCCATCAAAGTCTGCATTCCAAAACGCCACTTCTTCCCTTCCGAGCTCTGCCATGCGCCCAAACAGTAGTTTTCTCCAACATATGGGGTATCAGCGTACTCAGGATACATTGTACAACAACTATTGGGGTCCAATTTCTCAAGATACCCTTGGGAAAATACAAAACAGGGGGCTAAAAAATTATTTTTGTGGAAAAAAAAGTTTTTTTAATTTTCACAGCTCTATATTATAAACTTCTCTGAAGCACTTGGGGGCTCAAAGTGCTCACAACACATCTAGATAGGTTCCTTAGGGGGTCTACTTTCCAAAACAGGATCACTTTGGGGGTTTCCACTGTTTATGCGCATCAGGGGCTCTCCAAATTAGACATGGCGTCCTATTTCAATTCCAGCCAATTTTGAATAATAAAGTCATATGGCGCTTCTACCCTTCTGAGCTCTGCCATGCGCCCAAGCAGTTGTTTACCCCCACGTATGGGGTATCAGCGTACTCAGGACAAATTGCACAACAACATTTGTGGTCCAATTTCTTCTGTTACCCTTCAGAAAATAAAAAATTGGTGGCAAAAATTCATTTTTGTGAAAAAATAAGATTTTTTATTTTTACGTCTCTACATTATAAACTTCTGTGAAGCACTTGGGGGTTCAAAGTGCTCGCTACACATCTAGATAAGTTCCTTTGGGGGTCTTCTTTCCAATATGATGTCACTTTTGAGGTGTTTCCACTGTTTAGGCACATCAGGGGCTCTCCAAACGCGACATGGCGTCCTATCTCAATTCCAGTTAATTTTGCATTGAAAAGTCAAATGGCGCTCCTTCCCTTCTGAGCTCTACCATGCACCCAAACAGTGGTTTACCCCCATATATCGGGTATCTGCACACTCAAGACAAATTGTACAACAACTTTTGTGGTCCAATTTCTCCTCTTACCCTCGGTAAAATAAAACAAATTGGATCAGAAGTAAATTTTTTGCAAAAAAAAGTTAAATGTTCATTTTTTCTTAAACATTCAAAAAATTCCTATGAAACACCTGAAGGGTTAATAAGCTTCTTGAATGTGGTTTTGAGCACCTTGAGTGAAGCAGTTTTTAGAATGTTGTCACACTTGGGTATTTTCTATCATATAGACCCCTCAAAGTGACTTCAAATGTGATGTGGTCCCTAAAAAAATGGTGTTGTAAAAATAAGAAATTGCTAGTCAAATTTTAACTTTTGGTTCCAAAATTGTGCTGATGTAAAGTAGACATGTGGGAAATGTTACTTATTAAATATTTTGTGTGACATATCTCTTTGAATTAAGGGCATGAAAATTCAAATTTGGAAAATTGCAAAATTTTTTGGCAAATTTCTGTTTTTTTCACAAATAAACTCAAGTAATGTCAAGGAAATGTTACCACTACCATGAAGTACAATATGTCCTGAGAAAACTTTGTCAGAATCACCGGGATCCATTGAAGCGTTCCAGAGTTATAACCTCATAAAGGGACAGTGGTCAGAATTGTAAAAATTGGCCCGGTCATTAACATACAAACCACCCTTGGGGGTAAAGGGGTTAATGGTTGGTGAGATGTTCTTTTCCTGAAAGTATGTGCCCTTTTTTCTCTATACATACCTTTGATCATTGTGGCCAAATAGTTTTATTAGAACCTCATGGGTCCACTCCAAATGACTTGTTTCCAAAATGCATCAGGCTTGTTTAGATGCTCTTTTACATACTTCTGATACAACATTTTTTAGTGAGGATGCATGAGAGGTTTTCTTCTGATAATTCTTCCATGAAGGCCATATTTGTGCAGGTGTCTCCAAACAGTAGAACAATGTACCACAACTCCAGACGGCTACATTTTTCTGACGATCTTTTGCAGTCAAGCTGGGGTTTTCATTTGCCTATCTAGCAATCCTATGAGCAGCTCTCACTGAAATTTTGCTTGGTTTTCCAGACCTTATCATGACCTTCAACTGTTCCTGTTAACTGCCATTTCTTAATTACATTTCGAACTGAGGAAAAGGCAAGTTGAAAATGCTGTGATATCTTCTTTTAGCTTTCTCTTGCTTGGTAGGACTCCACCAATTTCATTTTCAGAATGCTAGGCAGCTGCTCAGAACAACTCATGACTGTGGGTTTTTTTGCACCATGTTAGATGAGTCTAGGCTTTTATAAAGCTGTGAAGTTGGCAACACCTGGTCTTTCCTAATGATGATGTTGAATAAGCAATAAACTTAACAGGCTAACTAAGGTCTGAAAGGTTGGTCAAAATTATCTGTGCCCACTAAGCTCTAAGGGTGTCCAAAACTTTTCCATTGGCCCATTTTCCTTTTTGTAATTTTTAAAATGTAAAAGATAAAAAAAAATATGTTTGTTTATGTATGTATTTATATACATGTATACATTGTGAGATAGCGCTACCTGAGTGGGTTGGGGGACACTCCCTTGGCACGGAATTAAAGCACACAGGAGAGGTTTTCTCACATAAATCAGTCTATTTGGTTTATTAACTCCGCATAAACCAGATAACGTAAAGTTTATTTTATTACATCCACGAACATGTCATGACAACCAGTGAGTTCATGTAGCACATAAACTTCTCTGCCATGTATTACAACCCCCCTTGTCTGGGGTTACCTTCAGGAGCTCCTCTCCTTGCGCTGACTCCTTGTTAGTCCTGGCTTCGCCAACACAGATGCCATCCCAGGCTCTGTAGGTACATGGTCTCACCAGGTGCTATTCAGGAAGTCTCCACTCACAGGAGCTTCCAACACAGACCATCTAGGTCCACGGTCTCTCCATGTGCTCTTCAGGAAGTCTCCACTCGCCGGAACTTCCAGCACAGACCTGACCTTTTTCAGGACTTGCAACACAAACCATTCAATTCCAAACACTCTGAACCATGTGACCACACCATGGTCACATTATGTGCCTGTAACCCCTCCCCTGGATGGGAGGTGTGTGTGTGGTTGGCCAGACTCGCCAAGCTCTCTGGCCAAACCAGCAAGCCTCCCTTTACAACTATACAAATACTTGTGGGACTAAAGGTCACAACCAACAACCCAAATAACAACGGGGAGTATATGACTAGACCAACTGAAAACAAAACCTACCCCTAAAAACATCAATCTTTATTAATAATTCCGTAAAATACCAAAGATATCTATAAAGTGAGATAAAATTACATCCTTGTAGGGATCCGCCCAAGGATAGGGATAAAGTTAATCTTAAAGGGTACCCTCTATGGAGTTTGTATGATATCAAAAAAACCCACGTAGAAAAAACTAAATAGAAAAAACACAAAAAAATAGGCTAATACCTTTGTAGATACACAATACCTCTTCTAGCCCTACTTGGCCCTGGAAACTGTTATCCTTCCTGACAGCGGAGGTTGGCACCCTATAATGCGATATGGCGCCCCCACTCAACGACGGCTGTCCCTCCTATCCCTGGGTAATCCCTAATAAACTAATAATCACAGACAAAAAACATACAAATATGGATCAAATTAGATCCATCAACACAGAATGAATATCCCTCTATATATGTTCCTCACTATAAACTCCCACCACTAAATTGGCTATGGAGAATGAAGACTATAGTGTACACCGCAAGTTGCAGCTTGGTATCACCATCTAATACGGCACCTTTTTACTCAATAAACTCAAGGCTGCTATATTGAATCATACCAGTAGATAAATATATTGTATTGATGTTAATTTCTCTACTTTTATATCCTGTCCTCATAGGTACATATCTATGAAAGGTCTATATCCCCTTAATAAGCTAATCAAATGTATGCATGCAGCTCCATATAACCAAAGGAACATAAATAAAGTGTTTCATGTATGACACACACTAATCCGTATGTCACAATTTGTATAGCTCACAACTAACACTTAGCTCATAATTCCTGGGTATTCCCTTCAGATGACCATGCAAATGCATCGGCTCACACTGTCCCAACGCGTTTCTCCCCCGTCATTCAAGGGGGTTCATCAGGGGACCTTCAGATTCACAGTCCTTAATAGGTCACTGAGCTATAGACAAACATGATAGTTCTGTCTGGCAAGAAGTCTGTGCACCAGCGCTATGCAATCCACTCATTTATATAAGATGGGATGGTATAATCTCCACCCACCTTCATTAGGCTTGGCGTCCCTTGCATTCAATCTCCATTATGCACGTGTTATGCTACTTCCGGGTGCAACACTGTCGGATGATGATGATGTCACACCTCATATGTGGAACGCATCTGCGCTCCACTTTCTACGCAGCCGCTGAGTCCTCCTCTGTATCCAGGAGCCAGCCGTATACCCAGATTCAGTGCCGCCCTTTGTGACGATATCACCTGTCATATATGGAACGCATCTGCGCTCCACCTGATGCGCAGCCGCAGAGTCATACTCTATTTCATAAAGCCAGACGCCCAACTGACTCATCCCACACTCCAATCTACTGCGCAGATACGCGCATCCAGATCTCCACCATCTTACTGCTATATACAAATGACCACTTATAATGGCCACCACTACTTAATGCATATGGCTAAATAAAAATATAGTCTAATAAAGCACAATCTAAATCTAAATAGAAGAGTGGATCTTCATGCAATGTCACATCTTGGGAGCTTTTTGCAAATATATGTATTAATTTATAAATATTCTTACAGCATGTTAGCCTATCACCTATCTGATACACTCCTAATTGATCACGGATGTATATATCCAGGGGTAATTCTACCCACTGGAATTGATGACCACCTAATCATAGGTTTACTGGCTATATTGTTTTCTCGCATAGGTAGTATTTCAACACCACAGAATAGTTAAATGAAGCTTGAAAAGGTTAACTGTTCATTAAGTCCTTTAGGGTGGACTGTGTCCAGCCAAAATATCCACCTGGACTCTCTCTGCAAAATTTTCTTGTCCCAATCTCCTTGCCGAACTGAGGGTTCCACTACTTCAATTGTCCTAAAACTAATGGATCCCAAATCTCCCCCATGATGCATGTTGACATGGCGCGCAATCGGTGTATCTCTCTTATTGCGTATATCGCCAAGATGTTCACCAATACGCACTTTAAACTGCCTTTTGGTTTTGCCGATGTAATTCAGTGGGCAAGTACACGTGCACAAATAGATGACCCCGACCGTCTTACAGTTTGCAAAATGTTTATTATTGTATGTTCTGTTAGTAACTGTACTCATAAATGTGTTGGAGGGCGTTACAAACCGGCAATAGCTACAATGTCCACACCTAAATGTCCCTTTCGATCTATTGTCCAACCATGTCCCCTCTTTTCTAGGGGGAACATAGTGGCTATTAACCAACTGGTCTTTTATGGATTTCCCTCTCCTATAAGTCACTGACGGTCTGGGTGTAATCCATTTTGCAATGTCAGAGTCACTCCTCAGTATATTCCAGTGCTTTCTAAGTATCTGCATAATCTTGGGATTTTGGTCATCATATGTACCTATTAGTCTTGTGAGATTCTCAGAGTCTTGTATTTTATTTGTCATCAAGAGAGATGTCCTATCAGTACTGAGTGCATTATGATATGCTCCTTTGATCACTTGTCCTGGGTACCCCCGATCTCTAAACCTGTTAGTGAGATCTCTCGCCTTATCACGGAAATCCGCTATCCCTGAACAGTTCCTTCTTAAACGAAGGAACTGGCCCTTCGGAATGCACGTTTTTGTGGGGTAGGATGGTAGCTCTCCCATCTCAGGAGACTATTAGTGGCCATCGGTTTACGGAAAATTGATGTTTTTAATTGGCCATCTAACTGTATGGAGATGGTTACATCAAGGAAGGCGATTTTTTGGCCCCCTATCTCATACGTAAACTTAAGGCCAAGTCCATTCTCATTAAGATGATCCACGAATGTGGCAAAATCATCTTTGCTCCCTGTCCATAGGACTCCGCATAAACCAGATAACGTAAAGTTTATTTTATTACATCCATGAACATGTCATGACCACCAGTGAGTTCATGTAGCACATAAACTTCTCTGCCATGTATTACAACCCCCCTTGTCTGGGGTTACCTTCAGGAGCTCCTCTCCTTGCGCTGACTCCTTGTTAGTCCTGGCTTCGCCAACACAGATGCCATCCCAGGCTCTGTAGGTACATGGTCTCACCAGGTGCTATTCAGGAAGTCTCCACTCACAGGAGCTTCCAACTCAGACCATCTAGGTCCACGGTCTCTCCATGTGCTCTTCAGGAAGTCTCCACTCGCCGGAACTTCCAGCACAGACCTGACCTTTTTCAGGACTTACAACACAAACCATTCAATTCCAAACACTCTGAACCATGTGACCACACCATGGTCACATTATGTGCCTGTAACCCCTCCCCTGGATGGGAGGTGTGTGTGTGGTTGGCCAGACTCGCCAAGCTCTCTGGCCAAACCTGCAAGCCTCCCTTTACAACTATACAAATACTTGTGGGACTAAAGGTCCCAGAACAACAACATTACTTCAGGCTTACAGCGCAGACTCACTCTGCGACACATACCAGCCATTTACAATCATGCTGGACACAGTTTCATTATCTCCATTACAGATACACCTCCATGCGTATCCTGAGGAGCAGATATAGCACCCCCTGGTTGTAACATGGGTCACTGCACCACAACATATACAGTGGATACGCAAAGTCTTCAGACCCCTTTAAATTTTTCACTCTTTGTTTCATTGCAGTCATTTGGTAAATTCAAAATACTTCATTTTTTTATTATTAGTGTACACTCTGCACCCCATCTTGACTGAACAAAAAACAGAAATGTAGTAATTTTTGCAAATGTATTAAAAAAGAAAAACTGAAATATCACATGCTCATAAGTATTCAGACCTTTTGCTCAGTATTGAGTAGAAGCACCCTTTTGAGCTAGTACAGCAATGAGTTTTCTTGGGAATGCTGCAACAAGTGTTGCACACCTGGATTTGGGGATCCTCTGCCATTCAATGTGTGTGTGTTTAATTAACCCTTTACAAACTTGAGGATTAGCAATGGAGAGGTGTCTTATTGACACCTCTCTATTAGTAAGACAGGCTCAATGTCACCTTACAATATAAAGGTGACATTAACCCCTTATTACCCCTTATGCCACCACTACAGGGCAGTGGGAAGAGAGAGGCTAAGTGGCGGAATTAGCGCATCTTACAGATGCGTCTTTTCTGAGGTAGTTGGGGGCAGATGTTTTTAGCCAGGGGGGCCAATAACCATGGTCCCTTTCTAGGCTATTTATATCTGCCCTCAGTCACTGGCTTTACCTCTCTGGCTCAGAAAATTGAGCGGGAGTCCACGCTACTTTTTTCCATGAAAACTTTATTTTATTAAATACATACAGGTCCCAAATTTTACACACACATGCTACAAACAGTATTAGTCACTGACATCTATAAATCTAACTGTTCTGCAATGGTTTACTGTATGTAAACCATGTCTCCTATCCTGTTGGCTTCTGCAATGATATTATAGAAGCCGTCAAATGAATTATCGGCTATTCTGCTATCTGTCTCTCTATGAAATATAAAGATATATATATGTATCACTGACACACATATATATATATATATATATATATATATATATGTATTCTATGTGTATATATCTATTCTATCTTTTCTATTCTTAACATGTCAGTGTGATTTTACTGTATGCCAGACATGAATTGCCGGCTTTTCAAAGGACACCGGTGCGTAAAAATCGGACAGCACTCGCATGGTGTGAGTGCTGTGCGATTTCTTACTCGCATTGACTTACATTGGCGAGTCTCGTCTGAGATACGCAGCAATACGCAGCATGCTGCGATTTTTTTCTCAGTATGCAATTGAGATGTCACCTATTGAACAACAATGGTCCGAGTGCAATCCAGTTTTTTATCGGATTGCATTCATCCCTTTTTCTCGCATGTGAGTATGAGCCCTAACAGTCATTTTGACCAGGGATGCCCAAACTTTTACGTCACTTTACATCTACATGATTCCATCACCAGAACCACTGTTAGTGAACAACTACATTACCTTAACAATAGTGATGAGCAAACAGTGAAATATTCGGATTCAGGAAAATCAACACAAATAATTTCTAATATCCGTGTATTCATACCGAATAACAAATCCAATGCAAATCAATGGGAAAGCTGAATATTCTTTGCTGGACCCAACAAACAGGTCTGGGGGCATGGGAAAAAAGCTGAAATGGATGGGAAAGACCTAGAACTAAATGGGAACAGCATGGAAAAGATGCCTGAATACCTCCTGCATACCTTTCTGACTTAAGGTACCTTCACACTAAGCGACGCTGCAGCGATATCGACAACGATGCCAATCGCTGCAGCGTCGCTGTGTGGTCACTGGAGAGCTGTCACACAGACAGCTCTCCAGCGACCAACGATGCCGAAGTCCCCGGGTAACCAGGGTAAACATCGGGTTGCTAAGCGCAGGGCCACGCTTAGTAACCCGATGTTTACCCTGGTTACCAGTGTAAATGTAAAAAAACAAACACTACATACTTGATGTCACCGCTGTGCTTTGCTTTCCGGCCGGCACTGACACATTCAGTGCAGGAAGCTCTGAGCAGCAGCGCGGACGCCGGGGGACGTGACAGTCATCAGAGGGTGAGTATGTACTGTTTTTTTTTTTACTTTTACAATGGTAACCAGGGTAAATATCGGGTTACTAAGCGCGGCCCTGCGCTTAGTAACCCAATATTTACCCTGGTTACCATTGTAAAACATCGCTGGCATCGTTGCTTTTGCTGTCAAACACGACGATACACGCCGATCTGACGACCAAATAAAGTTCTGAACTTTCAGCAACGACCAGCGATATCACAGCAGGATCCAGATCGCTGCTGCGTGTCAAACACAACGATATCGCTATTCAGGATGCTGCAACGCCACGGATCGCTGTCGTTATCGCTGCAAAGTCGTTTAGTGTGAAGGTACCTTTACATATGGTATCTGGGAATAATGTTGTCAGACTATTACACCGGTATTACAGATTTATTTAGACCAATCAAACCTACATTTTTTTTTTTAAAGGGAAAGATCCCAAGAAACATTTTTTTTCCTTTATATAATACAAAATACATAAATAAATAAAAAAATTATACCTCCCTTTTCACACATGTTCACATAGAGCGGTTTTAAATTATTTTTTCCTTTAACATTTTTTCTCACTCCTACATTTGGGATGTCCCCCCATCATTCCAAATTCTTAGCTTTATAGTGGATTACATATTCGCTATCACTTTACAATGCCAGCTAAAACATGCCCATTTGAATTTTGGGCTTCACCTGCCAACACAACCACATCCACCGCCTTGTCATTATGCAGCTCTCACTTAACATTTTCAGAAGGTGAGCAGGTGCCCTGAAACCTGAGTTTGGGAAGGGCCCTCAGGTGGCCGTGTATCATAAATTTGGGAGAGCTCTCACTCCTATATTTGTGAGGTCCCTCCCTCATTCCAAATTGTTAGCAAGATGGTGGAATACATATTCTCCATCACTTTGCAATGCCAGCTAAAACATGCCCATTTGAATTTTGGGCTTCACCTGCCACCACCACCACCACCACGTCCACCACCATGTCATTATGCGGCCCTCCCTTGACATTTTCAGAGGGCCAGCAGGTGTCATGAAACCAGAGTTTGGGAAGGGCCCTCAGGTGCCTCTGTTTCATACATTTGAGAGAGCTCTCACTCCTATATTTGGGTGTTCCCTCCCTCATTCCAAATTGTTAGCTAGTAGTGGAATACCTATTCCCCATCACTTTAGAATGCTAGATAAAACTTGCCCATTTGAATATTGGGCTTTGCCCGACACCACCACATCCATAGCCATGTCATTATGCGGCACTCGCTTCTCATTTTCACAGGGCGAGCAGGTGCTGTGAAACCTGAGTTTTGTGAGCTCCACAGTTCATTTTGGCCACCAGATCCCAATGGAGCCACTGTCATAGTGGGTGAAGCCGCTGTAAGGTGAATATAATACAAGAGTTGGGTGAGCTGTATGCTCAATATCAATAAATTGGATTCTACCAGACACCAAAAGCATTAGAATTAAATTCAGAATACAGTGTATGCAAGCGAGGGCCTGTATTGTGGTCAGTCTGTCAGGCCTGAAAACCATGTCATGAACATGTACAAGCCTCATTTAACTTGGAAGCAGCATCCTCAAATGAAAGAGACAGGAGTGCCAATAACCAATCTGCACAAGCCTGCACACTTCTTCTGGAAACTGCACAACCAGGCAGAATGTATCTTTTGCATAGTTTAGAGCAACAATGGAGTAATTATATGATATATCCCAGAGAGGGACGAGGTTTGCGGAGTGTATTACTCAGGTGACAGGCAGTGCTACAGAGCTCAGGTAAAGGCCTTAGTGTGGCAATAACCATGTTCCAATATGTATAAAGCTGCAGCCTGAATAGGTCTGCGGAGCGTATTAACCCAGTCTCTTAGATGTGCTTAAAATATACAAAAACTGGACAATACTTCACCACCATTTTTTTTAAAACCCAAATTTAGAAAATTTTATGAAAGCGACAGTTTAATAAAGAGACAGAAGTCTCATTTAGGAGCCTGGAAAAGCCAGCAATGGTCTTTGTCCAGCACTGAGCAATGTAAAGTGGTAAGGAATATGTATGCGCTATCTAACAATTTGTGAACAGACATATATGCTGACAAGGGACAACTGAACGTTGCACAGGGACAACGAACTGGACATGGTACATGGTTGCTGACTGCTGTGTCTGTGCAACTGCAGGTTGTGGACAGGAGACATCAGCGCCTGCTTCCTGGACAGCAGATTGGGAAGGCTGTAACACAGGGGAAGGGCCAGTCGTATCACTCTCAGACACAGATTTTGTACACAGACATTCCACCCAACTACTGGGATGCTGCGTATGTCCAGCAGAATATGGCTTAAGCTAACAGAGGTATTATGTAGAATTTCCCTTTATCAAGGGATGTGTGGGTAAGATTTTCAAACTAGCATCATATATATAGAGCATGTTTCATTACTCATATTATTATTCTGTGTAAGGCTGAAACCTGAAGATGTGTGTGGAGTATATTAATGCATTGATGTTTTAAAATGTCCAAGTGCAGACCGAAAAATCAACACTAGGCTACCAGATGCACGCTGAAAGAGATGTGCTTGGGACCTCACAATAAATGTTGCAGTTATTATCATTGCTAGAGATAGGGAGTACAAGTTTCTCCATTGCACAATGTGCAAAGTTTTAAAAAAATTCCCCAAGGCATCTGTATCATACAAGCTGAAAGGCACCATGATGGGAACCTCACAATACATTTTGCAGTTATTACAAGAGGTAGAGATAGGGAGTACAAGTTTCTCCATTGCACAATGTGCAAAGTTTTAAAAAAATTACCCAAGGGGTCTGTATCTTACACGCTGAGAGAGGCCGTGATGGGGACCTCATAATACATTTTGCAGCTATTACAAGAGGTAGAGATAGGGAGTACAAGTTTCACCATTTCACAATGTGCAAAGTTTTCATAAAGTAAAAAAAATTACCCATATGGGGTATACATAGATGACCACTAAGTACTTGTTGCAGAAGCAGGTGGATGAGGAGAAGGAGGTGATTTCTTGAACAAAATGGGTTTGGATGGTAAGGGATGGATGTTAAGACAACTTCCCAAAAAACATTTGGGCTGCATTTACGTTACGTTGCTGTCATCCGTAGGGCTTACAAAGTCAGAGGAAATAGAGCCGTTGTTCAATATTAGAAGAGTCAGCCTGCTCTCATTTTCCGTTGACAGCTGCGTGTGTCTATCCCTTATGATTGCACCAGCTGAACTAAAAACCCGCTCATACAACACTCTTGCATCAGGGCATGGCAGCACCTCCAAGGCATACAAGGAGAGGTCGGGCTAAGAGTGAAGCTTGGACAACCAATGGTTAAAGGGCACTGAAGAATCAAGAAGGACACTGGTGTGGTCACTTAAGTAGTCCTTCACCATCTTGGTCAAATTCTCCCTCCTTGCCATAGATACACCCACAGATAGCCCTTGCTGATGTGACGGTATCATGAAAATGGCCCAGTTAGTGGACATTCCCCCCGAGTTGCACCTGGTGTGCTTGGCACTCCCCTGTAATCCTTGTGTGTGAAAAGAGCTGGTAATTCGGCAAGCAGCATTGTCTGAGTGTAATCTTATTAGAAAGTCTTCCACAGCGGCCCTCTGGCATGCATGTACTGAAAATGACACATCTGCTTCCAACATGAGAGAAGGAAATTTCTGCTTGTACCGTGGGTCAAGAAAGATGCACAGCCAGTATTTCATGTTGGACAAAATGTGTTTCCTGTGAGGGTCTTGGGAAAGGCATCCGGACCTGAACTGTGCCATGTGTGGCAGAATACAAAGAGTCAAATATTCAGTATCCTCACCAGGAAGAACACTAACCATCCTCTCCTCCTCACGCCGCATAGCCTCCTTCACCTCCTTTTAAGTCCATGCATGCTGGACAGGCATGAAGCTGGGATTCTGAGTCCCCTTCGTAGCGCGGACCAAAAACTCCTGTTTCTCCTCCTATTTCTCATCTTCGCCCAATGTGGCTTGAGAATATTGTGTGAGGCTGGGCTGTGTGGTATGAGCCACTGTAAAATCCTGCTCCATAGCCACCTGCTCAGCATTCAAAGCTTCCTCTTTGAGATTCTGCAGCGAACGATTTAGTAGACAGAACAGCAGACTGGTTACTCTGATAATACCATCATCAGTGCTCACCATCTTCGTGCAGTGCTCAAAGTTATGAAGAACCTCACATATGTCAGCTATCCACACCCACTCGGCAGGAGTTATGTATGGGGGTTGAGTGTTACACTGACTGGCATTGAGAAGCTGGAATTCAGACACTGCCCTCTGTTTCTTACTAATCCTTGCCAACATATAAAAGGTCGAATTCCAGCATATAGGTAGGTCACAAATCATTTGTGCTGGAAAATTATAGCGCTGCTGCAGCGAAAATTAGACCGGCGAAAGCCTGAGATGACTTTGGGAAATGTGCGCTGACACACCGTACCTTGGCAAGTAAGTTGGGAAGTCAGGGTATGTTTTTAAAAACTGCTGTTCAACCAAGTTCAGCACATGGGGCATTCATGGAACGTGTACCAGCTTGCCGAGCTTTAAAGCAGCCACCAAGTTACAACCATGATCACACACAACAAGACCTGGCTGCAAGTTCAGCAGGAGAGCCACTGATTGGTCTGTCCTTTTATCCTTTTGAAAAGCTGGGCTTCGTTGTGAGCTCTCTCAACTAAACAGATGAGCTTCTGCAGAGTGTGCTGCTGCTTCACCAAGAAAGTGCTGCAGACTTCCCAACTGAAGAGTGATGGGGAGGCTAGTTCCGCTGAGGATGATGAGGAGGAGAGACAGGAACTGGAATACGAGGAGACTTAAACCCTGATGGAAGTTGGGACCATTATTCTTGGTGTGGATAAGATGTGTGATATCCCAGACTTTGACACTATCCCAGACTCCACAAGGTTCATCCAGTGTGCCATCATGGAAATGTAGTGTCCCTGTCCACAAGAACTTATCCACGTGTCTGAGGTTAGGTGGACCTTCCCTGAGACTGTGTTGGCCAGGGCACTTCTGATATTGTGCAACATGTGCTTATGTAGCACGGGGACGGCACACCGGGAAAAACAGTGACAGCTGGGAATCGAGTACTGTGGGTCTGCCACCGCCAAGAGGTCATGGAAAGAATCAGTTTCCACAAGGTGAAACGGAAACATTTCCAGTGCTAGCAATCTGATAATGTGGGTGTTTAGCATTTGGGCTTGTGGGTGGGTGGATATTTCTGCTTTCTGTTAAAACATCTGGAGGAACAACTGAATGCTGTGCTGGGATAATGAACTGTATGTGGTTGCTGACTGCTGTGTCTGTGCAACTGCAGTTTGTGGACAGGAGGCATAAGCGCCTGCTTCATGTACAGCAGATCGGGAAGGCCCATAGCACAGGTGAAGGGGCAGTGGTTTCACCTTCAGACACAGATTTTGAACCCAGGCATTGCACCAAGGTGTGTGGCTGCCATGTGCTTTTGCATGCTGGTGGTGCTCAGGTTGGCAGTGTTCTTGCCTCTTCTTAGCTTGGTTTGTCAGATGCTGCAAATTACAGTTGTCTTGTCTGAAGAAATTTAAGAAAAAACTGCCATACAGGTGATTAATGCACCCATGGCCTCTTATCTAGCCAAGTGTGGGGGCTCTGTGGACTGAGTTCTATGTCTGGTCAAATCACTACCTCTTCTTGCCTTTTATGTGCTACGGATCCATCCCTGTGTGCACTGCTGCGCTCGCTAGATGTGCCAGCATTCCAGGTTGGATCAGTGGCCTCATCATCAACCATGTCATCTTCTAATTCCTCAATCTGATCATCCTTCTGAGTTGCGATTTTTGGCTGACCTGATGGCAACTGTGCCTCATGATTATCTTCCACCTCTTCAGACATGAATTGATCTTCCCCAACATGGTTATCTCCTGGCCCTGGGTGCTCAACTGTCTGGGCATCACTGCACTCCACCTCCTCATGACCCTCTTTAATGGTGCATGTTGTGAGGCCTGACAAATTACAAGGTAAGGTAAACATTTCCTCAGAGTGGGCAGCATTGGAGTCATATGTCTCCTGAGATTTTTGATGGTGGGAGGAAGGAGGAGCAGGTTGAGGATTCAAAGGCCCAGCTACTGAGACTGGACCGTGTGGAAGACTTGGTGGTGCTGCTTGTTAACACACTGCAGCCTTTGTCTGCCATCCAAAGCACAACATCCTTGCACTTGTCCAGGTTCGACAGTGGTGTAGCGCACTGAAAAAATTTTGACAGGAAGCTAGAATGAGATACAGTCACCTTCTGATTTGTCACTCGGCCTTGGCGGGCACCACTACATCCATGTCCCTTAACATCACTCTTTCTCATATTGAATGTATTATGCTTATGAAAAAAATTTCACAAATGCCCTCAAAGAGGTGCTATGTACAAATTCACTGTATCTAGCAATATGTGGCTATTTTTTTTAGATATCAGCTTTATTACACACGGCAACAGCAGACTTATGATTATTACCGGTAAATCATCACGTTTGTGTGTCTCAGCAGGCTTCGTGCCGATTGCACAAGTGCTAAATAAAGATACGCTATTTTTTAACCAAATTAGTATTTTTTATATTACCTTACTGACACACTGTGACAGCGGACTAATAAAAATTATTTCCTCTTGTAAATTGTGACATTTGCTTATCTCTGCTCTGAGTTATTTAATAAATAGTGTTGAGCGATACCTTCCGATATCGGAAAGTATCGGTATCGGATTGGATCGGCCGATGTTCAAAAAGTATCGGATATCGCCGATGCCGTTACCCGATACCAATGCAAGTCAATGGGACCAAAGTATCGGAATTAAAGTAAACCTTTCTTTCCTTGTAGGTTCATTCTACATGAAGGAAAACAACTAAGAATAATGTAGGATGTATTGGGGGAGGTGGCTGAGACATTAAAGGCATATAGGTTTAGCCCAATCAAATAGAATAGCAGGAATTTTAATTTTTTTTAAGACGTTCGGAGTTACAAAGATATTGACTATGTTAAGATTTTTTTTTATTTTGTCAGATATTGATGTTTCACTACTTCCATGCCCTTCATCTTCTTTTTTACTTCTCCCACACTTTCTTCTTCATCATCCTCAGCAGCAGCATCTTTGACATCAACTTCTTCTTCACCTTATTCATCTTCTTCTTCATCTTCTACCTATTATTTTTTTTGTTTTTTGTTGATTTGTCCGCGTTCAGTTAGGCATGCAGAAGCAGGCTTTTTCCAGGGGCACCACGAGGAGGAATGGACTCACCCCCATACACTGCTTAGTCTTCTTCTGCTTATAATTTAGATAATATCTTTTGCTCTGATGTTTAGTCTTATGCTTAATGTTCTTCTGCTCTTTGTTCTGCAGCCTCTTGTTCTTCTGCTTCTCGGTCTCCCATGTCGTCGTCGTCTCCAGGGTCGTCGTCATCTCAGTGGTTGTCGTCTCTGGTGTCGTCGTCATCTTAGGGGTGGTCTTCCGGGTCATCGTCTTTAGGGTCTTGAACTTGGAAATGTAGCAGAAGGTACAAGAAGGCTGAGAAAATGCAGAGAAACAGCTGATGGAACTGGAACTCGGATGGCTACCCGAAGGTCCAAGAGCCAATGGAACTACCGAGGACCAGCTGACGTTACTGGAACCTGGTTACTAAGCAGGAGGTACCCATGCCAGAAAGCACTACCAAGGACCACCTGACGTTGGTGGAACTCGGATACCCAGAAGGAGGCACCTAAGCCAAAGGCTCTGCCCGGAACCAGCTGACGGTACTGGAACCAGGATGGGGAGCAGAAGGTACAAGAGCAAAAGACACTGCCGAGAACCAGCTGACGTACTGGAACTCGGAAGTGTAGCCGAAGGTACAAGAGCCAATGGAACTACCGAGGACCAGCTGACGTTACTGGAAACTGGTTACTAAGCAGGAGGTACCCATGCCAGAAAGCACTACCAAGGACCACCTGATGTTGGTGGAACTCGGATACCCAGAAGGAGGCACCTAAGCCAAAGGCTCAGCCTGGAACAAGCTGACGGTACTAGAACCAGGGGGACCTATTCAAGATTGTCTTCCTAGAGCCCCAACTAGCGGTGTTGGAGCCAAGGGTCAGCAGGGGGAGCAGAGTGTAGGCTGAAGCCTGTACTGGAGGCAGCTTATTGTCTGTTGTGTCTGCGTGGCGTTTGCAGGACACGTTGCTGGCTACACAGCAGGGGAACCGCTGACGTTACTGAACCCCACTAACACAGTGGCGATTGTTTTTCTCTGTCCAGCCAGCACTTCCGGGCACCAACTGGCGGTGTTAGAGCCCAGGGAATCAAGGAGGAGCAGAGGAGCAGAGTGTAGGCCGAAGCCTGCACTGGAGGCAGTTTATTGTCTGTTGTGTCTGATTGGCGTTTGCAGGACCCGTTGCCGGCTACACAGCAGGGGAACAGCTGACGTTACTGAACCCCACTGACACAGTGGCGAGTGTTTTTTTCTGTGCAGCCAGCACTTCCGGGCACCAACTGGCGGTGTTAGAGCCCAGGGAATCAAGGAGGAGCAGAGAGTAGGCCAAAGCCTGCACTGGATGCAGCTTAGTGTCTGTTGTGCCTGTGTGGCGTTTGCAGGACACGTTGCCGGCTACACAGCAGGGGAACAGCTGGCGTTACTGAACCCCACTGACACAGTGGGGATTGTTTTTCTCTGTGCAGCCAGCACTTCCGGGCACCAACTGGCGGTGTTAGAGCCCAGGGAATCAAGGAGGAGCAGAGGAGCAGAGTGTAGGCCGAAGCCTGCACTGGAGGCAGCTTATTGTCTGTTGTGTCTGCGTGGCTTTTGCAGGACACGTTGCCGGTTACACAGCAGGGGAACAGCTGACGTTACTAAACCCCACTGACACAGTGGCAAGTGTTTTTCTCTGTGCAGCCAGCACTTCCGGGCACCAACTGGCTGTGTTAGAGCCCAGGGATTCAAGGAGGAGCAGAGTGTAGGCCAAAGCCTGCACTGGAGGCAGCTAAGTGTCTGCTGTGTCTGCGTGGCATTTGCAGGACACGTTGCTGGCTACACAGCAGGGGAACAGCTGACATTACTGAACCACACTGACACAGTGGTGAGTGTTTTTCTCTGTGTAGCCAGCACTTCCGAGCACCAACTAGCGGTGTTAGTGCCCAGGGAATCAAGGAGGAGCAGAGTGTAGGCCGAAACCTGCACTAGAGGCAGCTTATTGTCTGTTGTGTCTGCGTGGCGTTTGCAGGACACGTTGCCGGCTACACAGCAGGGGAACAGCTGGCGTTACTGAACCCCACTGACACAGTGGCGAGTGTTTTTCTCTGTGCAGCCAGCACTTCTGGGCACTAACTGGCGGTGTTAAAGCCCAGGGACAGCAGGAGGAGCAGAGTGTTATTATTATTAATATTATTATTATTACTATTTATTTATATAGCACCATTAATTCCATGGTGCTGTACATGAGAAGGGGTTACATCGAAATACAAATATCACTTACAGTAAACAAAACTAACAATGACAGACTGGCACAGAGTGAAGAGGACCCTGCCCTTTCGGGCTTACATTCTACAGGATTATGGGGAAGGAGACAGTAGGTCGAGGGTTGCAGCAGCTCCAATGGTGTTGGGGTGGCTGTGTGGTCTTTACAGGCTGTAAGCTTGTTTGAAGAGATGGGTTTTCAGGTTTCTTTTGAAGGATCCAAAAGTAGTGGATAACTGGATGTGTTGGGGCACTGAATTCCAGAGGATGGGTGATATTCGGGAGAAGTCTTGGATGCGATTGGGTGAGGAGCGGATAAGCGTGGAGGAGAGGAGGAGGTTTTGGGAGGACTGGAGATTACGTGAGGGAAGATATTGAGAGATTAGTGTGGAAATATACGGAGGAGAAAGATTATGGATGGCTTTGTAGGTCAGTGTTAGTAATTTAAACTGGTTTCACTGAGAAATTGGGAGCCAGTGAAGGGATTTGCAAAGAGGGGAAGCAGGAGTGTGGTGAGGAGAGAGATTAATTAGTCGGGCAGCAGAGTTAAGGATGGACTGGAGGGGTGCGAGAGTGTTAGAAGGTAGGCCACAGAGGAGTATGTTGCAGTAGTCGAGGCGGGAGATGATTAGGGCATGCACGAGCATTTTGGTAGAGTGTGGGTTGAGGAAAGGACGGATTCTGGAAATATTTTTGAGCTGGAGGCGACAGGAGGTGGCAAGAGCTTGGATGTGCGGTTTGAAGGACAGGGCAGAGTCAAGGGTTACTCCGAGGCAGCGGATTTTGGGCACAGGGGAAAGTGTGATTTCATTTATTTTGATAGGTAGATCAGGTAGGGAAGATATGCGAGATGGAGGAAAGATAATTAGTTCAGATTTGTCCACATTGAGCTTGAGGAAGTGAGAGGAGAAGAAGGAGGATATGGCTGATAGACACCCTGGGATTCTGGAGATCAGAGAGGTGACATCTGGGCCAGAGAGGTAAATCTGAGTGTCATCGGCATATAGATGGTACTGGAAGCCATAGGACCTTATGAGTTGTCCCAGTCTGAGTGTATAGATTGAGAAGAGTAAGGGTCCTAGGACAGAGCCTTGAGGGATACCAACAGAGAGGGGGCGAGATGAAGAGGTAGTATGGGAGTAGGAAACGCTAAATGTGCGGTTGGCGAGGTATGAGGAGATCCAAGATAGGGCAAGGTCTTTGACCCCAAAGGAAGAGAGGATCTGTAGTAGGAGGCAGTGGTCAACTGTGTCGAAGGCAGAGTACAGGTCTAGGAGGAGGAGTATAGAGAATTGTCTGTTAGCTTTGGCTGTAAATAAGTCGTTAGTAATTTTGGTTAGGGCAGTCTCAGTGGAATGGTGGGGACGGAAGCCAGACTGTAGGTTGTCGAAGAGAGAGTTAGATGCAAAGTGAGAGGAAAGTTCAGCATGGACGTGCTGCTCAAGGAGTTTGGATGCAAATGGGAGCAATGATATGGGGCGATAGCTGGACATAGCGCTTGGGTCAAGGGATGGCTTTTTGAGGATAGGTGTGATTGTGGCATGTTTGAAGGCAGAGGGGAAGGTACCAGAAGTTAGTGAAAGGTTGAAGAGATGGGTTAGGGATGGGATTAGTGTGGTGGTGAGGTTGGGGAGGAGGTGGGATGGGATGGGGTCAAGTGCACAAGTGGTGAGGTGTGATTTGGAGAGAAGATGAGCAAGCTCCCCTTCAGAGATTTTGGAGAGTGAAGTTATGGGGTTTGGGCAGTGGTCTCTCATACAAAGGGGTTGTGGTGGTTGGACAACAAAGACTTGCCTTGTTTGGTCTATCTTATTTTTGAAGTGTGTGGCAAAGTCCTTGGCAACGATTAGGGAACTCGGAGGCGGCAGTGGTGGGCGGAGGAGGGAGTTAAAAGTGTTGAACAACTGCTTGGGGTTGTGGGATAAAGAAGATACAAGGGTTGTGAAGCAGGCCTGTTTAGCAGAGGTGAGAGCTGATTTGAATGCCAGTGTTGCTTGTTTGAGTGCAGTGAAATCATCTTGTGATGCGTTTTCTTCCAACGCCGTTCTGCAAATCTCGATACTTGACTAAGCTTTTTAGTGATGTTATTGTGCCAGGGTTGTCTATTGGTTCGTCGCGCTCTGCTATGCATGACAGGGGCAACCGTGTCAATAGCTGATGCAAGAGTGGCATTGTAGAAAGCAGTGGCAGTGTCTGTGTCGTGGAGTGAGGATAAAGAGAACAGTGGTAGGATAGAGTCAGAGAGTGTGTGGGTGTCTAGGTGTGCGAGGTTCCTGCGTGGGTGCGCATTGGGCTGGACGGGGGTGACAGGTGAAGAGGACAGGGATGATAAAGTGAGTAGATGGTGGTCAGATAGAGGGAGAGGGGAGGTAGTGAAGTTAGATAGGGAGCATAAACGGGTGAAGACCAGGTCTAATGTATGTCCGTCTGTGTGGGTGGCTGAGGAGGACCACTGAGTAAGTCCAAAGGATGAAGTAAGGGACAGGAGTTTGGAGGCTGCTGCCTGGTGGGTGTCAATGGGGATATTAAAGTCACCCATGATGATGGTGGGAATGTCAGCAGAGAGAAAGTGAAGGAGCCAGGTGGAGAATTGGTCAATAAAGGCAGTGGTTGGGCCTGGAGGTCGGTATATGATGGCCATTTGGAGGTTGTAGGGGGAGTAGATGCGGACAGAGTGGACTTCAAAAGAGGGGAGGATAAGGGAGGGTAGAGGTGGGATTGGGTTAAAGGTACAGTTGGAAGAAAGGAGAAGACCCACTCCTCCACCATGTTTGTTGCCAGGGCGAGGAGTGTGGGTGAAGTGGAGGCCACCGTAACATAGTGCAGCAGGGAAGGCTGTGTCAGAGGGTGTCAGCCATGTTTCGGTGATGCCCAGAAAGAAAAGATTTTGAGAGGTAAAGAGGTCGTGAATCACATGGAGTTTATTGCAGATGGAGCGGGCATTCCATAATGATCCAGAGAGAGGGTGCAGGGGGGTGGGCGTCATGGGCACGGATTTGAGGTGGGCAAGATTTCGGGTGTTTATATTGGGTTGGGAACGATAGGAGGGGGTAGTAATGGGAGGTATGAGCTGTGGGGGTCCAGGATTGGGAGATATGTCTCCAGCACTGAGGAGAAGCAGAGAGAGACAGAGCAGGTGGGAGAAGGAGAGTGGGCAGCTTGCTTTGTGTGTTATTAGGAGAGATCTGAGGTTGAGGAGCAGGTCAGCAGAGGAGGTCAGGTGGGGAGGCAGGAGGGAAGGCGAGATTATTACTTGGTTAGGGGGTGATGGGGTTGGAGGATAGCAATGGAGAGTGAGGATTAAGGGAGCCAAAACTGTTAGAGCGTATGTCAGCATGATGATAATGTATGGCGGAAAGGGAATGAAATTTAGTACAGTTATTAACAGTGGTTAGTCTTAACTTCTGTTCACTTCTGGCTCATTTCTGGCATATTTCTGCTATAATATTTGTTAATATCCTTTTAGAGACATCCTTCTAGAGACAGACCAAGAGTGTAGGCTGAAGCCTGATTGGAGGAAGTTGAAAGGGGACCTTTAACCCCCCCAGGCGTTTGTAGCTGAAAGAGCCATCTTGTACAGCACTAGGAAAGATGCAAAAGGAAAAGGTGGCTCTTTTAATTATGCTCCTTGCAAACGCAGAACTAAACACTTATAAAATGTGTCCCCTGATACCGTGAAACCGTCCCAGAGGTGGGACTTTCCTTCAAAATGGGACGCAGCACAGCCGTCATTCCTACCCCCTTGGTGCCGTGCGCCGCCTCCTCAGCATTGTTTGAATCTGTCCCATAGCCTGCGCTGTTATGTTCAACCTTGGCCATGCGCAGTTAGCGCAGCCCGTCTTCTGACATCATTTTGTGTCAGGCTGGCTGCGCCTGTGTGGACGCACTGCCCGAGATCCCGCCTGGCAGTGTCATCTAATGTAATCATACTGCGGGCCTGGGATCCATGGGCATGCGCAGTGCATATCTTCGCCTCTCACTCCCCTCCTTCCGGCTTCTTCAGACTGTGCGGCGTCACGGACGTGGCATGCTATTAGGGATCAGCTGACGACGCACAGTCTGAAGAAGGTGGAGGGAAATGAGTGAGAGCCTGAGGTGAAGATATGCACTGTGCATGCCCATGAATCCCAGGACCGCAGTGTGATTAAATCAGAAGAGACTGTGAGGCGGGATCTCGGGCTGCGCGGCCGCACAGGCGCAGGCAGCCTGACAACAAATGATGTTAGAAGATGGGCAGCGCTAAATGCGCATGGCCAAGGTTGAACATAACAGCGCAGGCTACGGGACAGAATCAAACAACGCTGAGGAGGCAGCGCATGGCGCCAAGGGGGTAGGAATGATGGCTGTGCTGCGTCCCATTACGAAGGAAAGTCCCACCTCCGGGACAGTTTCACGGTGTGAGGAAACACAATTCATAAGTGTTAGGTTCAGCGTATGCAAGGAGCACAACAAAAAGAGGCACCTTTTCCTTGTGCAGCATTACTGCTGCACAAGGTGGCTCTTTCAGTAACAAACGCCTGGGGGGGACACAGGTTCCCTTAAATTTTAGTTGTGGTGTCAGCATGGCATTCGCAGGACACATTGTCGCAACACAGCAGGGGAGCAGCTGGCGTTACTGAACCCCAATGACTGAAGAGCAACTGTTGACTGTGCAGACAGCACTTCTGGACAGCAACTGGCGGTGTTGGAGCCCAGGGAAGGCAGGAGGAGCAGGCTAGAGTTATTGCCGCAACACAGCAGGGGAGCAGCTGGCATTACTGAACCCCAATAACAGAGGAGCAACTGTTGACTGTGCAGACAGCACTTCCGGACAGCAACTGGCGGTGTTGGAGCCCAGGGAATGCAGGAGGAGCAGGCTAGAGTTATTGCCGCAACACAGCAGGGGAGCAGCTGGCATTTCTGAACCCCAATAACAGAGGAGCAACTGTTGACTGTGCAGACAGCACTTCCAGACAGCAACTGGCGGTGTTGGAGCCCAGGAATGCAGGAGGAGCAGGCTAGAGTTATTGCCGCAACACAGCAGGGGAGCAGCTGGCATTACTGAACCCCAATAACAGAGGAGCAACTGTTGACTGTGCAGACAGCACTTCCGGACAGCAACTGGCGGTGTTGGAGCCCAGGGAATGCAGGAGGAGCAGGTTAGAGTTATTGCCGCAACACAGCAGAGGAGCAGCTGACGTTACTGAACCCCAATAACAGAGGAGCAACTGTTGACTGTGCAGACAGCACTTCCGGACAGCAACTGGCGGTGTTGGAGCCCAGGGAATGCAGCAGGAGCAGGCTAGAGTTATTGCCGCAACACAGCAGGGGAGCAGCTGGCATTTCTGAACCCCAATAACAGAGGAGCAACTGTTGACTGTGCAGACAGCACTTCCGGACAGCAACTGGCGGTGTTGGATCCCAGGGAATGCAGGAGAAGCAGAGTGTAGGCCAAGGCTTAATTGAAGCAAGTTGAAAGGGAACCTTTAACCCCCCCCAGGCATTTGTAGCTGAAAGAGCCACCTTGTGCAGCACTAATGATGCAAAAGGAAAAGGTGGCTCTTTTAATTATGCTCCTTGCAAACGCAGAACTAAACACTTATAAAATGTGTCCCCTGATACCGTGAAACCGTCCCGGAGGTGGGACTTTCCTCCATAATGGGACGCAGCACAGCCGTTATTCCTACCCCCTTGGTGCCGTGCGCCGCCTCCTCAGCGTTGTTTGATTCTGTCCTGGAGCCTGCACTGTTATGTTGTCACTTGGCCATGCGCAGTTAGCGCTGCCCGTCTTCTGACATCATTTGTTGTCAGGCTGGCTGCGCCTTTGCGGATGCGCTGCCCGAGATCCCACCTCGCAGTGTCGTCCAATGTAATCACACTGCAGGCCTGGGATCCATGGGCATGCGCAGTGCATATCTTCGCCTCTCACTCCCCTCCTTTCGGCTTCTTCAGACTGTGCGGCGTCACGGCCGTGGCATGCTATTAGGGATTAGCTGACGGCACACAGTCTGAAGAAGTTGGAGGGAGATGAGTGAGAGCCTGAGGTGAAGATATGCACTGCGCATGCCCATGGATCCCAGGCCCGCAGTGTGAATAAATCAGAAAAGACTGCGAGGTGGGATCTCGGGCAGCACGGCCGCACAGGCACAGGCAGCCTGACAACAAATGATATCAGAAGACGGGCAGCGCTAAGTGCACATGGCCAAGGGATAACATAACAGTGCAGGCAACGGGACAGATTCAAACAACGCTGAGGAGGCGGCGCATGGCACCAAGGGGGTAGGAATGACAGCTGTGCTGTGTCCCATTATGAAGGAAAGTCCCACCTCCGGGACGGTTTCACGGTATGAGGGGACACATTTTATTAGTGTTAAGTTCTGCGTGTGCAAGGAGCTAAACTAAAAGAGCTACCTTTTCCTTGTGCAGCATGACTGCTGCACAAGGTGGCTCTTTCAGTAACAAATGCCTTGGGGGGGACAGGTTCCCTTAAATTTCAGTAGTTGTGTCAGCGTGGCGGTCGCAGGACACATTGCCGGCTACACAGCTGGGGATCAGCTGACGTTACTGAAACCCAATAACACTGGGTCATGTGTTTTGACTGTGCAGACAGCACTTCTGAGCATCAACTGGCGGTGTTAGAGCCCAGGGATTACAGTTCAGGTGATAGAAACATGAACGCAACAGGAGACCTGGATACTGTAGCCAACCAATTATTTATTCTGGAAGAGGAGTGGCAAATTCCTGTGAGATCCAGGCCTTGTTCATTTTCAGAAAAGTAAGCTGGTCAACGTTATCGGAGGACT
Organism: Ranitomeya variabilis; assembly: GCF_051348905.1. Lineage (NCBI taxonomy): Eukaryota > Metazoa > Chordata > Amphibia > Anura > Dendrobatidae > Ranitomeya > Ranitomeya variabilis. The sequence goes on from NC_135236.1 coordinate 319,736,046, forward strand.
GTCGCATGCGACGGTCTGTTAGTACACCACCTGCGGCACTAAAGACGCGTTCCGATAATACACTAGCAGCAGGGCAAGCCAGCACCTCCAATGCATACTGGCTTAGCTCTGGCCATGTATCCAGCTTAGACACCCAAAATTTGAAGGGGGAAGAGCCGTCTGGGAGTACAGTAAGAGGGCAAGACATGTAGTCTGTCACCATCTGACGGAAACGTTGCCTCCTGCTGACTGGAGCCGTCTGTGATGGTGTAGACATGTGTGGCGGGCACACAAAACTGTGCCACAGTTGGGCCATACTGGTCTTGCCTTGTGCTGAGGCACTGCTTCTGCTCCCTCTTTGTGCAGAGCTTCCTCCACTGCCTCGACGCACTGAGCTGCTTTGTAAAGCACTAGCAGCACTGCTCTCATTTGGACTGGAGAAGATGATGGAATTCATCAGTGTGTCTTGGTACTCCCGCATTTTACGCTCCCAGTTCAACGATGTTATGAGGCTTTGTAAGTTGTCCCGGTAGCGAGGATCTAGGAGGGTGTACACCCAATAATCAGCCATGTTGAGAATGTGGGCGATGTGGCAGTCGTTTCTCAGGCACTGCAGCATGTAATCAGCCATGTGCTGCAGACTGCCAACTGGCCAATAAACGCTTTCCCCTGCTTGAGGCGTGATCTCTGCCTGCACTGCATCACCCCACCCTCGCTCTACACACTGACTACTGGAGAATTGTGTAACTCTCTCCTCTGGACCGATGTCTTCCTCCTCCATTGACTACTCCTCATCCTCCTCACAAAGTGTCCCCTGCCTAGGCCTTTGTGAGGAACCACGTAGCGCTGACTGTCAAGAAGCTGATGGAACTGGTGTCTCCTCATCCTCCACCTCTTCCACAACATCATTCCTTAGCGCTTGCAGTGTTTGTTGAAGCAGGCAGATAAGGGGGACAGTCATGCTGAATAGTGCATCATCTGCACTCGCCATCCACGTGGAATCATCAAAGGAACGCAAAACCTGGCAGACATCCTTCATAGTGGCCCACTCAGTGGTTGTGAAGTCTGAACGGCGCGGAGTGCGATTTCTTTGCACCTGATGCAGCTGGTACTCCATTACTGCTGGCTGCTGCTCACACAATCACTCCAAGATAGGTAACGTGGAATTCCACCTGGTGGGTAGGTCACATATGATGCGATGTTCCGGAAGGCGGAATCGGCGCTGCAGAGCTGCAATGCGCGATCTTGCCAGGCTGGAACGCCGCAAGTGAGCACACTCTAGGTGGACCTTGTGCAGCAGTGCATCAAGAACCGGATAGTCCCTCAAAAACTGCACGACCAAGTTGAGCACATGTGCCAGACATGGGATGTGAGTGAGGTTGCCTAGGGCAAGAGCTGCCACCAGATTTCGGCCATTGTCACGCACTACCATGCCAGGCTGGAGATTCGCTGGCACAACCCACATGTCGCTCTCCTGCTTGATGGCATTCCAGAGCTCCTGCGCTGTGTGGCTTCAATTCCCCAAAGAAATTTATTTCAAGACAGCCTGTTGACGTTTGGCCACGGCTGTGCTCATGTCGGTCGTAACAGGTAAACATTCACGGGTCCATGTGGAGGTGGACTGTGACGGCTCCTGCAGCGATGATTCTGAGGAACTTGTGTAAGAGGAGGAGTCAATGCGTACAGACTGGATTCCTGCAATCCTTGGAGTGGGCAGGACACGTCCTGCGCCACTCGCACGATCTGTACGGCTCAACAACATTAACCCAATGGGCAGTGAGGGAAAGGTATCACCCCTGTCCATGGTGACTGGTCCACGCATCGGTGGTGAGGTGGACCTTGCTACTGACGGCGTTCAGGAGCCCGTGTTTTATGTGTCCCTCCACATGCTTGTGCAGGGCAGGGACGGCTTGCCTGCTGAAATAAAAGCGGCTGGGCATATTGTATTGTGGGACTGCCAATGCCATCAAGTTACGGAAGCCGTCAGTCTCCACCAGCCTGAATGACAGCATTTCAATGGACAGTAGTTTTGCAATGCCAGCATTCAGAGCCTGTGCTTGGGGGTGGTTTGCCGAGAATGGCCACCCTTTCTCTCATGCCTGTGCTATCGATGGCTGTAGACTGGGCTGGGAGTGTGAGGATGACTGGGAACGTGGTGCTGTGGGTGGAATTACACTGGGTCTCTGGACAACAGTGCCAGAGGTTCTTCAATGGCGATCCTGTGAGGAAGCCGAACCAGCTGTGTGTGAGCTGGAGGAAGAGGCAACAACATGAGCTGAAGAGGTGGTAGGTGCCGCTGTTGGTTGGCCTAGGTCTTCAGTGTGTTTTTGTAACTCCACCGCGTGCTTGGTCCACACGTTTCCTCATATTTGTGGTATTGAGGTTGCTGACATTTTTCCCTCTTTTGACTTTCTGATGACACACCTTGCATTTGACAAAGCAAATGTCATCTGCAACTGTGTCAAAAAAGGACCAGGCACTGCAAGTCTTGGGAGCACCAGTTTTGGCTTTTGGAAAAGGCATGCTCCTAACGGCTGCCGAAGTGGAGGCTACAGGAACCGCAGTCTTCCCCCTCCCTCTCCCTCTTTGGCCTGTTCGGGGAATCTCTTCCTCACAGCTGCTCTCACCACCTTCCTGTACCGCAGGCCACGATGGGTCAAGGACCTCATCATCTACACTACCCTCTGCCACCAACTGCTTCTCCTGGGTAGTCTCGGCAGCACAGTACACAGCAGAAAGTGGCACCTGAGTCTCATCATCAGATGCGTACTGCGGTGTGGTGATCGGAGGCACTGGCCCACCCGTCTCTTCAGAGTCAGAGAGACAAAGCTGTTGGGCATCACTGCATACTGCCTCTTCTTCCATTTCTCCAATGCTGCTTGGCTGGCCCCCTGTTTCCAAGCCAAGAGATTCAGAGAACAGAAGTAGAGGTGGCTCCTGTCCTGGGCTCTCTGACTGCCTGGGTAATTTGGCAGGTGGTGAAGAGACAGATGGGTGCTGTCCAGTGCTCTGTGCCTGAGAGGATGTAGCACTAATTGAAGTCGATGCGTTAGCTGCCATCCATCCGACAACGGCTTCAATTTGTTCTTCACGCAGCAGCGGTGTACGGCGATCTCCTACAAAGCTGCGCATGAAGGACTGTTCCCTGCTGAAACTGGGTGATGATGAGTCACCGGTGCCCGCAGCAGGCACAGAATCCCCACGTCCTCTCCCTGCTCCGCGCCCACGCTTACGCCCACGTGCCTTACTCCCTGCCTTCTTCATCTTGGTTGACTGATAAAGATAAGCAGAAAAGTACTAAGGGCTTAGTGTGCTTATTCCTGAACAGCTCCTAACAGGTATAAGAAACACTAATTTTCTAAAGTGTGGACTAGACTTTAATATGAGCTAATGTGGCCTACACAACTGTAAAGTGGTGTGTTTGGTGAACTTTATAAATTTTTTTTTTTTTGCAGAACTGAGAACAGAGTGAGCTGCACTCACACACAGACCGTGCAGACAGCCGTGAATGGCGTTGCAAGGCCAAAACAAGCTTCTCTATGTAATCCTATTTAGTGTTTTTCCACAATCTAGCAGGATACGGAGGGAAAGCCACTAATAGGATAAATTTGAAAAAAAAGTGCAGCAGGCTGCACTAATTGAGAAACAGACAATGGAACGGTATGAGGCTGTCACGCACCCTGAGCTGACTACAACCGGCTGTGGCTGCGGACAGACTACAGAGTGATGTGCACTCACACAGAGACCGTGCAGACAGCCGTAAATGGTGCTGCAAGGCCAAAAAAAGCTGCTCTATGTAATCCTATGTAGTGTTTTTCCACAATTTAGCTGGATACGGATGGAAAGCCACTAATAGGAAATATTTGAAAAGATGTGCAGCAGGCAGCACTAATTGCAAAAAAGGACAATGGATTGAAGGGTATGAGGCAGTCACGCACCCTGAGCGGACTGAAACCGGCTGTGGCTGCGGACAGACTACAGAGCGATGTGCACTCACACAGAGACAATGCAGACAGCCGTAAATGGTGCTGCAAGGCCAAAAAAAGCTGCTCTATGTAATCCTATATAGTGTTTTTCCACAATTTAGCTGGATAAGGATGGAAAGCCACTAATAGGAAATATTTGAAAAAATGTGCAGCAGGCTGCACTAATTGCAAAAAAGGACAATGGATAGAACAGTATGAGGCAGTGACGCACTCTGAGCTGACTACAACCGGCTGTGGCTGCAGACAGACTACAGAGCGATGTGCACTCACACACACAGAGACCTTGCAGACAGCTGTGAACAGCGATGCAAGGCAAAAGCAAGGATCTCACACAGCGGTTGCTAAATTAGCCTTGGTAAAGCACAATGAAGCAAATCACTATCTCTAATCTGGCCCTCAGTCAGAACACAGCATCCTGTTCCTAACTGAATTCACAGCAGAGTGAGCCCTAAATGGTGGCAGCGACTTTTATAGTTCATCATGACATCATTTCAGCAGCCAATCACAGCCATGCCAGTACTTCCATGCCCACCATGCAGAACAGGATGTGCCCACACTTCTAATTAAGGTTGAGCGAAATGGGTCGGCCATTTTCAGAAGTCACCGACTTTTGGCAAAGTCGGGTTTCATGAAACCCGACCCGACCCCCTGTGTGGGGTCGGCCATGAGGTCAGCGATCTTCTGAATCTGGTATCGGAATTCCGATACCGAGTTCCGATATGTTTGCGATATCGGGAATCGGTATCGGAATCCATATTTAAGTGTAAAATAAAGAATCAAAATAAAAAATATTGATATACTCACCCTCTGACGCGCCCTGGTACTAACCGGCAGCCTTCCTTCCTAAGAATCAGCGCGTGAATGGCCTGCGGTGACGTTACGGCTTGTGATTGGTCGCGTGGCGGTCACATGGGCCGTCGCGACCAATCACAAGCCGTGACGTCATCTTAAGGTCCTTCACGCGCTGATTCTTAGGAAGGAAGGCTGCCGGAAAGAAGCCGAGGGTGAGTATATACCTAATAGGAATATACTCACCCTCGGACGCGCCCTGCTTCTTTCCGGCAGCCTTCCTTCCTAAGAATCAGCGTGTGAAGGACCTTAAGATGACATCACGGCTTGTGATTGGTCGCGACGGCCCATGTGACCGCCACGCGACCAATCACAAGCCGCGGATGTCATTCTCAGGTCCTAAATTCCTAGAATTTAGAATTCTAGGAATTTAGGACCTGAGAATGACATCCGCGGCTTGTGATTGGTCGCGTGGCGGTCACATGGGCCGTCGCGACCAATCACAAGCCGTGACGTCACGGAAGGCCCTGGACGCGCTCATTTTAACCAAAGCAGGCCGCCGGTTCCCTCGGTAAGTTGCAGGGGCCGCCGGACAGGTGAGTATATCAATATTTTTTTATTTTAATTCTTTATTTTACACTTAAATATGGATCCCAGGGCCTGAAGGAGAGTTTCCTCTCCTTCAGACCCTGGGAACCATAGTATCCCATTGCAGTGCATTGGGTTTCGTGTTTCGGCCGACCCCGAACCCGACTTTTTTATAGGATCGGCCGATTTCACTCGACCCGACTTTTGAGAAAGTCAGGTTTCGTGAAACCCGACCCGATCCTATAAAACTTAAGGTCGCTCAACCCTACTTCTAATCATTCCTCACTGGCTGAAATCGGGCATTTTGAATTGTGGGAACTTTAGATTCCAGTATCCGATATACTGAAAATATCGTTACTCGGTATCGGAATTCCGATACCCCAAATATCGGCCGATATCCGATACTTGCGGTATCGGAGTGCTCAACACTATTAATAAACCAATAGATATTTTTTTATATCGCCTTGCTGACACACTGCAACAGCAGACTAATGAAAATTATTGCCACTGGTAAATTGCGATGTTTGCTTATCTCTGCACTGATTGCGCCAGTTGCACAACTGCCAGATAAAGATACTCTATTTATTAAGCCAATAGAAAAATAGTATTTTTTTATATCACCTTGCTGACACATTGCAACAGCGGACTAATGAAAATTATTGCCACTGGTAAATTGTGATGTTTGCACACATCTGCATGGTTTGTGTCAGTCGCACATAAAAAGATGCTATTTATTTAACCAACTAGCTGAAGAGACTGGTGTTGCCTGTGCATACTAACTGTGGTTAGTTATAACACCTCACTTCTCTTTTCCCATAACGCCTCTCATTTTCCCCCTCACATCTCTCATTTTCCCCTCACTCCTCTCATTTTCCCCCTAACACCTGTCATTTTGACCTCACACCTGTCATTTTCCCCTCATTATATACCTGTATGTCATCTCCCCTGTATATAGTATATACCTGTAAGTCATATCCTGTATATAGCATATTAGTATATACCTGTGTGTCATCTCCCCTGTATACAGTATATACTGTATCTGTATGTCATCTCCTCCTGTATATAGTATATACCTGTATGTCATCTCCCCTGTATATAGTGTATACCAGTATGTCATCTTCCCTGTATATAGTATATACCTGCTGTATGTAATCTCCTCCTGTATATAGTATATACCTATGTGTTATCTCCACTTGTATAAAGTATATACCTGTATGTCATCTCCTCCTGTATATAGTATATACCTGTGTGTCATCTGCTCCTGTATATAGTATATACCTGTGTGTCATATGCTCCTGTATATAGTATATACCTGTATGTCATCTCCTCCTGTATATATTATATTATATACCTGTATGTCATCTCCTACTGTATATAGCATATACCTATATGTCATCTCCTCCTGTATTAGACCACGTTCACACGTTAATTGGTCAGCATTATTACCTCAGTATTTGTAAGCTAAAACTTGGAGTAAAACAATCAGAGGAAAAGTTTATTAGACACATGTCACCACTTCTGTATTTTTCTCACACTCGTTTTGGCTTATAAATACTGAGGTAAATTATGTCATCTCACCTGTATATAGTATGTACCTGTATGTCATCTCCTCCTGTATATACAGGTGCATCTTACAAAATTAGAATATCTTAAAAAAGTTCATTTATTTCAGTTTTTCAATACAGAAATTGAAACTCATATATTATATAGAGTAATTACAAACAGAGTGATATATTTCAAGTGTTTATTTCTGTTAATGTTGATAATTAGGACTTACAGCCAATGAAAACCCAAAAGACATTATCTCAGTAAATTAGAATACTTTAAAACAGCAGCATGAAAAAAATATTTTAAAATCCAAAATGTTGGCCTACTGAAATGTATGTTCATTAAATGCACTCAATACTTGGCTGGGGCAAATTTTGCATCAATTACTGCATCAAAGCAGTATGGCATGGAGGCGACCAGCCTGTGGTACTGCTGAGGTGTTATGAAGCCCAGGTTACTTTGATAGCAGCCTTCAGCTTCTCTGCATTGCTGGGTCTGGTGTCTGTCATCTTCCTCTTCACAATAAGGTCAGGTGAATTTGCTGGCCAATCAAGCACAGTAATATTGCTGTTTTAAAACCAGGAATTGGTACTTTTGGCAGTGCGGACAGGTGCCAAGTCCTGCTGGAGGATTACATTTCCATCTAAAAAAAGCTTGTTAGCAGAGGGAAGCATGAAGTGCTCTAAAATTTCCTGGTAGATGGCTGTGCTGACTTTGGTCTTGATAAAACACAGTGGACCTACACCAGCAGATGACATGGCTCCCGAAACTATCATTGATTGTGGATACTTCACACTAGACCTTGGAAATCAAGGTCCCAGAGTCTGGAGGAAGAGTGGAGAGACAGACAATACAAGCTGCTTGAGGTGTAGCGTGAAGTTTCCGCAATCAGTGATGGTTTCGGGAGCCATGTCATCTGCTGGTATAAGCTGTTGATAGTATCTTATTTGTTTGGAGTCGCTCTCATTTATTCTTCTTCATCCGATCCTGATGTCAGGATGACCTTTTACAGTACGAGCTCGCCTCAGCAGACGTCCCTCTTTTCAGGTGTTCTGAGGAACATGATTCCTTAAAAATAGCAGTGTCATTATGATGCCATCTAAGTAAAAATAACCACCCATGCTGTGCCCCAGAATAAATAATATTTCCTCAATGTGTTCTCTGCACTAAATTGTCTCTCTACTGTTATATAGTGTCCACACTGTCACCTCGTATAATATAATTCCAACATGCCATTATCCCTTTTATACTTTGGCCAACACCATACTGTACACCCAGGTGAAATGCAACCACCACATTGTCTTCCTTATGAGTTATTTACATCACATATTTCTCTTTTATGAACTATGACCTCTACATTGCTCCCTCCATGCTGAAGCCCCACTATGCCTACACTATATATAGAGCCTTCTCTACAAATTGTGTCCCAATTCCATATTGAGCCCCTTTTTCACACTGTCGCTCAGTTCAAACTGAGCCTCCACTTCACACTGTTTTTCCAATGCTGCCCATCCTCTATACTTTCATTACCCCTTTACTTCTACTTCTTCATATACAGCCCCTCATACTGCCCAATCTACATACTGAGCTCTTCAGTAGTGCCCTATCTCCATATTGATCTCTTCTATACTGCTCCATTTCCATAAAAAAACATTTTAGACTGCTTTATCTCCATACAGAGCTCACTATACTCCCTAATCTCCATATTGAGCCCCCCTATCCTGGCCCCTCTCCATGCAGTGTCCCTCTTACTACCCCATCACCATATAGAGTCCTTACATACTGCCACATTACCATATTGAGCTCCCCTGTACTACCCTACCTCCATACAGAGCCCCTTATACTGTCTGTTGACCATACAGAGCCCCTGTATATTGCTCCAACTCCATACAGAATCCTATGCTGCCTTATCTCCAAACAGTGTCCCCTATATTGCCTCATATCCATTTAGATCCCCACATACTGCCTCATCTCCATAGATGTATGTTTAATGATACATTTACACATTTTTGTTACACGGTCATCATGAATCTTACAGTGACCATATTATTGCAGCAGTGCATATTTTTCTTGGAAATGTTAAAACATCTTGAATGTCGAATCTGAGGCTGGTCCATTATGGCTTCTCCTCACCTTGTTTCTTTAGACTAAAGGTACCTTCACACTGAACAACTTAACAATGATATCGCCAGCAATCCGTGACGTTGCAGTGTCCTGGATAGCGATATCGTTGTGTCTGACACGCAGCAGCGATCAGGATCCTGCTGTCACATCGTAGGTCGGAGCTAGAAGGCCAGCACCTTATTTCGTCGCTGGATCTCCCGCAGACATCGCTGAATCGGTGTGTGTGATGCCGATTCAGTGATGTCTTCACTGGTAACCAGGGTAAACATCGGGTTACTAAGCGCAGGGCCGCGCTTAGTAACCCGATGTTTACCCTGGTTACCAGTGGAAATGTAAAAAAAACAAACACTACATACTTACATTCCGGTGTCTGTCGGGTCCCCCGGCGTTCTGCTTCCCTGCACTGTGTCAGCGCCGGCTGGCCGTAAAGCAGGGCACAGCGGTGACGTCACCGCTCTGCTTTACGGACGGCGCTTACACAGTGCAGGGTAGCGGACGCGACAGACACCGGAATGTAAGTATGTAGTGTTTGTTTTTTTTCACATTTACACTGGTAACCAGGGTAAACATCTGGTTACTAAGTGCGGCCCTGCGCTTAGTAACCCGATGTTTACCCTGGTTACCCGGGGACTTCAGCATCGTTGGTCGCTGGAGAGCTGTCTGTGTGACAGCTCTCCAACGACCACACAGCGACGCTGCAGCGATCGGCATCGTTGTCTAGATCGCTGCAGCGTCGCTAAATGTGACGGTACCTTAACAGCTCTATCACTGCAAGTCTATATAGAGATCAACATGTCGGTCTAACGGAGTTGAATGAGGATAACATGTTGGGGACCTGACTAGGACTAATTATCCAAGACCAGATGCATTATGCTGGCTCTTCAAAGTATGTTTTCCCTGAAACACTGCAGAACTTCAGAATCATGCTACATTCACACATTCATATGTCACAGTCCGAGACAGATCATGATGCATGGACTTAGCAGGTCTCAAGACATGAACACATGAACTTGACAGCCATATACAAGCCTATGATTCTGTCAAGATAGAGTATGGAGACCCATGGGGAGTTCGTGCTTCAAAGTCCATACTTGTTAGGTTGTTAGGTTCCCTTTAATTCGATTGCTATGTCCCTGCATTCATATTGTGGGCACCGCATACCCTGTTTACAGGGAGAGATGCGCAACCAACAACATTGACTTAAATTACCACATAAATGATCCAATCATCTGATGAATGTGCGTTTGGTATGTTTACACTGGCTAAAGATCAGGAACAAGTGCTCCTATGACTGCTTGTTCACAGATTATCAGCCCATGAAAAAGGCCTTTAGCCTATTATTTATACATGATTAATCATATATATATATATATATATATATATATATATATATATATATATATATATATATATATATATATATAATTAGGTGCTATATGCAATGTAGGGCAATATTGTTTGCTAAGGTTACATATATTTTCATCATTAAAGTATTCAAAAACACATTAAACATGACTTACAAGTGCTTCTCACTAAATTAGAATATTATCAAAAAGTTAATTTATTTCAGTTCTTCAATACAAAAAGTGAGACTCATGTACAGGGTGGGCCATATATATGGATACACCTAAATTAAATGGAAATGGTTGGTCACCCAGATCGGCGAGCTGAATTTGCAAAATGGGCAAAACAAAAGTTGGAACAGGACCCTCAGTCTACAAAGAACATTATGTTTAGTGATGAGGCAAACTGTTTTGGGTGGCCCATTCATATGGATACACCTAAATAAAATGGGAATGGTGACAGTTTTCTCGCATAGGATGTCTTGCATTGAAGTCTGCTGCAATGACCCGGGGACTGCATTTAGAAGACATCAACACAATTTCTATCTGCTCCTCACATGTTAACCTCTGAGACATGTCAATGGCTGTAAACAAAGAGAAACTTGTAAATAACTCATGAAAGAATAAAGTTACGTTAAAACCAAGCACACCATTGTTTTTCTTGAGAAATTCTCAATAATTTGATATGTCACATGACCCTCTAACCATTTAAAAAAATAAAGTTGGATCCAAGATGGCCAACTTCAAAATGACCGCCATGGTCAGCACCCATCTTGAAAAGTTTCCCCCTCCCATATACTAATGTGCCACAAACAGAAAGTTGATATCACCAACCATTCCCATTTTATTCAGGTGTATCCATATAAATAGCCCACCCTGTATTATATAGAGTCATTACAAACAGAGTGATCTATTTCAAGTGTTTATTTCTGTTACTGTTGAAGATTATGACTTACAGCCAATGAAAACCCAAAAGTCATTATTTCAGTAAATTAGAATGCTTTACAACACCAGCTTGAAAAATTTTAAAATCCGAAATGTTGGCCTACTGAACTGTATGTTCAGTAAATGCACTCAATACTTAGTCGGGGCACCTTTTGAATCAATTACTGCATGAAAGCAGCGTGGCATAGAGGCGATCATCCTGTGGCACTGCTGAGGTGTTATGTAAACCCACGTTGCTTTGATAGCAGCCTTCAGCTCATTTGCATTGTTGGGTCTGGTATCTCTCATCTTCCTCTTCACAATACCCCATAGATTATCTATGGGTTTAAGGTCAGACAAATTAGCTGGCCAATCAAGCACAGTGATACTGTTGTTTTTAAACCAGGAATTGGTACTTTTGGCAGTGTGGACAGGTGCCAAGTGCTGCTGGAGAATTAAATTTCCATCTCAAAATGTTTGTTGGCAGAGGGACTCACGAAGTGCTCTAAAATTTCCTGGTAGATGGCTGTGCTGACTTTGGTCTTCATAAAACACAGTAGACCAACACCAGCAGATTACAAGGCTCTCCAAACCATCACTGATTGTGGAAACTTCACACTAGACCTCAAGCAGCTTGGATTGTGTGCCTCTACACTCTCCTTCCAGACTCTGGGACCTTGATTTCCAATTGAAATACAAAATTTACTTTCATCTGAAAACAACACCTTGGACCACTGAGCAACAGTCTAGTTCTTTTTCTCCTTGGCCCAGGTAAGACGCTTCTGGCATTGTCTATTGGTCATGGGTGGCTTGACAAAAGGAAAGTGACACTTGTAGCCCATGTCTTGTATATGTCTGTGTGTGGTGACTCTTGAAGCAATGACTACAGCAGCAGTCCACTTCTTGTGAATCTCCCCCCTATTTTTTTAATCGCATTTTCTTAACGAACCTTTCAAGGCTGCAGTTATCCTGGTTGCTTGTGCACCTTTTTCATCCACACTTTTTCCTTCCACTCACCTTTCCATTAGTATGGTTAGATACAGCACTCTGTGAACTGCCAGCTTCTTTAGCAAGACCTTTTGCGGCTTACCATTCTTGTGGCGCATGTCAATGACTGCCTTCTGGACATCTGTCAAGTCAGCAGTGTTCCCCATGATTGTGGAGCCTACTGAAACAGACTAAGGGACATTTTTAAATGCTTGGGAAGAGTTTGCAGGTGTTTTTGTTACTTACAGTATTCAAATTTACTGAGATAATGACTTTTGAGTTTTCATTGGATGTATGCCATAATCATCAGATTGTGGCAACCCAATAATAACTGCCAGTACGCCCTCCAACCCACTACCAATATGTATAAGAAATAATACAGATAACACCAGTTGATGAGTGAAGGTCAGTCACAACTTTATGAACTTATTTAACTTGAACCATTAGAAAGCCACTTAAATTTAATTAAAAACCACGCTCGCCAGCAAATTCCCTGTTGCATATTCACAAGCAAGTCAGCCAACGAGTCGTACCCCTGGGTTCTTTCTTTCTTTACCGCTGTGACTTGCATTCTAGAAAATAAACAGAATTCAACATTAACATAAAACCTTAAAAACAGGGAGGGAGGGTCGGACAAGCACCTCCGAGACCCAAAACAGAGAGGGAACATGAGGAGAGGGTGGCAACGAGCCACTATATATATCTCCTGAAGAGGCTGTAATGTACTTTCTACCCCTTTCATTGGCCCTACAAACTTAAACCCTGCCCTCTTACCCCATTAGCTAGTTGGCAGGAGAGAAGCAGCGTGATCTGAAACCTTAAGGGAATTAGGGGGAGGGGACGCCGCAGTCAGAGGCACCCTCCTTACACAGTACAGTGCCTGCCAGACTGCGACGACCCAATAATAACTGCCAGCATGCCCTCCAAACCACTAACAATATGTATAAGAAATAATACAACTAACACCAATTGATGGGTGGAGGTCGGTCACAGCTTTATTAACTTATTTATCTTGAACCAATAGAAAGGCACTTAAATTTAATTAAAAACCACGCTCGCCGCCAAATGCCCTGTTGCATATTCACAGGCAAGTCAGCCCACGAGCCATACCCCTGTGTTCTTTCTTTACCACTACGAAGGATCATATGTTCTCACACATGACTCCGACCCCCACCCAATAACAGCAATGCCTGTTCAATGCCATCTTGCAATCCAGATAGGAAAATATCAAGACCGATATCTGTTAGATGTACACCATCTGGGCTCAACAAAGCAACATTATCCCCTTCGAGTTGTTTGTGCCTTACAATCACACCAAATCTTTCCCTTACAAACTTTGATATTTGGGTGTTGATTGTCTTCCTGTTCCGTTCAACGGCCAAACTATCTCTAGCTCCTTGCCAAATAGCCCGAAGCACAATTTCAGACCAAACCAGGATGAGTTCTTGAAAGAAATTGTGGAAACGTACTATATCTGACCTCATCGTGGTCATCAATTCTACTAATTTGTTAAAGCTAAGGTCATTCCCACCCGCATGCAAAACCAGAATTATAGGACCCCTGGCCTCTCTTGCAAAGTCTATTATTTTGGGAAATACTTGCAGCCACTGTAATCCTCTGATACCATGCCACATAAAGTTCACGCCTCTATATCCTAAATTCCTCCCTCCTGGATGATATTTGGCTCTTTGACCTGCCCAAAAAATGTAGGAATGACCCAATAACCAAACTGTTGTACTGCTGGAACCCGTGGATAAAAGTAGCAGCATTAATTTAACAAATTGGGCCTGATATATCTAGAAAAACATGCTGAACGCCATCGGCCTATCCTCTGTACTTTGGAATCAGGTAAACCCGCTTTAGCGGCTTCTGTGGCTGCACCTATATGAAATGAATGTGTCCCAGAATCCTTTGCTGACACTCCTGCAGCCGCTAAACATTTACAGAATATGGCTTGAAATTGGTACCTCGTTAGAGGTCAACCATCTAAGTTTGTCAAGAAAAACTTCCAGCCATGCTTAACTGCTAAATAGGCTTTGATTAATCTATTAGGACAAGCTGCACCTTCTGAAAGATGTTTCCGCAACCAAGTACCCCTGCCTGATGGATCTGTTTTTGATTTGTGGATGCGAAGGCTTATCGCATCTTTCAATAGTACTACATCAGTGTATAATAACCCTCCTCCTGTGCTGGTCTTTGACTGAGGTACGAGTTCGCTAATACGAAGTGCACCAAAAAAGGCTAAACCAAATGCGGCAGATTTTAGCAGTGATTCGAATTGGGAGCTACATGTAAAAATTGAAAAACCTATGATGCAACTTAATAAAACTAAGGAAAAGGGGCGTCTGCATTCGTTGCTAGGTTGCACTCTTTCCACCCTTACATCGCCTGTCTAACAATGAATGTTTTTGTTACATCAACCCAGCCTAATAACTGAAATTAAAATGCTAGCTCCGAAAGTCGATACTGTGCAGATGTGCCCGATAAACCCTTATTCCTAAGCTGTGTGATGAATTCTATAGTTACTTTCAATCTAGACCAATCAGAACCATGTGTGTTGTGAATTAGACTTTTTGGCTCCCTCTTGTGGTTACTAGTGTTATGACTCTGGGATTGTCTTTCCTCAGTTTGGCACCCACCTGGGTCGTTAGTCCAGGGGTGTTGCTATATAAACTTCCTGGATCCTTAGTCCAGTGCCTGGCATCGTTGTAATCAGATCCTTTCTGTTTGCTCCTGTCTGATGGTCCTGGTTCGTGTATATTTAAGCTAAGTCCTGCTTCTTTGTTTTTTGGTTATTTGCTTTGCTCTTATTTTTGGTCCAGCTTGTACTAAATGTGATTCCTGACTTTGCTGGAAGCTCTAGGGGGCTGGTGTTCTCCCCCCGGGCCATTAGACGGTTCGGGGGTTCTTGAATATCCAGCGTGGATATTTTGATAGGGTTTTTGCTGACCATATAAGTCATCTTACTATATTCTGCTATTAGCTAGTGGGCCTCTCTTTGCTAAATACCTAGCTCATTCTTACGTTTGTCTTTTCCTCTTACCTCACCGTTATTATTTGTTGGGGGCTTGTATCCAACTTTTGGGGTCTTTTCTCTGGAGGCAAGAAAGGTCTTTCTTTTCCCTTCTAGGGTTAGTTAGTTCTCCGGCTGGCGCGAGACGTCTAGAACCAACGTAGGCACGTTCCCCAGCTGCTGCTATTTGTGGTGCTAGGATTAGATATATGGTCAGCTCAGTTACCACTGCCCTATGAGCTGGTTTTTTGTGTTTGCAGACTTAGTAATTATTTCTGAGACCCTCTGCCATTGGGGTCATAACAGTATGCCAGGCCAACATTGAATGTTTAATGCATTGCAGAAGTGGGATATTAAGAAAGGAAATTCTGAGTTTTTTTGTTTTTTTTTTCCTCTCTTCCTCCCCTTTACCTCTGAGTGGCTTGTGCTTGCTGCAGACATGAATGTCCAGACCTTGAATACAAGTGTAGACCAGCTTGCTGCTCGTGTGCAGGGCATACAAGATTTTGTTACCAGTAGTCCAATGTCTGAACCTAAAATACCTATTCCTGAACTGTTTTCTGGAGACCGATTTAAGTTTAGGAATTTCAGGAATAATTGTAAATTGTTTCTATCTCTGAGACCCCGTTCATCTGGAGATTCAGCTCAGCAAGTTAAAATTGTTATCTCTTTTTTACGGGGCGACCCTCAGGATTGGGCTTTCTCGCTAGCGCCAGGAGATCCGGCATTGGCAAATATTGATGCGTTTTTTCTGGCGCTCGGATTGCTTTACGAGGAACCCAATCTTGAAGTTCAGGCAGAAAAAGCCTTGCTGGCTATTTCTCAGGGCCAGGATGAAGCTGAAGTGTATTGCCAAAAATTTCGGAAATGGTCCGTGCTTACTCAGTGGAATGAGTGTGCTCTGGCCGCAAATTTCAGAAATGGCCTTTCTGAAGCCATTAAGAATGTGATGGTGGGTTTCCCCATTCCTACAAGTCTGAATGATTCCATGGCGCTGGCTATTCAAATTGACCGGCATTTTCGGGAGCGCAAAACCGCTAATCCTCTGGTGGTGTTGTCTGAACAAACACCTGATTTAATGCAATGTGATAGAATTCAGACTAGAAATGAGCGGAAAAATCATAGACGTCAGAATGGGTTGTGTTTTTACTGTGGTGATTCTACACATGTTATATCAGCATGCTCTAAACGCCTAACAAGGGTTGTTAGTCCTGTCGCCATTGGTAATTTGCAACCTAAATTTATTTTGTCTGTGACTTTAATTTGCTCATTGTCTTCTTACCCTGTTATGGCGTTTGTGGATTCAGGTGCTGCCCTGAGTCTTATGGATCTGTCATTTGCCAAGCGCTGTGGTTTTGTTCTTGAACCGTTGGTAAATCCTATTCCTCTTAGAGGTATTGATGCTACGCCATTGGCGGAAAATAAACTGCAGTTTTGGACGCAGGTGACCATGTGCATGACTCCTGAACATCGGGAGGTGATTCGTTTTCTTGTTCTGCATAAAATGCATGATTTGGTCGTTTTGGGTCTGCCATGGTTACAGACTCACAATCCAGTCTTGGATTGGAAGGCAATGTCTGTGTCAAGTTGGGGCTGTCAGGGAATTCATGCTGATTCCCCGCCGGTGTTTATTGCTTCCTCTACTCCTTCGGAAGTTCCTGAGTATTTGTCTGATTATCAGGATGTATTCAGCGAGTCCAGGTCCAGTGCTCTGCCTCCTCATAGGGACTGTGACGGCGCCATAGATTTGATTCCAGGTAGTAAATTTCCTAAGGGAAGACTATTTAATCTGTCTGTACCTGAGCATGCCGCAATGCGTTCGTATATCAAGGAGTCTCTGGAGAAGGGGCATATCCGTCCATCCTCTTCACCTCTTGGTCCGGGATTCTTTTTTGTGGCCAAGAAGGACGGATCTTTGAGACCTTGTATTGACTATCGGCTTCTGAATAAAATCACTGTTAAATTTCAGTATCCTTTGCCTCTGTTGTCGGACTTGTTTGCCCGGATTAAAGGTGCCAAGTGGTTCACCAAGATAGATCTTCGTGGTGCGTACAACCTTGTGCGCATTAAGCAAGGAGATGAATGGAAGACAGCATTTAATACGCCCGAAGGTCATTTTGAGTACTTGGTGATGCCTTTTGGGCTCTCTAATGCTCCCTCAGTGTTTCAGTCCTTTATGCATGATATTTTCCGGAAGTATCTGGATAAATTTATGATTGTTTATCTGGATGATATTCTGGTTTTCTCTGAAGATTGGGACTCACATGTGGAGCAGGTCAGGATGGTGTTTCAGGTTTTGCGTGAGAATGCTTTGTTTGTTAAGGGCTCAAAGTGTCTCTTTGGAGTACAGAAGGTTCCCTTTTTGGGGTTTATTTTTTCCCCTTCTGCTGTGGAGATGGACCCAGTCAAGGTCCGAGCTATTCATGATTGGACTCAACCCACGTCAGTTAAGAGTCTTCAGAAGTTCTTGGGTTTTGCTAACTTCTACCGTCGTTTTATCGCTAATTTTTCTAGCGTTGTTAAACCTTTGACGGATATGACCAAGAAAGGTTCTGATGTTGCTAACTGGGCTCCTGCAGCCGTGGAGGCGTTCCAAGAGTTGAAGCGCCGGTTTACTTCGGCGCCTGTTTTGTGCCAGCCTGATGTCTCACTTCCCTTTCAGGTCGAAGTGGATGCTTGTGAGATTGGGGCAGGGGCCGTTTTGTCGCAGAGAGGCCCTGGTTGCTCGGTAATGAGACCATGTGCTTTCTTCTCTAGGAAGTTTTCGCCTGCTGAGCGGAATTATGATGTTGGCAATCGGGAGTTGCTGGCCATGAAGTGGGCATTTGAGGAGTGGCGTCATTGGCTCGAGGGTGCAAAGCATCGTGTGGTGGTCTTGACTGATCACAAAAATTTGATGTATCTCGAGTCTGCTAAACGCCTGAATCCTAGACAGGCCCGCTGGTCATTGTTTTTCTCCTGTTTTGACTTTGTGGTCTCGTATTTACCAGGTTCAAAGAATGTGAAGGCTGATGCTCTTTCAAGGAGCTTTGTGCCTGACTCTCCTGGAGTCGCAGAACCAGTTGGTATTCTTAAAGAGGGAGTTATCTTGTCGGCCATTTCTCCTGATTTGCAACGTGTGTTGCAGAGATTTCAGGCTGGTAGACCTGACTCTTGTCCACCTGACAGACTGTTTGTTCCTGATAAGTGGACCAGCAGAGTCATTTCTGAGGTTCATTCCTCGGTGTTGGCAGGGCATCCGGGAATTTTTGGCACCAGAGATCTGGTGGCTAGGTCCTTTTGGTGGCCTTCCTTGTCACGGGATGTGCGGTCATTTGTGCAGTCCTGTGGGACTTGTGCTCGAGCTAAGCCTTGCTGTTCTCGTGCCAGCGGGTTGCTCTTGCCCTTGCCTGTCCCAAAGAGGCCTTGGACACACATTTCCATGGATTTCATTTCAGATCTCCCGGTGTCTAAGGGCATGTCTGTCATCTGGGTGGTATGTGATCGCTTTTCTAAAATGGTCCATTTGGTGCTTTTGCCTAAGCTGCCTTCCTCTTCCGATCTGGTTCCTGTGTTCTTTCAGAATGTGGTTCGTTTACACGGCATTCCTGAGAATATTGTGTCTGACAGAGGATCCCAGTTTGTTTCCAGGTTCTGGCGATCCTTTTGTGCTAGGATGGGCATTGATTTGTCGTTTTCGTCTGCCTTTCATCCTCAGACTAATGGACAAACGGAGCGAACTAATCAGACTCTGGAGGCTTATTTGAGGTGTTTTGTTTCAGCAGATCAGGATGATTGGGTGACCTTCTTGCCGTTGGCTGAGTTTGCCCTTAATAATCGGGCTAGTTCCGCTACTTTGGTTTCGCCATTTTTCTGCAACTCTGGTTTCCATCCTCGTTTTTCCTCGGGACATGTGGAGCCTTCTGACTGTCCTGGGGTAGATTCTGTGGTGGATAGGTTGCAGCAGATCTGGAATCATGTGGTGGACAACTTAAAGTTGTCACAGGAGAAGGCTCAGCGTTTTGCCAACCGCCGCCGCGGTGTGGGTCCCCGACTTCGTGTTGGGGATTTGGTATGGCTGTCTTCTCGATTTGTTCCTATGAAGGTCTCCTCTCCTAAATTTAAGCCTCGCTTCATCGGTCCTTACAAGATATTGGAAATCCTTAATCCTGTGTCCTTTCACTTGGATCTTCCGGTGTCGTTTGCCATTCACAACGTGTTCCATAGGTCTTTGTTGCGGCGGTACGTTGTACCTGTGGTTCCTTCTGTTGAGCCTCCTGCTCCGGTGTTGGTTGAGGGCGAGTTGGAGTACGTGGTGGAGAAGATCTTGGATTCTTGTCTCTCCAGACGGAGGCTTCAGTATCTGGTCAAGTGGAAGGGCTATGGTCAGGAGGATAATTCCTGGGTGGTTGCTTCTGATGTGCATGCGGCCGATTTAGTTCGTGCCTTTCACGCTGCTCATCCTGATCGCCCTGGTGGTCTTGGTGAGGGTTCGGTGACCCCTCCTTAAGGGGGGGTACTGTTGTGAATTAGACTTTTTGGCTCCCTCTTGTGGTTACTAGTGTTATGACTCTGGGATTGTCTTTCCTCAGTTTGGCACCCACCTGGGTCGTTAGTCCAGGGGTGTTGCTATATAAACTTCCTGGATCCTTAGTCCAGTGCCTGGCATCGTTGTAATCAGATCCTTTCTGTTTGCTCCTGTCTGATGGTCCTGGTTCGTGTATATTTAAGCTAAGTCCTGCTTCTTTGTTTTTTGGTTATTTGCTTTGCTCTTATTTTTGGTCCAGCTTGTACTAAATGTGATTCCTGACTTTGCTGGAAGCTCTAGGGGGCTGGTGTTCTCCCCCCGGGCCGTTAGACGGTTCGGGGGTTCTTGAATATCCAGCGTGGATATTTTGATAGGGTTTTTGCTGACCATATAAGTCATCTTACTATATTCTGCTATTAGCTAGTGGGCCTCTCTTTGCTAAATACCTAGCTCATTCTTACGTTTGTCTTTTCCTCTTACCTCACCGTTATTATTTGTTGGGGGCTTGTATCCAACTTTTGGGGTCTTTTCTCTGGAGGCAAGAAAGGTCTTTCTTTTCCCTTCTAGGGTTAGTTAGTTCTCCAGCTGGCGCGAGACGTCTAGAACCAACGTAGGCACGTTCCCCGGCTGCTGCTATTTGTGGTGCTAGGATTAGATATATGGTCAGCTCAGTTACCACTGCCCTATGAGCTGGTTTTTTGTGTTTGCAGACTTAGTAATTTTTTCTGAGACCCTCTGCCATTGGGGTCATAACACATGTGCCCCTCTCCCATGTATAACTCTGAGGCTCTAATGATATTTCTTACCCACTCCAAACCATCCAATACCTCCATGCAGCACTCAAAATGTTCATACAAATCATCCCACCACCTGCTCTTTCAGTTTTTTCTCCTTTTACTAGTTGCAGGTAACATCTCCCCAACCCTGGGTCTCTCTCCACCAGCTTACATTACTCTCCTCCAGCTGCATATAGAAACCCTGCTAATCTTATTAACATTCAGTGCATGCATTCTCCTATCGCTTTCCAATGTGCTCTCTAGAATGCACGGTCTGTGTGTAGCAAACTAACTTACATTCACTATTTTTTCCTCTCTAATTCCTTTAACCTTCTGACTAATACAGAAACCTGGATCCAGCATTCAGACACCACCGCCTCTGCCGCTCTGTCGTTTGGTGGGCTGAAATTCTCACATACCACCAGACCTGAGAACTGACAGGGTGGCGGTGTTGGTTTGCTCCTTTCATCACAATGTGCTTTCCAGGTCATCCCCTGGTTCCCTTACTTACATTGTCTTCCTTTGAAGTCCACACCGTCAGACTCTTTAAGCCCTTCTCCTTCTGAGTGGCAGTTGTTTATCGCCCTCCAGGCTTCTCCCGCCAGTTTCTAGACTACTTTGCCACCTGGCTTACTCACTTTCTATCCTGTGACATCCCCACCCTCATCATGGGAGACTTTAACATCCCCATCAATGATCCCCTCTCCCAATCTACTTCTGATCTTCTTTCTCTTACTTGTTCATTCGGCCTCTCACAGTTTACTAATTCTCCTGCGCATGAGGATGGGAATACTCTGGACCTGGTTTTCTCCCGTCCCGGCTCGCTGCACGACTTTACTAACTCCCCTCTCCCACTTTTGGACCACAACCTTCTTTCCTTCTCTGTCAAGAATTGTATCCTCACCCGGGACACCCCACTTACCACACTTATTGGAATACACGTACCATTAATACCCAGCAGATTATGGACAATCTCCACACATCTTTAGCCCCCATCTCCTCCCTCTCCTGTCCAGACTTAGCACTGTCACACTTCAATAATACACTGAAGAATGCCCTAGATGAAGCAGCACCTTCTACACACAGAAAGACTCGACACAGACAATGGCAGCCCAGGCACACAATGCAAACACGCTTTTTTCAGCCCTGCTCAAGGTGTGCAGAGTGTTAGTGAAGAAAATCTCTCTTAGCAGAAGACTTCATCCACTACAAGTTCATGCTCAAAACGTATAACTCTGCCCTTCATCTGGCCAAACAATCCTACTTCACCACCCTCATCACCTCACTATCCATCAACCCGAAATGACTTTTTGGAACCTTAAACTCCCTCCTGAAACCTAAAGTACAGGCCCCATCACCAACCTCAGCGGTGAGGATCTGGCCACTTATTTCCTAGAAAAAATCAACCACATCCATCTGGATATCTCAGCCAAATCTCCTCAGTGCCTGGATCCCCTTCCCTGCAGCACCTCAAGTTACTAGACATCTTTAAGCCTGTTTCAGAAGAAGAAGTTTCCAAGCTCCTCGCTTCTGCTTGGCCTACAACCTGCAAAAGTGACCCCATTCCTTCACATATCCTGCAGTCTCTCTCACCAGTGGTCACCACTCACCTGACTAAAAGATTTAACCTCTCTCTATCTTCAGATATCTTTCCCTCCTCATTAAACATGCCATCATAACTAGTGTTGAGCGATACCGTCCGATACTTGAAAGTATCGGTATCGGAAAGTATCATCCGATACCGGCAAAGGATCGGATCTTGCCGATACCGATACCCGATACCAATACAAGTCAATGGGACTCAAGTATTGGAAGGTATCCCTGATGGTTCCCAGGGTCTGAAGGAGAGGAAACTCTCCTTCAGGCCCTGGGATCCATATGAATGTGTAAAATAAAGAATTAAAATAAAAAATATTGATATACTCACCTCTCCGACGCAGCCTGGACCTTACCGCTGTGAACCGGCAGCCTTCTTTGCTTAAAATGAGCGCGTTCAGTACCTTCCATGATGTCACGGCTTCTGATTGGTCGCGTGCCACTCATGTGACCGCCACGCGACCAATCAGAAGCCGTGACGTCATCCCTCAGGTCCTAAATTCCTAGAAGGGAATTTAGGACCTGAGGGATGACGTCGCGGCTTGTGATTGGTCGCGTGGCGGTCACATGAGCGGCACGCGACCAATCAGAAGCCGTGACGTCATGGAAGGTGCTGAACGCGCTCATTTTAAGCAAAGCAGGCTGCCGGTTACTACCAGGGC
Organism: Ranitomeya variabilis; assembly: GCF_051348905.1. Classification (NCBI taxonomy): domain Eukaryota; kingdom Metazoa; phylum Chordata; class Amphibia; order Anura; family Dendrobatidae; genus Ranitomeya; species Ranitomeya variabilis. The sequence continues at coordinate 319,758,868 of NC_135236.1, forward strand.
GCGTCAGAGGGTGAGTATATCCCTATTTTTTATTTTAATTCTTTATTTTTTACATGGATATGGATCCCAGGGCCTGAAGGAGAGTTTCCTCTCCTTCAGACCCTGGGAACCATACACTGGGAACTTCCGATTCCGATTCCCGATACCACAAAAGTATCGGTTCTCGGTATCGGAATGCTCAACACTAATCATAACCCCTTTACTTAAAAAGCCATCCCTGGACCAGAAATCCACTGCTAACTACAGACCTGTCTCTAACCTTTCCTTCATTTCTAAACTCCTGGAATGCTTGGTCCACTCCCATCTAATCTGCTTTTTCTCGGATAACTCTCTTCTTGACCCCTTACAATCTGGTTTCCGCTCTTTACACTCCACTGAAACTGCCCTCACCAAAGTCTCTAATGATCTAATAGCAGCTAAATCCAAAGGTCACTGCTCCCTGCTGAGTCTCCTGGATCTCTGTGCCGCATTTGACACTGTGGATCACCAGCTCCTCCTCACTATGCTCTGCTCTATAGGCCTCAAGGACACAGCCCTCTCCTGGTTCTCCTCCTACCTCTCTGACCGCTCCTTCACTGTATCTTTTGCTGGCTCCTTTTCCTCTCCTTGTTCCCTTACTATCGGGGTTCTGCAGGGCTCAGTCCTAGGCCCCCTCCTCTTCTCTCTATACACTGCCCCTAATGGACAAACAATCAGCAGAGTTGGGTTCCAGTATCATCTCTATGCTGATGACACCCAAATAAACACTTCTTCCCCTGACATCATCCCTACCCTAATTCAAAATACTAAGGATTGTCTGTCTGCTGTCTCTAACATCATGTCCTCTCGCTATCTGAAACTAAATCTCTCTGAAACTGAACTTCTTGTGTTTCTCCCCTCTACTAACCTCACTCTACCTAACATCGAAATTACCCTGGAGGGTTCAACCATAACTCCCAAGAAGCATGCCCGCTTTCTTGGGGTCATATTCGACACTGAACTTTCCTTTACTCCTTATATCCGATCTCTCTTGTCATCTGCATCTTAAAAACATCTCCAGAATCCGACCTATTCTCACCTTTGAAACTGCTAAGACTCTTACTGTCGCTTTTATTCATTCTCATCTGGACTACTGCAACTTTCATCTGATCGATCTCCCTCTTACCAAACTTTCTCTGCTCTAATCCATCTTGAATGCGCAGCCAGGGTCATATTTCTGTCCATCCGCTTCACCAATGCCTCAATCTTGTGCCAGTCATTAAACTGGCTACCCATTTGCTACAGGGTCTAGTATAAACTCATCTCTCTCACCCACAAAGCTCTCCACAGTTCTGCACTGCCTTATATCTCCTCTCTCATCTCTGTCTATCGCCCTACACATGCCCTCCGTTCTACAAGTGACCTAAGACTAACATCCCCCATAATCTGAATCTCGCACCTCCGTCTCCAAGACTTCTCTCGTGTTGCGCCAGCTCTCTGGTTTGCACTTCCCCAGATGATCAGGCTGGTACCTAGCCCTGACCTATTCAAGCGCGCTTTGAAAACCCATCTCTTCAAACAAGCCTACCACATCAACTACTCCGTAAACTAGCTTTGCCCTGTTCCCTCCTTCAAATATTATTCTGAATCTGCACTCTACTATTGATCTGTCTCCACACCCTCCATGCGCATGATAACTGCACTTGATACTTGACTATTGCACTTAAAAACACGAGCTGATGACCGAATCATGCAGCTTTATATGAAAATCCCTATTGACTATAATTGCCAGACCTGAAATAACAAGCACTTTTCACCTATTGTATCCCTCCATTTCCTTGCAGATTGTAAGCTTGTGAGCAGGGACCTCACTCCTAATGTCACTGTTTAAATTGTCTTAACTTGTAGTGAATTTAATGTCTGTACATGTCCCCGCTTAATTGTAAAGTGCTGTGAAATATGTTGGCGCTATACTGTATAAATAAAAAATAATAATTATTATTTTTGCTATTATTATACCTTACTACCCAATCTAGGAAGGAACTAAATAGTTCGAAGTAGTAGCATGAGATAAAACAACCAATAGGGAGGCACATATCGTACTAGTATTCATCATCAACACGGCATCCTAATAGGTGAAAACAATCAGAATGTACGTGTAATAAGCGAAATGCAGCCTCCCTGACCATCTTCACTGCTCTATCAAAGGAAGTGTAAGACACTGTAGTGTCCTCAAGTGAAATCCCATCGTTGACCGAATTCCCTTTCGGGTATGACAAAGGATGAATAACACGACACAAGCCTGGTCCTTTCTTTGGTATGACCCCCAGAGGTGAAACCTTAAAAATTTGAAATGGAGGGGCTTGAAATGGACAGGCCATTCTGCCTAAAGCTACTTCTTTATTGTTCTTTTCACAAAGGATATCTGGGTGCTCAATTGCAGATTTCAAATTTTTTGACATGGTTGATAACCTGAGAGGTTTGAATGGAAAGAAAAACCCATATGTAAAGTGTAATTGGCCCGCCGCATCCTTTTTATGGTACTGGTCTAGCCACGGGCCCATCTCGACTACGCTCACCAGCGTCCTTGCGATCGGCTTGCTGGGGTTTAGTTGTTCATTTTCCTGCTGTGCGAGTGCACCGTACGGCAGGATGGGATCCTCCGCAAGCAGAGCATTTGTGCTTGAATTTGCACAAGCTGTAAAACCGGCAATGCCCTTCATTAAACAACCAACAGGCACTGGGTCTGCGTATGACCACTGAATTTTGGCCTGTTGATGGTTGTCCAGTAGTTGCTGTTGAAAAGGGGAACTGTTTTTGTAATAACATTAGACGCAACCATACATCGCTTGCTTTTACTCCCCAACCATTCTCTGGCTGGAGGGCCAACCGTCTCCTGAATTCCTCGTCATACCGCCACCAGGCGGTGCCTCTGTGTACTCTATAAGAGGTATATATCATATCTTGATATATGATGAATAGTTCCGAACAGTGGTCCGAGGGCCTCATAACACAACCCATAACTGCAAATGCTTGTATACAATTATTTATCGTTTTAGCAACTTTCTGCTTGGTCCTGTCAAATACCCTTTCTGCTGTTCTTCTTTCCTTATCAATAGGATGCTGATCAACTGATATCAGGGACCATATGTCAATATAATCATTACTCCAAATTTAAATTTTTGTGTCTTCATCTAAATGAGATCCAAGCGCACTAACTCCGCAATAAAAAGCATCTTTATGCACGATAGCTAAGGGGGGTTACATTTATTAGTGTCTCTGACTGTATTACCTGAAGGAGGTATATGATCTAACAGCGCCTTAGGGGCGGTAACTAGAGCAATGCTATCGCTATGTTGATCACTTGATAAAGTACACTCACCCACAACTGCAGCCAGAGGAGGGACTCCCATTGATGGAGGAACGCCAGCTCCAGAATCGGCGGACGGAAAATTGAAGCCATGGCTTGAAGCTCCTGAAGGTGCACTCGGCTCGACCAGGCTGCAAGCCATTGAACATGCCCTGGAATCTCGAATATCATGGGGAGGGCCTGAAGCACAATCGGGGCTCGCATACCCACTGGACATCACAGATGATGACGATGGTGAGCTGCGTCTCGAGAACCGAGATCTATGACATTTCTTTGATCTTAATCTTTGGCATGAGTGCATGGAATGCCTCTTATACATCTTCTTAAGTCAGAAGTATGGTGACCATGGTGTGAATACGGGGATGAAGAAGAAGATGAGTATGATCTATGGCGCCTGCGCCTGTCATTCCTCCATCCATGATGGTGGGCTGCAATATCATTATCCGTCAGGGTGAGATCTGTATGTAATTTGGAAACTGCCAGAGTAGTCACAGGAGTGGATAATGGTTGTATTTGTACCTGAAATTCACAGGGCAAAGGGGGTGCTGTTGGGATGACAGCCTCATAAGACTGGCTAAACTGTATCGGGGCTCTAAAAGACTGGTTAGCTACAGCTAAAGCTGTACTAGTCTGTACAGGGGCTGTGCATTGCTGCACAAAATTTGAAGGGGTGCCTTTATTATAGTCTTGTGAGGGGTTAATTGGCAAATCTGTGGAGCTTGATGCCGCCGTGCTGTTCCTAGAACCCATGGCAGTCACTGCAGGGACAGAGATTCTGTGTAATACTGTTTGCACAGCAACCTGGCCAGCTGATTGAGGGGGGCTCCGGTGTACCTGCAGAGGCTGCCGGGGGGTCACCGGGAAGGACAACAGTGCCCCTGCTTCACTGTTCCCTCTGCCCTGTTGATTCACCTCAGCATGTGAGGAGAATGGGGGTGGGAGCTTTGTGGGTGGGCCTTTCTTAGTAAGATGGCGCCGGCTCAAGCTTCCTGTCATAGCAGGAGAGCGTTCTATCATGCACGCTGGAGGGAGGGAGCGCTTCGTAGACCGCCTGCCTCCATGTGGAACCCCAGCCACTTGGTGACGGTGAGACAAGGGTATCCATGAGTGGTGGGTCACTGTGAATGTCACCGGGCCAGGACAGCTGAGGTCCGCCGGGGGTGTGCGCTGAGCCCTGCTAGAAGGGCTTGTAGCCATTGCTCACCTTGCTGCTCTATCCTGGCACGCAGGGCCTCCATCAGAGCTTCTGCAATAATAATTCCACCAGACAGTGCCACAAGCACCTCTGGGACTGAAAACAGAGGGGGAAGATGAGGAGAAGGCAGCAACGAGCCACTATATATATATCTCCTGAAGAGGCTGTAATGTACTTTCCACACCCTTTATTGGCCCTACAAATTTAAACCCCGCCCCTCAACCCATTAGCTAGTTGGCAGGAGGGAAGCAGCATGATCTGAAACCTTAAGGGAATGAGGGGGAAGGGGAGCTGCAGTCACAGGCACCCTCCTTACACAGTACAGTCCAAGTAAGTAGAAAAATAGGTAATCCGCACCACTGCATGGATTGGCCGCATGCTAGTACTGCCCCAAAAGGAAAGGGTGCTCTTTCCGATAAACAGCATGCAAAAGTTCCAATGTAGAAGAAAAACGAAAGGCGCTCACCATCCTAACAAATCAGTCCTTTATTGGTACATACAAAACTTCAGCATGGGAGAATGTGAGCAATGTGAGAATGACTCCGTTCATTGCCCACATTCTCCCCTGCCAAAGATTTGTATGCACCAATAAAGGACTGATTTTTTAGGACGGTGAGTGCCTTTCATTTTTCTTCTACATTGGAACTTTTACACAGTGCAGTGCCTGCCAATATTAATGGAAATAAACACTTGAAATAGATCACTCTGTTTGGAATGACTATATAATATATCAGTTTCACTTTTTGTAATGAAGAACTGAAATAAATTAACTTTTTGATGATATTCTAATTTAGTGAGAAACACTTGTACATGGGAATATTTGTCACTCTGGGGTACAGTTTTTAAAAGTTAAAATAGATTAGTAAGAGTTGTGTTAGTTTATATACAAAGTAATAAGAGTTAGTAGCAGTCAGACATTTCCAGAAGAGTGGGAGTAATGAGTCTGTATCGGCTATAATTACATTTGCACCCACACATTGTTAGCATTCAGCACATCTAAATTGTAGCCTGTGTTCAGACTATTTTTCCCAGTTTTATTTATCATAAATGAAGATGGCTTAAATTGTCATGCACAAACTAGGATTGAAATCCATAGTCTGCAATCTGTTTCAAAGTAGGCAAGCATTCTTTTCTGAAATTACTGTTACTTTTAAAATCACAGTTTGTCTAAACATTTTAAGACCTTGGAAGAATGCTGGAGCTTTTAAGTGGTTTTATCTCTGCGTTTGTTAGAGCACAGCAAGTCATTTAGAATTTTAGAGCAATGTCTAGCCAATTAAAGGACACCTTTGGTATATTTGTCTGACCAGAAACATCTTTCAAAGTCAAATTTAAAATTTTCTTTATTTGTTGTAATGGCAAACATGAGGATTAGCCTGACCAAACTTAGGGGCAATGTTTGTATTCATTTTTAAGTAGGTTAGTTAGCATTGGTTTCACTCAGTGGTTTGAGCAATCTAAGACTCACAAGAAATGTCTGTATTTACATTTTGTAAACTATGAAGGGAGGACAAGAAATTACAGTCTTACTGTCCTCAAACAAAACATCTAATTTAAAATAACCATGAAGACATAAAATGTACGTAAGCCAAATGATTCATATTGTAGTTTTCATTGACATTCATGTTAAAATAAATTATTTTACATACTTTTGACTCATAAATAAGAACATAAATAAGCAGTCTTCTATTGCTAGTTTCAGTTAACACACATAAGCTGTACTTAAATGGGTTGTGCCTTTAATCAAACAGAACCGAACATATTCACTCATCTCTACATACTGTATAACCTCACATGCAACCTGCAGGGTGACGAGTGGAAAACCGGCTTCAATACCTCAGAGGGTCACTTTCAGAATTTGGTGATGCCGTTCAGGTTGACAAATGACATGGCGGTTTTTCAGAGATTCCCTTTAGTTGATAGAATTGTACTTATTTACTTGAGTAACATATTGATTTGCTCACTTTCTCATGATGAACATCAGGTGCATGTTCGACTGATACTTTAAATTCTTTGTGATAATCTTTTATTTGCCAAACTGCAGAAATGCTAGTTTGAGGTCCAACAGTTTCATTTTTTACTTCTTTTGCCTTTGCATCAGTATTACAGATGGATCTCTTTAAGGTATAGGCTGTCCTTGATTGGGTGAACCCCACCCACCTTAAAGCGTTGCAGAGGTTTTAGGCTTTGCTAACTATTACCAAAAATTCATTAAGAATTTCTCAGTCATAGTTAAAGTTAAACGCCTTACCGAGATGACCAAAATTATACTGACTTCTCCTTCTGGTCTAATGAGGCTGTGAATGCTTTTCTCTGCTCTGAAGACAGCCTTCTCGAAGGCTCCTGTTCTCAGTTTACCTTAGATTGACGTGCCTTTCATGGTAAAGGTAGACACCTCTTCTTTGGGGATGGGTGCAATTCTCTTGCAAAAGAGAGATGGTTACCTTCATTCTTGTGCTTTTTTCTCAGAAATGTCATAAGCCATGTCTAAGGCTGCCATCACACTAGCAGTATTTGGTCAGTATTTTACATCAGCATTTGCAAGCCAAAACCAGGAGTGGGTGATAAATGCAGAAGTGGTGCATATGTTTCTATTATACTTTCCCTCTAATTGTTCCACTCCTGGTTTTGGCTTACAAATACTGATGTAAAATACTGACCAAATATTGCTACTGTGATGGCAGCCTAACTATGATATTGGAGACCAAGAACTCTAGGCCATTAAGAGAGCATTTGAGACATGGAGACATTGGTTGGAGAGGGCTAGACATAAGGTAAAGGTTTAAACATGATAAAAACATGCTGCAAAATGATGTTGCAGAATGCCTTAATTCTAAGCAAGCCTAATGTGCCCTTTTATTTGCTCGGTTTAACACATCAGTGACTTATATCCCTAGGTCTAAAAATGTCAAAGCTAATGCTTTGTCATGTAGCTTTGTTCCAGAGTTGAGGGATGAGAATCCTATTAAAATTCTTAGTGAATGGATGGTGGCGAGTGCTTTGATATTGAATGCAGACAACATATTCAGGATGCTCAGGATGGTGAGCCAGAGGGCTTATCCCTGAACAAACTTTATGCACTGTCCTCATTATGCACAGATCTTCTCAAAGATTTCCATGATTTTCTGTTGCCCGGGTTCTTTGGCCATCTGGAGAGCAATAGCCAGGTCCTTTTGGTGGCAAAACACTCGTAAAGATGTTTGTACCAGGGCCAACTACTCTCATCAAGCCCCAGCGGGTATTTTCTTGCCCGAGATGCCATCTCACCCCTTGACATAATTGTCCATGGACTTCTCTATCAATCTGCCTAGTTTGGGAGGGTAATTAAAAGCTGGTTATTAAATCCTAGATTGTGGCCCGATTCTAACGCATCGGGTATTCTAGAATATGCATGTCCCCGTAGTATATGGACAATGATAATTCCGACTGTGCCCGTCGCTGATTGGTCGAGGCAACCTTTTTGACATCATCGTCGCCATGGCAACCATTATGAGATCTACGTCGATACTGTGCCCGTCGCTGATTGGTCGAGGCCTGGCGGCCTTGACCAATCAGAGACGGGGGATTTCCATTATGACATCATCGTCGCCATGCTATGCCCGTCGTTGATTGGTCGAGGCCCAGGCGGCCTCGACCAATCAGCGAATGAATAAACGGGACAGACAGACAGACAGACGGAAAAACCCTTAGACAATTATATATATAGATAGGGGAAACCCCATGTCAATTCTTTGAGAGGGGTCTCCCTTTTATAATAACCAGCAAAGACAGCTAAGTGAAGATAATAATAGGCTGGGAAGGTCCATGGATATCGAGCCCTTCCTAGCGTAATAACATCAGCTCACAGCTGTCTGCTATCCCTTGTCTAGTTGGTAAAATACCGGGGACTCCAGATCATTTTTTTTTCATTTATTTTTTAACAAGTACAGTAAAACACATACATAAGGCACTGCTCCACTCCTCCACTTGGATCTTTCGACTACTGGTTCAAGATTATTTTTCTTTTTTTTATTCTATGTTATTTTAAGTAACTTCACTATCCACTTTTGTTTGCAGGGGATTTGTTCTGTTCTTACTCCAATTTGACTTCCTTTTTCCGCCCCCTAGCCCTTACTATGACCATTTTACAGCACCAAATTTTGGGTCCCCATTGACTCACATTGGGTTTTAGTCTGGAGTCAAGTTCGTATCAAGTTCTGGCACCCAATGCAAACTTTGGACTAAAGTTCGTCCGAATCTGACGAACTTCCATGGGTCTGCTCATCCCTATTCAGGAGTTATTTCAGTTTGTGCTGAAGCTGCGAGAGTCAGCGTTATGGATACTCTAGTCTGTACAGGAACCTGGTGGGGTTTGTGTAATTTTTTCATAGTAAAATACTTTTAGCCTCACCTTTTATGTTGGTTGGGAAATTGATATAACTTTGGTAAGTATGTGTACTGGAAAGGCATTCCCACCATTTTTAAACAAGAAAAATAAATTCATACTTATTTGTTTTAAATAATGGAAAATATATGTAGATGTACACACCTGGATCACCTCTATCTACAGAAATGTCACAGCTCTGTAAACATCTCAGGGTATAATATTGCAGTATAAAGTGATACAAGACGTTTAGACACTTAGAAATAAACATTGTGTCAGTCCATTTACATTTTGTTTTTCTAACCAATATGAACTACACCATTAACTAGAACTAGAAGATGTCATAAAGAGATAACACTTAACACTCTTTAACTATTAGATTCAACCTGTTTGTGTCATCACATTGTCCTAATTGTTCTAATTTCATCGGATTTTATTAATGTTTGTATAGTGTTTATTTTGTTAATTGAAGAGCCTATAACAGCAATAAATATGCATTAAAAGTGCAGTTTACAAATAAATTGTCAGAATTCAAAGTTTTAAGGATTAATGTTAACAATTAACTTATTGAATAGACTTAAAATATATTTTTTTCTATTTATTTATGAACTATTAAAATGTCTCAACTTTAGAACAGTGCAGTAAATCACACGGGAACCAGTTATTCCTATTCACATATCATTAGGCTAAATTATTGATTAAATACCTACTTTTCCATACTGCACTGTGCAAGGGGCACACTTTAACTAGTAACTACTAAAATCATTGACCCATGACAGAACTTGAAGCAGGTCTTCTAAACTTGTCCTTGCTTGCATTCTTTTGCATTTAACAATTAAATAAGCAATGTAAACCAAGTGAAAGACCCATTCGATTTCTAACATCATATCTGTGCCCTATTTGTATGTAAAGATCTAAAAGGAGGATAAAGATTATTGCCAAGCTGATGTATGATCTTTGGGTCATACAATGCTCCATGGAAATTTAAATATGGAAATAGCTTTTACAAAGACGAAGAGAACATGGTTTATTGTGGCACTTAGAAGTAGTAATCCTATAAATGGCAATAGAGACCCTATTCTTCTTTTCAGGGAGGAAACAAATTGCTCAAAGCATGTATCAGAAAACAAAGACACAAAAGAAAGGGATAGGGAATTTAGATTGTGAGCCACAAGGAGGACAGTGATTTATTTATTTTATATATATTTTACTCACTTATATAGCAAAATTAATTCTACAGTGCTTCACAGACATCATCACTGTCCCCAATGGGGCTCAGAATCTAGATTCCCTATCAGTATCTCTTTGAAGTATGGGAGGAAATCAGAAAATTCAGTGGAAACCCAAGCAAACACAGGAAGAACATACAAACTCCTTGCAGATGTTGTCCTTGTCGGATTTGAACCCAGGACCCCAGTGCTACAAGATTGTAGTGCTCTACTGAGCCACAATGCTGCCCATAATGATAATATCTCTAAAGCGCTATTAAACATAATTGTACTATATAAGTCTAATAAATAAATAGAAGGTATAAGATAGAATTTAAAATGGTACTTCTTATTTAATTTTAGGTATTATGGTGAAAGTTTGTACATTATGTATGAGATAATTAATAATAAATAATGCCAAGAAATCTATAACCAGCTTTACAAATCATCTAATTTAGTTATGCACAGTAAGTTTCAGAAGGGATCTGAAATAGTTTCTAGGCAAATTATATTTTCCTTACAGTTTCAGGACCAGTACTGTGAAAGTTGAGAGATAAAAATAAACAATGTCTTGATAGTGTGGTACTTTGTTTTTATATAATACTTTTGTCTAGCCCTCTATTTATTAATGTTACAATATTACTATAAATATGAAATCAAAATCGTCACTCTGAAAATTAAAGAAAACAGTTTTAGAACATGCATCATGAAGCAACAGAAAACCATTTTAATATGATATGGAAAGACACAAAGTAATTCCTTTAAAGGGAACCTGTCACCCCCTGGCGTTTTTAACTAAAAGAGCCACCTTGTGCCGCACTAATGCTGCATTCTGTCAAGGTGGCTCTTTTATTTGGGGTCCCCTCCAATACTTCAGTATTCGATTTTTTAATTTGCCCGCCATACCTGTAGTCTGTCTGGGGGGCATGTCTTTTCCCCCTGGACACAAACGCCTCCCAGCCATCACTCGGCCCCACCGTGCGCCGGGCACCGCCTCCTGTGCCTTCATTAATGTCCGCGGCACCTGCGCTGTAAGTTTCTTTTTCGGGCATGCTCAGTTTGCGCTGCCCTTTGACTCCCATCACATGATGGGAACTTACCATGATTCATGATTAAGGGAGCATAGTCTCCAGAAACACGTTGAGATTCTTACCCATATGGTTCATGCTGAAGTCTGTATCCTCCATGTTTAAAGTTTGTGAATAAAGAAAACTCTTTTTTATGGATTCGGTGAAGCTGGACTTTCTCTTGTATCTAGTTTAGTACTAATTGAACCCAGCACCCCAGAGCTGCAAGGATGCAGTGCTAACCACTGAGCCATGACTTTAAAGGGAATCTGTCACCCCCAAAATCATATATGAGCTGCGGCGACCGGCATCAGGGGCTTATCTACAGCATTCTGTAATTCTGTAGATAAGCCCCTGATGTAACCTGAAAGATGAGAAATAAAGGTTATATTATACTCACCCAGGGGCGGTCCGGTCCGTGTACGATGGGCATCGCGGTTCGGTCCAGCGCCTCCTATTTTCATCAGATGACGTCCTCTTCTTGCCGGGGCTCCGGCGCAGGCTTACTTTGTCTGCCCTGTTGAGGGCAGAGCAAAGTACTGCAGAGTGCAGGTGCCAGGAAAGGTCAGAGAGTCCTGATGCCTGCACACTGCAGTACTTTGCTCTGCCCTCAACAGGGCAGAAAAAGTATGCCTGTGCCAGAGCCGCAGCAAGAAGACAAGAAGAGGACGTCATCTGATGAAGATAGGAGGCGCCGGTCCGCGACACCCATCAGATCGCCCCTGGGTGAGTATAATATAACCTTTATTTCTCATCTTTCAGGTTACATCAGGGGCTTTTCTACAGCATTACAGAATGCTGTAGATAAGCCCCTGATGCCGGTTGCCGCAGCTCATATACGAATTTGGGGGTGACAGACTCCCTTTAACAAACTTTTGTAGCACTAAGCATAACACTACCTCTACCACTGATGTCTTATATTTGCTGTATACTGTGTTTGGCTTTATAATTTTCATTGTTTTATAGTGACAACTAACATTTTTTACAATATTATAGAAAACTTGTACCTTTTCATACTGTGCTATGATATTCAAGTTTTGTATGAATATATAAGAAAAAAACAGCATATTTTACAATAAGCAAAATAACTGTTTGCCATGTCAAGTAATACATATATGTCATGTCCATCAATAATGCTCTTAGTAGATAGCCAACTGCTGGCAGCTCTTCGTAATCTGAATATTATCAGAAATAAATGAGTTGGCTATCTGATTTTTTCCAGAGCACGGACAGGACTATTCATGGAATTAGAAGAGGTTTCAGCTTTCAGACTTCCATTGATAAGAGAACTACTTTAACATATTGCAGTGCCATTATTAAAATGTACAACACATACAGAATCTAGTAGCAACTGTACTTTTTTTACAGATAGAAAATTAGTGGCAAAATATATTTAGAATTCATGCCATTCTTAGGATTGCTCTTAGCTTCTAAAAATAACTGTAATTTTAGAATAAGAGTAAAGGGCCCAGATACAATAATTAGCTGTTAGTTAAATTATGGTTTGATAGATTATATGGACAGCAGCTATGTCTCCCACCTCTTCCAGGATCACTCACTATGACGATTGCTCCTTCGCCAGGAAGAAAAAAGGAAAGGCAGTCTGAAGTTGGACATGCCGGATCCATATTTTCCACAACATCATCTGTCAGGTAAACGTCAGGAAGACCTTACACACATACACTTCAGATTCAGTCGACATTACTCGAATATATACGAAGGTCCTGTAATCTTTGGAATAGGTATTGTAAGGGTATTCTTTATATAGACAAGTGAATTGATTCAATACAAATTCACAAGTCCTGGTGAATTTTCAAAATATGTGATTCGATTTGCATAAATCTGCAAAAAAAATCAACTTTTTACATATTGCAAAAGATTGCATCAGTCACAGAAACCTGACATAGCCATTTTCTAAGGCTATGTTCACACGTTCAGGATTTCCATCCTTTTTTTTTCCTGACTGAAACTGCAGGTCTCTGCAGAAAACGCAGGTGCGTTTTTTGGTGCGTTTTTGTTGCGTTTTTGGTGCGTTTTTTGGTGCGTTTTTTAGTGCGTTTTTTAGTGCGTTTTTGATGCAGTTTTGTCTGCAGATTGTCTGTGTTTGACAGAAATAAAGTTTACTGCAGTGGGGGGGAAAAAAAAAAAAAATGATGTCATTTCCTTGTCCAACCCTTTTCTTCTTCCATCCTCCATTTTGGGACTAAACACCAAAATGAGTGGACGTGTTTTGAATGACAGCGCTCCGCGTTTTGCGCCGCATGCGTCACTGCAGCGCACGCATCCGGGCGCAGAGGACGCAGCAAGTTGCATTTTTGCTGCGTCCAAAATCAATCAAAAAAAGGACGCATGCGGCGCAAAACGCAGCGTTGTGCATGCGTTTTGCTGCGTTTTACTTTGCGTTGTGTGTTGCGGCGCCGACGCTGCGGCGCACAACGCAAATGTGAACATAGCCTAAGTGCCACGTATTTCAGTGCCACGTGCCACGTATTTCAGTGCCACGTATTTAAGTGCCACGTGCCACGTATTTCAGTGCCACGTGCCACGTATTTAAGTGCCACGTGCCACGTATTTCAGTGCCACGTATTTCAGTGCCACGTGCCACGTATTTAAGTGCCACGTGCCACGTATTTAAGTGCCACGTGCCACGTATTTCAGTGCCACGTATTTCAGTGCCACGTGCCACGTATTTCAGTGCCACGTGCCACGTATTTAAGTGCCACGTATTTAAGTGCCACGTGCCACGTATTTAAGTGCCACGTGCCACGTATTTCAGTGCCACGTATTTCAGTGCCACGTGCCACGTATTTAAGTGCCACGTATTTAAGTGCCACGTGCCACGTATTTCAGTGCCACGTGCCACGTATTTCAGTGCCACGTATTTCAGTGCCACGTGCCACGTATTTCAGTGCCACGTATTTAAGTGCCACGTGCCACGTATTTAAGTGCCACGTGCCACGTATTTCAGTGCCACGTATCACGTATTTAAGTGCCACGTGCCACGTATTTCAGTGCCACGTATCACGTATTTAAGTGCCACGTGCCACGTATTTAAGTGCCACGTGCCACGTATTTACGTGCCACGTATTTAAGTGACACGTATCACGTATTTAAGTGCCACGTGCCACGTATTTAAGTGCCACGTGCCACGTATTTAAGTGCCACGTGCCACGTATTTAAGTGCCACGTGCCACGTATTTAAGTGACACGTATCACGTATTTAAGTGACACGTGTCACGTATTTAAGTATCCACGTATCCCACGAAGATTTTTCATGGAGAACAGACACATCCAGAGATATGTCTGCTCTCCACGGCTGCAGCAACACACTGACAGGAGCCATAGTTCCTGTCGGTGTGTCACTGCGCATGCGCGAGCGAGTTTACCGGCGGTCATTGACCCCGGCACTCTCGCTTAACGGCAGTGCTGCGTGGGAAAGTTCAACACAGCTGTACTGCTGTTAACCGAGACGCCGGAGTCATTGAACTCCGGAACAGTACGCGATACACTGCTAGGAGCTTCGCTCCTGGCAGTGTATCGCCGGAGAGCAGCCGATCGGCGTGGGACACTCGTTTTATGGATTCTGCGGACAGGGAGTATGGATTTGGTTTATTATTTTGGGATTTTTTCCTGGAGGATCGAGGGCTTCGCCTACAAGTGTGCTGTTGGTGAGTATATACTCTGTGTTATGTGTTGTATGTACTGTACTGTGTGTCATGTATGTGTATTGTGTGTAGGTGTTTGGTGTAAACTTTACTATTGTGCTAAGTCGCCGGACACAGGGACAACTCTCCCATCCTAATACCGGATGGGAGTAGTAGTCCCATACGGCGACTTAGCACAATGGAGGCACTATCGTCGCATGGGGACACACACACACACACACACACACACACACACACACACAGACAGACACATACCAAATCAATCAAACGGCCGACACGATCCCCATGCGACGCTATGCCTCCATGTCTCTCCGCCCACGCACTTCCGGCCCCGCACTTCCGCCGGCTTCCCCGCACTTCCTGCAGCAGCGGTTCTGCACATCAAACCGCAGTAAAACACGCAGATATATTTTTGATCTGCGTGTTTTACTGCGATTTTGACCTCACAATGGAGGTCTATGGGTGCAGAACCGCTGCGGTTCAGGAAGAAGAATTGACATGCTCCTTCTTTTTTCCGGGAGCTATTCAGCACGGCTTTTTTTTTTAAATTTCCGGACCATGTGCACAGTGTGTCCTGTTTTCCATAGGGTACAGTGTACTGTACCCTGCATGGAAAACAGCTGCGGAACCGCAGCGGCAAAACCGCCGCGGTTCCGCGGTAAAAAACGCACTGTGTGAACATGGCCTAAATCCAGATATTGAACTGCGAATATATACCTTGCAAAGTGTGCATGTATCTGTTTTATTAGTCAAATTTTACAATAATATAATCTATACCAATTCAATGCCTTAATTCAGATGCTAGCTTTCTGAAATTGTACTTACTGCTTACTTGGAAAAAGAATTGAAATTTGTTAAAAAAAATAGAAAAGTTTAAAATCATGTAGACATTTAATTATGCATGTCTGTTTTTGCACACCTGTTTTACTAGTCTAATTTAACTATCGCACACACCACATCTATTACACAGGTCAACAAAAAAAAAAAATTTTTCTGGTGTCCAAAATATTTTAATGAATTTGGGGTATTTTTGGGGTGCTGATTCTGAATATGTCATCAGTTTTGCCAGATTGGCTCAAGTTTTTGAGATTTTTGGTATCTTATTTATAGCACTTGTTGGTAAATGCGACGCATCATCTCATTAATTTCTTTGGATTAGTACTTGAACTGAGCAGTTCTCAATATAGTTTTGTGTTAATTAGTGTTCTAAAAGTTTGTTCATAGCTTGATTTTTGCACTAACTTTATGTTGTTGTCTGTTTTCCAGTGAAAAGCATGAACTCATCAAGAAGAAGTTGTCTTAACGATCCAGACTCATTCTGTTACATTTGTGGTGAATACACACTGCCAAAACATAGAAGAAACATAACAGACTTCGTAAAAAAAGTGTATTTTGCCTATTTTGGGGTTATGCTTGGGGACCAAGACAAGTTTTGGGCACCACACATAGTGTGCAAAGCATGTATCGAATTATTACGAAAATGGAGCAAAGGACAAAGAAAAAGCTTCAAATTTGGTGTTCCAATGGTGTGGAGAGAGCCAAAAAATCATCATGATGACTGTTATTTCTGTGCAGTGCAAGTGCAAGGATTAGTGTTGAGCGATACCGTCCGATACTTGAAAGTATCGGTATCGGAAAGTATCGGCCGATACCGGCAAAGTATCGGATCCAATCCGATACCGATACCCGATACCAATACAAGTCAATGGGACTCAGGTATCGGACGGTATTCCTGATGGTTCCCAGGTCTGAAGGAGAGGAAACTCTCCTTCAGGCCCTGGGAACCATATTAATGTGTAAAAGAAAGAATTAAAATAAAAAAATATCGCTATACTCACCTGTCCGACGCAGCCGGGACCTCAGCGAGGGAACCGGCAGCGTTGTTTGTTTAAAATTCGCGCTTTTACTTGGTTACGTGAGGTCCCGGCTTGTGATTGGTCAGGGCGGCCATGTTGCCGGGACGCGGACCAATCACAGCAAGCCGTGACGAAATTACGTCACGGCTTGCTGTGATTGGTCCGCGTCCCGGCAACATGGCCGCCATTAACCAATCACAAGCCGTGACGTCACGGGAGGCTGGACATGCGCGTATTTTGAAAAGCGCGCGTGTCCAGCCTCCAGTGACGTCCCGGCTTGTGATTGGTTAATGGCGGCCATGTTGCCGGGACGTCACTGGAGGCTGGACACGCGCGCTTTTCAAAATACGCGCATGTCCAGCCTCCCGTGACGTCACGGCTTGTGATTGGTTAATGGCGGCCATGTTGCCGGGACGCGGACCAATCACAGCAAGCCGTGATGTAATTTCGTCACGGCTTGCTGTGATTGGTCCGCGTCCCGGCAACATGGCCGCCCTGACCAATCACAAGCCGTGACGTCACGGGAGGCTGGACACGCGCGCTTTTCAAAATACGCGCATGTCCAGCCTCCCGTGACGTCACGGCTTGTGATTGGTTAATGGCGGCCATGTTGCCGGGACGTCACTGGAGGCTGGACACGCGCGCTTTTCAAAATACGCGCATGTCCAGCCTCCCGTGACGTCACGGCTTGTGATTGGTTAATGGCGGCCATGCTGCCGGGACGCGGACCAATCACAGCAAGCCGTGATGTAATTTCGTCACGGCTTGCTGTGATTGGTCCGCGTCCCGGCAACATGGCCGCCCTGACCAATCACAAGCCGTGACGTCACGGGAGGCTGGACACGCGCGCTTTTCAAAATACGCGCATGTCCAGCCTCCCGTGACGTCCCGGCTTGTGATTGGTTAATGGCGGCCATGTTGCCGGGATGTCACTGGAGGCTGGACACGCGCGCTTTTCAAAATACGCGCATGTCCAGCCTCCCGTGACGTCACGGCTTGTGATTGGTTAATGGCGGCCATGTTGCCGGGACGCGGACCAATCACAGCAAGCCGTGACGTAATTTCGTCACGGCTTGCTGTGATTGGTCCGCGTCCCGGCAACATGGCCGCCCTGACCAATCACAAGCCGGGACTTCACGTAACCAAGTAAAAGCGCGAAATTTAAACAAACAACGCTGCCGGTTCCCTCGCTGAGGTCCCGGCTGCGTCGGACAGGTGAGTATAGCGATATTTTTTATTTTAATTCTCTTTTTTACACATTATTACATTAATGTTGTTGCGATACCCGATACCGGATACCACAAAAGTATCGGATCTCGGTATCGGAAATTCCGATACAGCAAGTATCGGCCGATACCCGATACTTGCAGTATCGGAATGCTCAACACTAGCAAGGATTCAATAAGCATAAGAAACGAAAATGGGAGTAACATGGAATCTGCAAGAAGGCCTGTCCCTCATTGTGAAGATGTGCCTGTACCTGTGTTTACCATAAATAACAGTCATCATGATGATTTTTTGGCTCTCTCCACACCATTGGAACACCAAATTTGAAGCTTTTTCTTTGTCCTTTGCTCCATTTTCGTAATAATTCGATACATGCTTTGCACACTATGTGTGGTGCCCAAAACTTGTCTTGGTCCCCAAGCATAACCCCAAAATAGGCAAAATACACTTTTTTTACGAAGTCTGTTATGTTTCTTCTATGTTTTGGCAGTGTGTATTCACCACAAATGTAACAGAATGAGTCTGGATCGTTAAGACAACTTCTTCTTGATGAGTTCATGCTTTTCACTGGAAAACAGACAACAACATAAAGTTAGTGCAAAAATCAAGCTATGAACAAACTTTTAGAACACTAATTAACACAAAACTATATTGAGAACTGCTCAGTTCAAGTACTAATCCAAAGAAATTAATGAGATGATGCGTCGCATTTACCAACAAGTGCTATAAATAAGATACCAAAAATCTCAAAAACTTGAGCCAATCTGGCAAAACTGATGACACATTCAGAATCAGCACCCCAAAAATACCCTAAATTCGATGAAATATCTTTGGCACCAAAAATGCTGTTGACCAGTGTTATGCTGAAGCCTGTGGACACATTTTTATTTCTGTAGCTGTACATAGTGTACAGCACACGGTACACTCCGGATCTCAGCTGGGAAACACAACAGTCCATGGGAGTCCTGTTGCCGTGGGCGACTGCACCACCTTATCATGCTGTGCGGTGCCAGATGTTTGCTCTGCTGGCTCTGTGTTAACTGACACAAGCTGAGCTTCTACAGAGCCATCTGCTCCACAAGTGGCAAACTGTCACCCCCAAACTCTTGTTGCAGGGTTTTTTTTAAACTGGAATCTGTTGTCATAGGCCACTTGCAAAACCAACCTGGAGGAAACGGACCATCCCGCTACCTTCCTGTAGTCCGTTTCAAAAATAAAAGCCCATAACGGGTTTTCTTGAACAATGCCTTGGCCAAATAGCTTGACCAGGTCCATGCTTACTTTATTTTGCTTTGTGACACACAGGCGTCCTGCTGTGACCACAAGGCACTCCAGCGGGTCTAATAGGACTCCATCCGCATCCTGGAGGATACATATAGCGATACTCACATATAATCTCCCTCCCTGCCTCACAGCATTTCTAATTTTGTCCTTTTTTGACAAGGGTTGAATAATTAGGTTCATGACATTTAAAAGTGAATTATAGTGTTGTACAAAATGCACAGTAAAAGAAAAATTGGAAATGAAAATAAAAGAAAAAACAACATGCCATAACTAAGAATGTGGGAGCCGCTAAAAGAAGCAAAGCCTCCACCATTTGCACCAGTCGCAGAAGTACTACCATTTACAAGGCACAATTAGCCTCTTTTGCCTCCAGCAAGTCTATTAATGTGGAGGAAGCAGAGTACATAATGTAATATATGGCACATTACTTATCTCGGTCACAGTATGATCATGTTCTCGCTAACAGCTACACCATCAGTTTGAGTCACTATTCTGCAAAGAAAAGTCTCCCTGATCAAATACAAATAAGAAGGATTTTTGCAGGGTAATTATTTCATTTAAAAAAAACATGAAAAATCTGTCTTTTGAAATAGGCTGGCATTGGTTACCATCTATCTTGATTTTTTTCCCTTCATGCCGCAGCCCTTTTTAGTTTTTGTGTTTCTGTTTTTCACTCCCTTTTTTCCCAGAGCCATAACTTTCCAATTTTTCTGTCAATGTGGCCATCTGAGGGATGGTTTTTGTGGGATGAGTTGTACTTTTGAACAACACTATTGGTTTCACCATGTCGTGTACTCGGAAAAGGTAAAAAATTCCAAGTGCGGTGAAATTGCAAAAAAAGTGCAATTCCACAATGTCTTTCTTGATTTTCTTTACCATGTTCAGCAATTACTAAAACTGTATAAACCGATAAAGAAAAAATATTTATGGATAAATATCTATGATATATAGCCAAAATAATAGTTGGCACGCAATATTATCATGTAAGAAATCCATACAAAAATAGAGGTTTAATGAACAAATACAAAAACTTTTATTTCTGATAATAAACACATACTGTATATAACAAAGAAGAAAAATGCAGATAGCACTCACCGGTCCTTAAAACTTCATCCTTTATTCAAACTTTAAAATGTCATGGCCAGAGGAACAGGTTGCTGGGATGTGCGAGCTGGTGTAAGACGACGGCCGTTTCGCGCCACTTAGCGCTTCAACGGGTCTAGACATTTTAAAGTTTGAACAAAGGATGAAGTTTTAAGGACCGGTGAGTGCTATCTGCATTTTTCTTCTTTGCTGCATACACCCTGTTTTTCCATGAGCACCCGGAGTCCATAGAGGCGGTCTCTATCCAGAAAGCACTCCAGCATATGGTTGTCTGGTCCCACAGCAGTGCCGTTATATATTTTTTTGCAAATACATATATAAATTCATATACACAACATGAAAGGTGATGCAAAAAATGACAGTTAAAACACAGTGTGGGTAGATGGAGAGGAATAACCACACTAAAGAAGAACACACCTGTCTTGGGAAACACGCCTGCAGCATATAATAGGGCAATTGATCAGTGCTACGGTCAAGGTGCCAGAAAGGAATAAATCATAAATGAGTATGTAGCAGCCCGGCAGAGTGCACTCTCTAAGCATCATGATCACAGATAGTCATGAATATAAATAAGTCCTAGGTGAAATGGTAGTAAAGCAGTTAGTAGTAACTAAAAGATCATACCTTGAGACATTATGGTAGCAATATGCAAGTGTGTCAGTAAGACAGGAGAGAGCCTCGATGCACGTTTCACTGCCTTGGCCTCGTCAGGAGGCATAATAAATTAATAAGAGCTGACGATATTTATGCCTAACTGCAGGGGACCTCTGACGAATCGGCGCGCCATCCCATCATGATGCACACTCAAAGGCAGTGAAGCGGGCCATCACGCGCCACGGATGATGGGAAGGAGGACATGTGTCATCACTAACCATCTCCATGGCAGCGCGTCCAGCCAGCAACGCCACCAGAGCGGTACTGCATATGTGTGGGGCGCGTCTGCGTCTAGAAGAATGCTGTGTGTAAGTATCTGCTAAAAGGTGAAAATTACTTTGCTGCATACGGCCGTATCAACCGAGGCATACCAAAGTAAAGATGAGGTAATATGTCCCAAATGTTAACCTCCAGTATATAATGTTGATAGTGCCGCTAACAAATTGGCGCACATATATCGAACGCATAGACATAAAAGTTTGCATATGTAAGAAAATAGATAAATGCAAGACTTCTGCTGGGATAAACAATACAAGTAAGGCAGCAAATTAGCTAGAATATAAAAACAAAAAGCATAACCGTCTGTAGAAGATATAGTGCAGACGTAGCAAGAATAACATTAAACAAGCATAAACATAGGCCAACAAAATATGGACAGGCCCAAGGTAAAGTCCATAACATAAGGAAAAGAAAAGGTATATAAGCTTTTCCAAAGGATATGACAAGAAGAATAAAAAGTTTGTAACAAATATCCATTGCATATCCATTAAAAATATAAATATAAGGGCCGATGAGCGTGTCCAGACTACTGGCTATAAAGGCATAATATATAGCATTACAGGAGAACACTGTGGGTTAATAAGGTACATTGTTCACATAGTGCAAATTACAAAAATAATTCCAATGCAGTCCTGTAACCTAAAATTTAATGCGAGTAATCACGACTTCAATATTACAGAATATGTGATCCTATAGCCTAAAATCCCATGCATATAATTAATGATCGAAGAGTGGAATAATGGAGGACTGAATATTTTCATATATATCAAGATAGGAGAATATCCATCAAGGGTCCCACAGATGGTAAAGCAGAAGGCAAAGTTTGGAGAAAACTATTCCATAATCTATAAACATCAAAATAAATGGAAAAAAGAACATATTAGTTACGAGACATATAACAATAAATAAAGAAGGAATATAGAAAAAAAATATCACAGCCCATAAAATTAAAATGATGAATCAAAAAAATTTCAAAGAAAGGACTTGAAACTGATAGCTTCATTAAGGCCTTTTGGTGAGAGTGTATCTAAGATGACCATCCATCGCGTTTCTTTCTGGAGCAGTTTTTGTTTTAAATTCCCACCTCGAATTCCCATATAGACATGGTCGATGCCACATACGACAAAACCTTTCGAATTGCTGTTGTGGGCTTCAAAAAAGTGTCTAGGGATTGTTTTAAGGAGATGGGGTTCGGGACAATTCTCTGAGCTTGAGTATATCCCTCACATGCCCCTGTACACAAATTTTTAGAGGCCTTGTCGTCATACCAATATAAATGCAATTACAGGGGCAGCGGGCATGATATACCACTGCCTCTGTACTGCAGATAATATGGTGCATGATTTTGAAGATTTTATCCCCAGTTGAATCTGTAAAATCCTTTGTTCTTAGTATAAAGCGACAGGCTGAACACTCTCCACAAGGGAAGCAGCCCCATGGGGGCCCTTCCTGTTGGAACCAAAAGGGTTACTCCTAGGGGGAAAGTAATGATTATTGCATAGGATGTCTCCTAGCGTTTGTGACTTCCGCCATGTGATGAGAGAGTATTGTGCTATCTGGTTACATAGATCTCTATCCATGAGCAACACCGACCAGTGTTTTTTAAAAATATCATTAACCTTGGTCCAGTTAGAGTTGAATCTCATAACAAATCTTGGTGCTGATTCAA
The DNA here is from genome assembly GCF_051348905.1 of Ranitomeya variabilis. Lineage (NCBI taxonomy): Eukaryota > Metazoa > Chordata > Amphibia > Anura > Dendrobatidae > Ranitomeya > Ranitomeya variabilis. Next base: position 319,781,767 of record NC_135236.1, read on the forward strand.
CATTTTTAGTTGACCCCCTGGTCGTTGCTGCCAACAGAGTAGATCTATCAGAATATAGTGCTCACGAATAGCTTCTGCAGATATCCCTGTCCCTGTAGCCTGTATTTTTAAAACGGGATGTTAAGTCCCTTGCTTGCCTGGCTTGCAAGAATTGCCCTATAGGGATGGAACTTTTTAACTTCGGAGGATGAGAAGATGTAAAATGCAAAAGTGCATTTGTTGCTGTTTTTTTACGAAAAATATCTGTACTGATTGTTCCATCCCCAGATTTGGAGATTGCAAGGTCTAGGAAATCAACAGAGGTCTGGCTGTACTGCCAAGTTAGTTTAATATTTAGTGTATTGATGTTCAACAAATTCAAAAAAGAATCCAACTGTGACGTTGAGCCCTGCCAGATGAAAAAAAACATCATCAATATAACGAGGCCATGAGATAACAGAGCTGTGCCCGGGTGTGTCAAGGACTGTATCCCTCTCCCACAGCCCCAGGAAAAGGTTAGCATATGAGGGCGCACAAGACTCCCCCATAGCTGTACCCTGGAGCTGTAGGAAGGGGCGGTCCTTGAACACAAAAAAGTTGTGGGTGAGTATAAATTGAAGAAGATCCAGCAAAAAATTAATAAGATTTGGTTCAAGATTACTCATGTTAAGAAAAATGTTACAGCCTGTATCCCGTGGTCATGACCTATAGATGTATACAGGGACTCCACGTCGCAGGTCATGAGCCACATATCGTCATCAAGAGTGAGACTGTCCAGTCTCCTCAGGACATCAGTGGTGTCCTTAACAAAGGATGGAAGGGTCTCAATGCATTGTTGTAGATAAAAGTCAATGAACTGACAGGCAGGCTCACAAAGACCCCCTAAGCTCCAGACAATAGGTCTGCCAGGTGGGCACAGGGGGTCTTTTTGAACCTTAGGAAGCAAATAAAAGGTAGGGGAAATAGGATATTCAGGAAGCAATGCTTCCTTAATTTTTTTTTAGAAATGACAGAGCAATCCTCTCCTTCATCCAAGAGATGGCTTAGTTCACGTTGAAAAAGGGCCAAAGGTATAGTGTCCAATTTTCTATAGTAGTCAGGTCTAAATAATTGTTTAAAGGCCTCCGCTTCATACAATTGAACCGGCCAAATAAACACATTACCACCCTTGTTCACCCACTTAATTACCACGTCCTTCATAGCCTGAAAGTCTTTAATTGCCTTTCTCAACAAGGGTGAAATGTTGTCCCGATGGACATAGGGATCTGGCTCATTAATATCTTTCTTAACTAATTCAACAAAGATCTCAACTGGAGGACAGGTGGACAAGGGGGGAAAAACCTGTGAGCCTCGGTGCAGATGTACCGGAACGGAGGGTAGCTCAGATTGTAGGTTCTCAGCTTCCAAAGATTCTAAGTCATTTAAAGCCTGTAGCTCAGTCGTAAATATGGACGAGTCAAATTTTGGAGAAAAGTGTTTTTTAAAAATCAGTTTACGGGCGAAAAGTTCTAAATCCTTTATCAGGGTAAAACAATCAGAACCCTCCACCGGTGAAAAGGAAAGACCTTTTTACTTCAACCTGTGATGGGTATAGATGATGAAAGGATAAATTGATTACCTTTAAAACCTCTTTACTTTCTTGTCTCCTATATTGTATGAGTGTTTTTTCCTTTTTACCACAGGTGTATGAAGATGCTGAGGGTGAGCTATTGCTAGAGGCCCATCTCCGATGGACATGTAGCCCTTGTCTAAAAAATGGTCTCCACATGCTCCTTCTGAGGTGGTAGAGAGACTAGAAATAGATTGTGCCCTGATTTGTTTTTTGGGAGGTTTCTGATGCCACCGATATACTCGCTTTGATTGATAGTCCTCAAGGTCACGTAAATATTTTTTCGTTTTATTATTTTGTATTTCCTCTTCCCATTTAGAAAGATCTTTTTCTAATAATAAATCAAATTTCTTACAGTCGTCACTGGAAAGGGTACCTTGAATTTTCTCCCGTATAGACTCAATCTCTTTCTAAGGTCTCAAGTGTTCTTTATTCTTTTGTCTGCTCCCACCAATAGCTCCAGCACGGTTCTAGAAAACTTGGTGAGAGTCTCTTTCAATTATCTGCCATTATGATTCTCCAGGTCATTATGAGTTTGTAGATAACAAACATGTATAGATTGTTTCATCGCTTATTTTTTTTTTCAGTTCACTTGTGGATTTAGAAATTAGTGTAATGTGTTAATTTTAATTTCAAAGGGAAAAGTACGACTCTGCTTGGCAGAAAAATTTCAGGTGCTTCAAAGTGTATAACACTGAATGGGATTTTCTCTACTTATGGGAAATATATGGATCGGTAAGTATGATAGGATTTATTTTATTCGCCTGTAGTTTAACATTTTTTGTGCCAACCAAAAATGTAAAATTGTAACTCCTAAATCATAAATAACTATTATAGGTTAATGGTAAAATGTAAATGTATCTTGGAATAGATAATTGTTTTAAAAAAAGAAAGTATTAGTTTTAATTTTGGCTTCCAAACATACCTAAACTTTCTGTTCTTATAACATTTTTCAAAAAAGTATCTTATTACATGAAGATATCATTCTAAATAAAATTTTTATAAATTCGTAAAAAAGGACAGATTATGCAGCTTTTGACATCTTGCTTATCTATGAAATATTTACAAAAGTGATATATTAGGTGTAAATGTGCAAAATATATATGGACTTCAGCCATAAAATATCATGTAAAGGAGGAAGCTTCTAACTGTCAAAAAAATAAGTGGGTTTTCTAGGGAAGAAGAGGTTGGCTGTTATCCATATGAAAAATATATAACATACTCAGTGGGGATCAAACGTGAATATACTGCGAGCGCGTTCCAGAGCAAAGACTTCTTGTTCCTCTATTATCCTACTGAATATAGAAGATCTCGAATACCAACAAACTAAAACAATAACTGTCAAAGAAGAATCTTGTCACTACACTGAAGTATTCAAGAAAGAGGTCAACCAATCTGACCCTGCTGCATTGCAAATAGGACATTTTTATCTGTTAGATGGGAAAATCAGCTCTATTGGCATCAGTTGTTGTTCTATCGTCAAGGTTTATCGACTTCTACAGATGCCATCTGTGCACTGTCCATTTTTTCATACACATATTCACTTGAATGGATGAGTTCTGACTAATGAACATAAGTAAGGCATGCTCCAGTATTTTTCATACTGATCTCTGCTTTTTAAACAAAATACAGGCAATTGAATAGCCCCATAGATTATAATGTGTGTATGTACCATTCATGAAAAAAATTATTGTGTATGCATGTCAAACTGAAACAGCCAAATGTTCCTCTGCAGAAAAAAGCACATGAAGAAACGTGTCTGCAGCATTAACAAATAACAACATAAAATGACACTTACAAAAAATGTTATAAAACATTTTTGAAAGAACAGAAAACAAAATAAAAAAAAAAAATACAAGTTTATGACAAGTTTTAGTTTGAGAATATTTAATTGAACCATAATCTCTTTTTATTTTCCATGATTGTGTGTGTATGCGTGTGCGTATTGACATTTTACTTTAACAAATAGTTTTTTTAATCACCCTCAAAGCCTACACAGGTATTTGGAACAATACAATGTCCTTTATAGCAGGTATTGCATAAGACCCCAGATTCTAATAAATTGTGAAGCAGACGTGTCCTTTGAGACATATTCCCTGGGCTCCTTGCATTCATTTCATTTAGAGAGAGCCATGTATCAAAACACTACAAAGTTACAATATTTTCAAAAGATCTTTTATGCAAAGATTATGTGAAAATCCATCGCACAACATGCTTAACCCCTAAAGTAGAATGGAATAGGAGTTATAAATTGTGAAGGGTTAACAAAGAGATGTGTTTGTGACCTACAGCACTGCTACCACCCACCTGCCAGTCATTGTACAGATCCCTTTTAGATGAGTGTCTTCAATGGCTGACAGAATACAAAAATGCTCTGCAGTAGTTTTCAATTATACTTCTGGGAGCTGCCTACATACCATATTGCATATAACCCCCATCAGAACTCATGCTGAGAGAACGTACAGATAGACATAAACAAT